>NW_022436946.1:41886111-41958521 GCF_009761245.1 Sapajus apella
CTTTCTTTCTCTCTCTCTCTTTCTTTCTTTCTTTTTTCTTTCTTTCTCCTTCCTTCCATCCATCCATCCTTCCTTCCTTCCTTCCTTCCTTCCTTCCTTTTCTTTTCTTTCTAGTCCCACTCTGTCGCACCAGGCTGGAGTGCAGTGGTGCAATCTCAGCTCACTGCAACCTGCCTCAGCCTCCCTAGTAGCTGGAATTACAGGCGCCTGCCACCATGCCAGTTAATTTTTTGTATTTTTAGTAGAGGCGGGGTTTTCCCATGTTGGACAGGCTGATCTCGAAACCCTGACCTCAGGTGATCTATCCACCTCGGCCTCCCGAAATGCTGGGATTACAGGCGTGAGCCACACCACCCAGACCATTTTTAAATACATTTTCTTAAGACTCAGAGGGCCTCTTCATTCTGGAAGGTAGCCTATTAATATACCTTTGAGTATTTTCATTTTTAAATTACTTTTGAGCTTTTCTTTAAACATGGTAAATTTGCATTGCTCATCTGCCACAGCCATGCTCTCCGTTTTAAAAATCCCATTGGTCTTATTTCCATTACATTCCAAGATTGAGACTCTTCCTTACTTTCAGTATTGAGCTTTGCTATTTTTACTTTTTTTGTTCATGACTTAGTTTTGGAAAGGGATATTTTGGGGTACCTGTACTTCTGCTACTGTCTTCCAAAGTGTCTGGGTCTGTTATTGAAAAGGCACTTTAGAAGCGCCTTCTTCAAGACCCTTTACAATTATATCAAGGAGACATTTAGAGAATCCCCTGTGGTTAAAATGACCTCTTCAAATTTTAAGAATCTTCTCACTTGTTCCTTAAAATTGTACTTACTTGTGACAAGCAGTTGGGGAAGAACATCTTCCTGATTAATGGATGAAATATACAGTCCTTCAGGTGTGATGCCTTGAAAAGACTGAGGGAAGACTTCCTTGCTCCAAATTATCTCCCCAGTTGCTGTGGTACCTAGTATTACACCAATCACAGTTTACTGTCGCTCCATTAGCATAAAATTTATTTATCAGATGTAGTGGCCTGGAAAGCTCCTTCGTGCCCTCTAAGACAAATGTGCTTCTGTGGAAGGGAAGAAATAGAAAGCAACCCAAGTCCTGTCATTTCCTTACAATAGTAAGAGGGAAGCAGGACAATAGAAAACCCAGCTTAAAAGATGACTTTTTTCAGAAAAAAGTTTTTGAGATATTGAGAAATTTTTGTAAAAAGTTTTATTTGAATGATAAAAATTCTTAGGTTATTGGGCTAGTTAATTGGTTACCCCTCTTTTACTCTTCAAAACGTATTAATAAGAAGAGTTTGTGAGGAAGCATCTCAGAGCTTTGCAACTCACCAGGGACGAACTGCAGCCAACTTACCCTTCAAGAGGACTCCTGCTTCCACAAGAGAGGAAAGAGATTCGATGCCTTCTCTGATTGGCATCTTTTCTTTCTTTCTTTCTTTTTTCTTTTCTTTTCTTTCTTTCTTTCTTTTTTTTTTTTCTTTTTTTTTTTTGAGATGGGGTTTCACTCTGTCTCCCAGGTTGGAGTGCAGTGGCACAATCTCAGCTCACTGCAACCTCTGCCTCCCGGGCTCAAGTGACTCTCGAACCTCAGCCCCCCGAGTACCTAGGGCTACAGGTCCATGCCACCATGCCTGGCTAATTTTTGGATTTTTAGTAGAGACAGTGCTTCACCATGTTGGCCAGGCTGATTTCGAACTCCTGACCTCAAGTGATTCACCCATCTCAGCCTCCCGATATGCTGGGATTACAGGTGTGAGCCACCGTGCCCAGCCTGATCGTGGGTTTTCTCTTGTTGACTTTGTATCTCGATGTTAGTGGATAGGTTGTATTTACTCCTCAGTAAAGGCAAAGTAGTAAAGTAGAGAAGCATGTCCTAAACTAGGAAAAAAGTCATTCATTCCTGAATTAAAGACTATAGAGATAATAAGGAAGAAGCAGAAACTTGATCAGAAGAGTGCAAAATTGGACTTGGACCGAATTTCATGTAGCAAAAGTCTTATGAAATAAATTTGGTGGTCCTTCAATGTTTTTGGTAGCCTCTTTTTGGAAAATGAATATTTTGGGTATTTGTTGGCGCTATGGAGTACAGGTGCTAAGTTTAGAAGTAGGATGATTTGTTGTTGTTGTTGTTTACATGTTAATAAGCTTATGGGTCCCAATCCTAATTGATTGACTCTAAGATACCTTTAGTTATATCACATGTCATTATTTTATATACTACTAAGATAGAAAAAAATGCTCCCTATGGAATTATGACTCACTGATTTCAGAGATGCTAATGTGTGAAAAAAATATGCTTCTTAGAGTCAATGAGATGGAGTATACTCCTTAAACTCACAAGAACAGAAAAAAAATTCATATCCAAAACATCTTGTCTAATAGTGCATTGTTCATCTATTTAACAGTGCCTTCAATAAATAAATTTATACTTTAAAATTCTATTTACTACATATGACATTTCCAAGAACAGTCAAGGTTATTGATAGAATACTGTTCATATTCAGAGAATTAACAAAGTGACCTTAAATCTGTAAAGGATGCCCGATATTTACCATCATGTTTTTAAGAACGTCACTGTTTTATATTTTCTGTTCTGAGCAAAGCAATCTTGTCCCTGTAGACAAGGGCCAGGCCAGGGTGTAGGGACCGCCCCCATTGTCTTCCTCAACACCTTCTACGCAAAAGCCTCTCATTTCCACTGTAAGGTACTAATCCCTAAAAATGAATTTTATCCAAAGTCTAAAAGTTCCTCCTCACTCATCACATTCCTGAACATTCCAGGAAGTCTGACCCCTGGGCTAATGATGTCACTATGTTCTTTGAGTCAAGTTTGATCAACTACCTCTTGCTTCAAAGTTTAGGCAATTCTACCTGAGAAGCTTCTTCTTCTTTCTTCTTCTTCTTCTTTTTTTAGACAGTCTTAGTCTGTCACCCAGGCTGGAGTAGAGTGGCACTATCTCAGCTCACTGCGATCTCTGCCTCCCTGGTTCACGCAGTTCTCCTGCCTCAGACTCCCAAGTAACTGGGATTACATATGTAATTACCAACCAAGCCTGGCTAATTTTTGTATTCTTAGTAGAGATGGGGTTTTGCTGTGTTGGCCAGGCTGGTCTTGAACTCCAGGGGTCAAGTGATTCACCAGCCTCAGCCCCCCAAAATGCTGGGATTACAGGTATGAATCAGTGTGCCTGGCGTGCCCGGTCTTAGTATTCATATTTTTAATGCCATGCTAAGATTATTATAGTATGTGGGGTATCCGTACACAAGATTGTACATGGTGATCAATTACCCATAGTCCTACCATCTTTGCCTTGGTTGCATTTTAGCATGTCTCCTTCCACTTTCTTACCTTACACATTTTTGCATAGTCGAGGTCATTTTAATGTGCGATTTTTCTTTATTCAACATCATGTTATTCAAAAAGTGTCATTAAAGGCTTACAACCAGTTGATTGTTTTATTCTGCCAATATATTAAATATTCTTCTATTTCTTATTACTTGGGTTGCATCCATTTTATTTTTGCAATTCTAAATCATGTCAAAATGAACATATCTGTATATAAATCTCTGTCCAGATTTTGATAGAAGGACACCATCAACTTTCATACATTTCATGTGATACACCTAAATTTCTTTCAAGGGAAAAAGAGGTCATGAAAATTTGTAACTCAACCAAAGAGACAGGAGTGAACATGAGAGAGTGGCTTTGCTTATTTAATATTATTGTTATATCAGTTCAAAGTTGAACTTACTGAGGAAACTGAGACTCAGTCACTTGGTTGCTGGTGGCATTATCCGCTGTGTTTGGAGCTGGGAAACCATTGTTTTCTTCGCCTAGCCAGTATCTTCCCTGCTTCACTTGCCCCATGGAAATTCACCATCCTTCAAATTGTACCAGTTAACTCCCCCACAGGCCCAAACAGCACTGTAAATGCTCCTAGTGGTACCTGTCTCCTTCATACTTGGTCTTCCCCTCCAGTAAGTGGTAGGTATCGCCAAAATCACCAAACAGGATCATGTCTGCCTTGCAAACCAAACAAACACTTCTGTTTTTGTTTTGCTTTGTGTCTGGACTAATTCATAGCACCTCTTCTGCCTGTGAGCGATCTGTCACCTCATTCTGTAAGACTGGCACCAGCAGAAATGCAGTCTCAGAGGATCCCGGGGAGAAAGCGAGGCCGACCCTCACTTCACTCCACACCTATGAAGATGGCAGTTCATAACCTTTATTCCGCCTCAGCTGGCTCTTTACCAGCAGTGAAGATCCCAAAGAAAAGAGGGCGGAAACCTGGGTACAAGGTACGGCTCCATCATCTCCTTCTCCACAGCGGTATTGGGCTGGGGCATGGGTACTTGGTCAGACCTGCACTGCAAAATGCCACTAGAGGTTGGAAGCTTGGTAGAGACAGGACGAGAAACAAGCCTCCCTCAGTGAAGCATGTGACGGACGAGGTCTGTTACAACACAGCACATAATGCCTGCTGTCCTGTGCATTTTTCCAAGTGGAGAAAGTAAATTACACCAGATGGGGAAAGTTGTGAGCGAGCAGATTTTAGGGTCATCGCTAAACACACATGATTAAACCTTGCATCTAAATTAGTGTTTCAGACACTGAGCTTTCCCCTGACTGTTCCTGCTAGGGTAAATCTTGAAGCCACTTTCCAGAACTCATTTGTCATTTATTTTAGCAGGAGCAGATGATGTTCCTGAGACATTTAAGTTAATAACGCAAGCAGGCCAGTGTCAAAGGACATAGAAAGTCTTCCCAAACAGAACCTCAAAACAGAGAATCATCATGAAAAGCCAGCTTGTTAAGTCATAATTTCCCACTTCTAAAAGGTACTGACATGGAGTTTGGCTACAGGGAGGCATACCAGGCAAAATTACATTCCTGTGACCCTTTTAAGAATTAGTGGTGATTTGGAGAGGCTGGGGTGGAGAATAAATCCTCAGATGTAACCATGATCATAAACCAACTCAAACCCAAGGGAGGGTTGCTTCTTTAAGATGCTTTGGAATAGGCTACTAGAGAGGAAAAAATACTATGCTTGTTCTTCACAAACCTTTCAGGCATTAAAAAATGAACTTCAGAAGTTTTCCTTCATCTATTTTTCTTGAAATAAGGGCTTATGTTTCCATCTTGAGACCTGAATACCGAAATCAGAATGCAAATTGGCAATTAACTCCCATATATTTAGGAAAATATATGGAAATTATTTCAGGTCAGTAGCAAGAGCTTCTGGGAGAGTTGGTAATAAGTTCAACCTTTATCCCTTTGGTTCTCCATTGTTCTTCCAAATGCTGGAAAATAAAAACAGTCAAGTGGGGGGAAGGCTCCTCAAAGTTACTTTGGGTCATTGGTTTTAGTAAAAGAAGCTTTTACTCAGCTATCTCATGAGGTAAAGTCTTCTCTCACTGCTTGTTTTTCTGACAACAAGAATCTCCTTTCTTTCACGTGCATGCCAGTTTTAGAACTGTCTCTGAAGCTGGCGTAGGGCCAGTCTCACCCACTCAGCTCCCCATGCAGTTGTTGGCTTCTGGGAATTGCATCTGGAGGGCTGGAGCAGGGCAGCCTTTCTGTTTATAGATCCAGGGAGCAAATCCAGGATCTGAAGAAACACACTGAAGACTTCTCTCTCCTGTTTGGCCTTTCTGCTACTCTCCTGGGGGCCGTGACCCAAGAATGAAAATTACTAACAGACTCAGCATTCCTGGGGCCAGGAAGAATGGAAAATTCATTCCATGAAATGAACCTGATTTTGCAATTTTCCTGTCTCAAAAGGGTAGTTTTCAGCTCTTGTGACACTCAGAGACACCTCAGATTGGAAAGAAATCTTTGGGGTTGGTTGGCTGACAATACAGGGCTCTGCCCAAAGCAGGCAGCCTCCTCCCATTTCCTCATAGACCTTCTCTTCTGGGCCGTAGGCCACTGCTCTTCCTTGAATCTACTTCCCATATATTTAGGAAATGGTACAGAAATTATTTTAGGCCAACAACTGCCAGCTTCCCGAGCTGTGGGCTTAATGTTCTAGAATAAGAGTTCCAAACCAGGCACCAGTCTGCACGAAGTTCTCACCCATCCATGGTGTCATCAGAAAAACAAGAGCCATTTGAAAGTCTTCGTAAAGTTCAAATGATTCCTCTTAAAGGATGATCCTTTATTCTGAAATATCTGCTTCCGACTATCTTGGCAGTAAAATGTTTGGTTTTATTAAATGTTGTATGTTAATAGGATTTAGTAATTAAAAAAAAATGTTCTTAGTTGGCAAAATAAAGTTGGCAACCTATTAATTGCCCCAGTTTTATTTTGACAATTTCCTAGGCCTGGATGCCCCATTTTACCATTAATGACAGGACTTTAATTGTGAAGAAGCCAGCTCAGAGATTGTACAGTTTTACTCCATTTGCCAAATGGCCACTAATTTGACAATTTTAACTATCTGGGACACAGCTGGGGAGCCAGAAGTTGTTAAAAAAAAAAATCCTGACCAAGCAAAGTAAGGTATTACTTGGTCTAACTTTTAAAGATCTTGTATTTCATTGCTAAGAAAACGCTTCCAGATTTTCCATCAGAATTTGTTTACATTTTTTTGTAAACGTGTTTTTTACAAGCTCAATTACAGCTGGTTAGTAGCCTTAGATTTGAAGGGGAAGGTATTTTGGGAGAGAGGACTGTGTACATAGCTGTACACTGGGAGAATAATAATTACTTTTGTAATGAGATGATAATATACTAACAAGAGAGAAATAATACAGTAATATCAATCTTATAAAATGAGATAATTTTATTCTATCAATAATAACATTATTATAATGATATATTGATGTTAATAATAGCATCATAATAAAATAATATATTTTTAAGCCTTTGGCAGGCTCTTCTCCAGGAGATTCTGAGGACACCTCATTGTGTTGACTGTATAACAAGCCAATGCTGGTTGACATTTGTCACTTCTTGCCTGGTGCTGTCCCAGCTGCCCTGTCAATCACCTCTGTGCACATGTGGGAACTCTGGTCTAAGATCTCCCTTGAAGTCCCAAGAACATGTAACACAGGCTGTGACAGCCGCTTCCTGCGTCTTGAGGACAACATGAGTGATTTGCAGGCAGATAAGGGAGGGTTACGCTGGCGGTCAGGTATCAATACTCTAGAGTTTATAGGTCAGGCCCCCTCCCAGGGCCCATCTGGCCATCTCCCTCTTGGCCCCAGGCTTGCAGCCACATGGCTGGGGCAGGCCCACGGCCGGAAGAGTATCACATTTTATGTTGCTACTGCCCCCTTCTTGCCCTGGTCAAAGAAAGCAAAACCTCTGAACATCATATGCTCTAGGAAGAGCCATATTCTGACGACCATGAAAATAGCCTTGTTCGTTATTAAACACAGCATTTACCTTTCCATTTGAAACATCGGCTATTGGTTGAGGTCCTTAATTCAGAGACTCCCCAAGATCAATAGGTAGATTTTCTTTATATTTCATGACCAGAAAGACCACCAAGGCATTTTCAAAGAGACAGAGAGGGGCTGCACTAAGGACAAATCCTAGTTTCCATTCTGTCGATGCAGCTGGTTATCATGTCTCTAATGGTAAGATTTCCACCTTCTGTGTCTTCCTGGTTGAGATTTTTCTTTAAGCAGAAGAAACAAGTGCTGGGTTTTGAAAAATAGCTGTTTGTCCCCAATACAAGGTAATAATAATACTAATAGCAATCATAATCATATAAAGTATTTATTGAATACTTTTACGTTTGAGGCTCCGGGTGGAAGCGCTTTCTGCGTATGTCTTATTTGATCCTTGATAGTTAAGTGAGAGGAAAGAGCTGCAGAGAAACTACAGGACTTAGGCGTGAATCAGCCAAGCCCACAGGAGGCAGCAGCCCTCCGCTGCTCAGCCATCGCTCTGTGTGACTATTCAGGACGCAATTATGCCTCTCAAGTCAACAAAGACTAAGTGGTATTCTGTCTGCTCTGTCTAATGAGTTAAGAAAAGTGTGGCATGTTCTAGAAAGGATATCCTTGAAATATTAAAAACAAAATCATTAAAATGACTTAAGATGTTGGTAATTGTGTCATTCGGGATACCAATTCAGCTAGGGCCAAATAACAGTGGCTTTAAAGAAGAGAAGCTGGCCGGGCGCGGTGGCTCAAGCCTGTAATCCCAGCACTTTGGGAGGCCGAGGCGGGTGGATCACGAGGTCAAGAGATCGAGACCATCCTGGTCAACACGGTGAAACCCCGTCTCTACTAAAGCTACAAAAAATTAGCTGGGCATGGTGGCGTGTGCCTGTAATCCCAGCGACTCAGGAGGCTGAGGCAGGAGAATTGCCTGAACCCAGGAGGCGGAGGTTGCGGTGAGCCGAGATCGCGCCATTGCACTCCAGCCTGGGTAACAAGAGCGAAACTCCGTCTCAAAAAAAAAAAAAAAAAAAAAGAAGAGAAGCTAATTTCTCCCTCATGGTAAAGGTGGGAAGGCTGAAACGATGGCTCCATGGGGTGGGGACCTGCGCTGCTCCTGTATTGTTGCTCTGTCACGGGGCTGAGGTGCAGTGGCACCATCACAGCTCACTCTAGCCTCAACTGCCCAGGTCAAGCAACTGAGTCATGGGGAATACAGATGCGTGCCACCATGCCTGGCTAATTTTTTACTTTTTTTTGTTTTTCGTAGAAATGAAGTCTCACCAAGTTCCTCAGGCTGGTCTTGAATGCCTGGGCTCAAGAGATCCTCTCGCTTCAGCCTCCCAAAGTGCTGAGGTCACAGGCATGAGCCACCATGCCCAGCCAGCTTTGCCATGTTAGAACACAATTTCTACCTCCTGCTCTAAGGTGGCTGCTCCAGGTCCCACTGCCCCACTGTATTAGCCAACAGAATGGGAACATAGAGCTAGCAGAAGGCATGCCTGTCTCCTTGAAGGACTCAGTTCTTGAAGTTGCACATCTATTGCAATTTGCATTCCCCAGGCCAGCAGTTAGTCACTCCGGTGCTCCAAGGGAAGCTAGAAAATGTAGTGCTGGTTACTGGGTGATCAGCTAAAATTCAGGAAGTCCATTATTAAAGGAAGAAAGGAGAATGGATATTTGGGAACATCTAGCAGCTTCTGTTGAGTACCTAAAAGACAGGCTTGTGTTAACTGAAAAATTCACTTGAGAAAGTAATTTTCTAATTAATATTGGTAGATGCAACATTTTTGTAATCTTTCAGTACTTTGAATTGTTTTGTTCTCTCTTCCCTATTTTTTTCCCAAAAAGTAGGTGCCCTTTGTCCTGTGTAACAGGAGTCAGGTTCACAAACACCTCCAGGGAGAGAATATTCAAACTTAAGTAGAAAGGGTTTTTATTTGTTTGTCTCAACGTTTGTTTACAGCCTCTTTCTAAACGTGTTTTCATTAGAACTGTTGAATTGGTGTCACTGGTTCTGTGGCGACCCAGATGTTGTACTGCTTGGAGTTGTATCACAAACATTAAAGATAGTTTAATAGACCGGGCGTGGTGGCTCATGCCTGTAATCCCAGCATTTTGGGAGGCCGAGGTGGACAGATCACGAGGTCAGGAGATCGAGACCATCCTGGCCAACATGGTGGAACCATGTCTCTACTAAACATATGAAAAATAGCTGGGCTTGTTGGCGTGTGCCTGTAATCCCAGCCACTTGGGAGGCTGAGGCCTGAGAATCATTTGAACTAGGGAGTCAGAGGTTGCAGTGAGTTGAGATCGTGCTACTACACTCCAGCCTGGTGACAGAGCAAGACTCTATCTAAAAAATAAAAAATAAAAAAAGATGGCTTAATAGTACAGATGGGAAGAGTGTCTACCTAGTACCCTTCCTGTGCCTCTTTCCAGGGTCCCTCTCTTGCTGACCACAGGTATGGAATGCCACATGTGGTCTGTGGGGGAAATGATGACACAGTCACAAGGCAGGGGTCATTTCCTCGGGTTGAACACTGCACAGCACCTAGGGTAGGGACTGTCTCCCCTGTGTCTTCTGTTGCCTGCCCCCAATGCCCATGCACCCAGGGACAGAACAGGGGTCGGGGTGAGGCTCAGCAGTGAATCTGGGGGACTGATAGGCTGGAAATGTTTTACAGCTGGCACTTTGAGTGTAGCTCTGACATGAATGTTCGTTGTTATTTTCACTTATGTTAAGGAGTAAAATGAGTATCAACAGTGAAGTCGTATGTCAGAGATTTCCTTGTTTGTCAAGACCACAAATGACTTCCTTGCTAAATTGGATAATAGTTTGAGTTTTTATTAGACAGGGTTTTACGTTGCCCAGGCTGGACTGCAGTGGTTATTCAGGAGCAAGATCATAGCTCACTGCAGCCTTGAACTTTTTTTTTTTTTTTTTTTTTTTGAGACGGAGTCTCCCACTATTGCCCAGGCTGGAGTGCAGTGACGTGATCTTGGCTCACTGCAACCTTTGCCTCCCCAGTTCAAGCAATCCTCCTGCCTCGGTCTCCTGAGTAGCTGAGATTACAGGCGAGCACCACACCTGGCTAATTTTTGTATTTTTAGTAGAGATGGGGTTTCACCATGTTGGCCAGCCTGGTCTTGAACTCCTGACCTCCAGTGATCTGCCCACCTTGGTCTCCCAAAGTGCTGGGATTATAGGCATGAGCCACTGCACCAGGTCAGCCTTGAACTCTTGGCCTCAAGAAGTCCTTCTGCCTCAGCCTCCCAAACAGCTGGGATGACAGGCATGTGCCACTGTGCCTGGATTGGATAATAGTTTTTGAAGACAAAAAAGAAATTAAGTTTTTTGTGCTATTCACAGTGTAACAGCTATAGACATGACATGCTTTTAAGTTTAATCTGCATTTTAAACATTTTCTCCATTACTTTTTACAGTCCATAAATTAATACAATAATAAATCCAGCTCTAATTCACAGCATTTCCCAGATTCTAAGATGTAAATATTCCCTTCATGACCAATTTTGAACCACCAATGTGACGTCCCTGAACATGGAGTTGAGAAAAGATATACAGCAGCAAACCCTTGGAAACATAAATGCAGTCGTAAAATTAGAAAGTGATGAGTTGTCAGCATTTATTACTTTTGTTTTTAACAAACTTTGTTTGTTTAGTTTCACTGAGTAAAGAACGATTTGCGAATGGGGCAGCCTTCTGAGCCAGAGTAGGCTCAGAGACTCCCTACAAACTTAATTAAATTGTAAGTGTATATACTGTAATTTTTATTTTTATTTTTTAATTTATTTTTTTTGAGATAGAATCCCACTATGTCACCCAGGCTGGAGAGCAATGGCGCAATCTCAGCTCACTGCAACCTCTAGCTCATGATTTTTAATAAGGGCTGTGTTTAACAATTCATTTGCAATACTCCTGAAGATGTAACAATCCTCTTTCATGAACTAGTACAAACCAGCTCCAGCCCCTGGGTGATCAGAGTTCTGCTGAGCTTGGGATGCCTGTACCTGGATGGTCCATGTCCCCACTCTCATCAGCTGGGCTGACGTTTTGATCCCATTGCCGCTGATGCACAGAACGTGCTTCCTCACCCGTTTCTGTAAGAAACCCAATCTCACCAAGCAGTTCTTGAAATGTATGGTTTCTACTAAAGATTTTTGGGATCACAAGGCATAGTGGACGGCTTTCCATTAAATGACTCTCACAGATAGATGTTTTTCTGAATTCTACTTTACTTAAGGATAGTGTATTAATCCGTTTTCATGCTGCTGATAAACACATACCCGAGACTGGGTAATTTATAAAGAAAAAGAAGTTTAATGGATTCACAGTTTCACATGGCTAGGGAGGCCTCACAATAATAGTGGAAAGCGAAAGGCACATCTTACATGGTGGCAGACAAGAGAGGAAGAGAACCAAGTGAAAGGGGTTTTCCCTTATAAAACCATCAGATCTGGTGAAACTTACTCACTACCTCGAGATAAGTATGGGGGAAACTACCCCCATGATTTAATTATCTCCCATGGGGTCCCTCCCACAACATGTGAGAATTATGGGAGCTACAATTCAAGATGAGATTTGGATGGGGACACAGCCAAACCATATCAGACAATATTTTTTGTTTTTCTTTTTCTTCCTTCTCTCTCGGTACCCATGGAGTACCAACTTCATTGTCTCTTCTCTTGGGTTCCTTCGGTAGGAAGAAATGAAACCATTCCTTTCCACACCAGGCAGAGCAGGAGCCTTCCCCACCTCCTCATCAGTCTCAGCCCCTCTCAGGACACAGACGAGCATCTGAACCCAACAAGGAGTTGGTGGGAGAAAGCCCCAGCATCGGAATCCTATCCCACCCCATTTGCATCTCTGAAAGGCACGAGAAAGGTGGGCCATTCCACTCCCACCTCCAGGCATCCCCTTCTGCCTTCACTGTGATGCAGGCAATCTATTCTGTTTGGGTATTTTACTTTCCTAAGGAAGTGTTAGTGCAATGATTATTTAATTAGAATCCCAGATTTAACCAAAGCAGGCCTCAAGGCCAGAAGGTACTGACCCTTCCATCTCTTGGGTGTTTAATCTCTCCCCCAGGTGCAGAAGGAAAAAGGTACGAGTAGACTCAGTTACAGGCTGATTCCTAGGAATGGAATTAGGTCACTGGCCACAGGCTTCTTGTTATTGGAACCAATTTGTATTTCCAGCAGGCAAGTTTTTAGACTAAAGTCTGAGGTTAAACATGATGAGTTATTTAATTTCTTCTACCTCTGCTCCCCTGCAGCATCTCCTCAGAACCCCAAGGGAGTTTTGTATAAAGAAAGAATGTGAGTTCCAAGGAGGAATGTCCTCAAGGAAAGCTATGGGCAGGGACAGGGACAAAGCCGGTCTTCCTTAAATAGAGGTGGGGAGGTGTCTTAGTCAGCTCAGGCTACTGTACCAAAACACCATAGCCTGGGTGACTTAAACACAGAAATTAATTTTCTCATTTTTTTGGAGGCTGTTAAGTCCAAGATCGAGGTGCAGCAGGATTCACTTCTGGTGAGGGCTCTCTTGGCAATGGCTGCCTTCTTACTGTGTCCTCCTATGGTGGAGTGAGCAAGCCCTGGCCTCTCTTCCTCTTCTTTTAAGGACACTAATCCCAGCCAGGCTCGGTGGCTCACACCTGTAGCTCCAGCATTTTGGGAGGCCCAGGTGGGCAGATCACTTGAGGTCAGGAGTTTGAGACTAGCCTAGCCAACATGGCAAAACTCCACCTCTATTAAAAATACAAAAATTAGCTGGGTGTGGTGGTGTGTGCCTGTAATCCCAGCTTCTTGGGAGGCTGAGGCAGGAGAAGCACTTGAACCTGGGAGACGGAGGTTGCAGTGAGCCAGGATCATGCCACTGCACTCCAGTCTGGGTGACAGAGCGAGACTCTGTCTCAAAAACATACACACAAACAGAACACGAATCTCCTCATGGAGCCCACCCTCATAACCTTATCTAAACCTAATTACCTCCCAAAGGCTCCACCTTCAAATACCTTCACATTGGGAGTTAGTACTTCGACATAGGAATTTGGGAGGGGACACAAACGTTCAGTCCATAACAGAAAAGAAATCAAGGAGGGAGAACATAATTTTTTAAAAAAACAGAAATCTAGGCTGGGCATAGTGGCTCATGCTTGTAATTCCAGCACTTTGGGAGGCTAGACAGCAGGATCACTTGAGCCTAGGAGTTTGAGACCAGCCTGAGCCACATAACACGGCCCTGCCTCTACAAAAAATAAATAAATTAGCCAACTGTGATGGTGCACACCTGTAGTCCTAGCTACCTGGGAGACTGAGGTGGAAGGATTGCTTGAGTCCAGGAACTCGAAGCTGAAGTAAGTCATGGTCGTGCCACTGCGCTCCAGCCTGAGTGAGTGTGAGATCTTGAAAAAAAAAAAAAAAAAATCAAGTGCGTTCATTTTCTAGGGTTGATATACAAAATGCAACAAGCTAGGCAACTTAATTTATTGTCTCAGAGTTTTAGAAGCTACAAGTTCAAGATAAAGGTGAAGGTAGTGTTGATTCTTTCTGGGTCTATAAGGAAGAATCTGTTCCATGTCTCTCTCCCAGCTTCTAATAGTGTCAGGCTTTCCTTGGCTTGCAGATGGCTTATGTCTCATGTCTTCCCATCATCTTCCATCTGTGTGTGTCTGCCTCTCCAGCCATATTTCCTCTTCGTATAAGGATACCAGTCACATTGGATTAAGATCCAGCCTTATGACGTCATCTTAACTCGACCATCTGCAAAGACTGTATTTTCAAATAAGGTCACAGTCACAGGTACTGAGGGTTGAGATTTCAACATGTTTTTGAGGGACACGTTTTGGCTCATAACATCTAGTATGACATCTTTGTCTTTTAATTAGTTGTTTAGTCCATTTATGTTTTTAAAAATTACCAATACATTTGGGTTTAAATCTATATTGATTTTTTGTATTCTATATCTTTCTTTTACCTGTCTTTTCTGCCTTCTTTTGGGTTTTTAATTTTTTCTTTCCCATTCATTGGAAGTCAAGCATTCTGTTTTCTGTTGTATTAATGGTTACTCTAAAAATTAGAGCATGCTTACTTATTAGAGTCATCTAAAGTTAACCATACTTTTGCTTCTTCCTACAGAATACAAGGACCTTAGTAAACTTTAACTCCATTTATATTCTGCCCTCCACTTATGTATTATTGTTGCCATACATTTTAATTTTTTCCTTTTCTAGCCCTTCCAGACATCATTATTGTTGTTTTATACAGTCGTTTTCATTTTAATTCACCTAATTATTTACCATTTTAAAAAAATTCTTCATTTTTGCATATCAGACCTTCCACCTGGGTTCCTTTTCATTTTGTCTGAAGTGAAATGAAAAGAATCTCCTCTAATATAGGTCCTCTCAGTTTATCAAAACTCTCAGTTTTTGTTGCTTGGAAGTATCTTTATTTTACTTTCACTTTTGAAAAAAAAAAAGACTTTTTTTTTTTTTTTTTTTGGCTGGGTGTAGAAGTCTAGGTTGTCAGTTATTCCCTTGAAGCATATGGAAGGTATTCTGTTTTGCTGGGCATGGTGGCTCATGCTTGTCATCCTAGCACTTTGAGCGGCTAAAGCAAGCAGATCACATGAGATCAGGAGTTCAAGACCAGCCTGGCCAACATGATAAAACCCCAACTCTACTAAAAATACAAAAATCTGCTTGGCATGGTGGTGCCTACCTGTAATCTGAGAGCTACTTGGGAGGCAGAGGCAGGAGAATCACTTGAACTCAGGAGGCAGTGGTTGCAGTAAGCCGAGTTTATTCTACTGCACTCCAGCATGGGTGACAGAGCAAGACTCCATCTCAAAAAAAAAAAAAAAGATATTTTATTTATATTCTGGGTTCATTGTTGTAGAGAACTCAACTACTTTTCTAGCTTATTTGGGTGTTTCTTAAAAAGTAATTTGTAGTTTTCATCTAATTTTAAGATTTTTCTCTGTCTTTGGTGTTTTACAATTTTACTTTATTGTATCAACGTGTGGATTTATTTTTCATCCATCCTATTTAGGATTTGCTGCACTTCCTGAATTTGTAATTTGAAATCTTTCATCAGCTCCGGAAAATTCTCTGCTATTATCTCTTCAAATATAATCTCTTTTCCATTCCCTATATTCTTTTCTTCTGAAATTCTAATGTTTCAAACTTCTCATATTCTCCATGTCTTTTAACCCCTTTTCCATAGTTTTAATCTGTTTTTTCCCGTGCTGTTTTCTGGATAATTTATTCTGACATATCTTTCAGTTCATTAATTTTCTCTTTAGCTATGTTTACTATGCTGTTAAGTCTATCCATTTACTTTTTAATTTTAGTTACTACATTTGTCATTTATAAAAGTTCAATTTGCTTCTTTTTCAAATTTACTGTGTTTTTTAAAATCATTTTTGTTTCCCAGATATATTTTCAAGTTTGTCCTTTACATCTTTATGCATAGTATCATAGTTGTTTTTATAATCTAAGTTGGATAATTGAAATATCTTAATATTTTGGGGGTTGTATTGCTGTGTGTTTTTATTATTTATTTTTTCTTTAGTTCTTTGCTTCCTTACATGGTTGGGTATTTTGAACTGTTATTCATCAACCTTGAACAACTATTTCTGAGACTTCTTTGAAACCTTTCTCCAGATATCATGTATTTTCTTTTGCCTTTCCAGACACCTGAGACACTGTCATATTGGGTGATTTTTTAACTAAATTCACAGCCTAAAGTTTTCTTGATCACCCAAGTTCTGTGAATTTGGAATGCAAATCCATGTGAGTTCTGGCTTGTAGTAATATCTTCTCAGAGATTCTGCAAATCCTTTCAGTGTCAAAGCAACTTTTCTTGTAGCCAGCTAGGGGAGCAGGAAGGTGGGACAAGTCTACAGCTGACCTGCCCTTGCACTGAGGTTGCAGCTCTTAGGGTAAGCCCTGGGCTTCATAGCAATGCCCATGACCCAGATTACACCTATATGTGGGCCTGGTTATTCTTTATATGTGTCAGTTCCTCCATACTTTTAATCATTTTTTTGCATTTATTCATTATTTGTAGTAGTTTCAATTGATCCTAATAACCAATTTTCTATCTTACCAGAAACAAGACTTCAAAGAATTTAGAATGCTACATTTCTTCTAATTAACACTCCAAATATGGCACTACACTGGTTTTGACATAATCTAATGAAAGTTACACACACAACATTAGTTGGGAAGAGCTTAGAAACCAACAACTCTAACCCATTTAATGGCTTTGGAAGATGAAGCTTAGAGGAGCTGAGTGAGTTGCTCAGAGTCCCATGCGAGTTGGCAGTAGAGCCAGGACTAGGATGTCATTTGTTACCTCTGAGACCTGTATTCTTGCCACTGCCCTGCAGTGCGATGGGCAGTGTGTAGTTGACTGAAATTATGTCCATTTCTCTGGTGAGGAAATATGGATTATTTCTTTTTTTTATGTCCTCTCCCAAAGTTCTGCACAGAATTTTTACTGTCCCATTCTGAAGGTTTATTACTTTAATATTAGAGAAGGAATGTTTTGAAACTTAGAGACAAAGCCAGTATTATTGTCCCATAATAAGTCTAGTTAATAAGTTAACGAAATCAGCAATAAGTAAACAAATGCTAATGCATTAAAACTAAAATAATAAAAATGTACTATCAAAGCAAAGATTCTGTGAAGCGATGGAGACATTATCCTGGATTTTGTGCTTTGTCTCACCCATCACTTCTGTTCTATCTCTAAAATATACCCTGAATCCAGTCAATTCTTTCAACCTTCCTACTTCCACCCTAGTTCAGCTACCACTGTCTCTCGGCTGGACCATGTAAGACATCCTTAGTAATGTTCTTTCGTGCACTTAGCCTCCACTTCCCCATCCATTCTGCCTAACCGCAGCCTTATTTATTTATTTTGAGACAGGATCTGGCCCTGCCTCCCAGGCTGAAGTGCAGTGGCGCAATCTCAGCTCACTGCAATCTCCACCTCCCAGGTTCAAGCCATCCTCCCACCTCAGCCTCCTTAGTAGCTGAGACTAAGGTGTGTGCCACCACACCCGGCTAATTTTTTTGTAGAGATAGGGTTTCACCATTTTGTCCAGACTGGTCTTGAACCCGTGAGCTCAAGAGACCTAGGATAACAGCACTCAGAGATTCTGATGTGAGCCACTGGGCCTGGCACCAGATTTATCTTTATAAAATGAAAACTAGCTTGTGTGTTTTTCTGCTTAAAATTCTCTAATTAGTTCCATCACTCATAGAAATCCAAACTCGTTATCCTGACTGTATTTGTTTCGTTAGGGCTGCTGTAACAAAGTACTACAAACTGGGTGCCTTGAAACATCCTTTCTGGAGGCTAGAAGACCGAAATCAGGGTGTCAGCAGGGCCGGGCTCTCTCTGAAGACTCCAGGGGAGGACCCTTTCTTGCCTCTTCTTAGCTTTTGGTGACAATCCTGCTGTTTCTTGGCTGTCGACACGTCACTCCAATTTCTGCCGGTGTCATCACATGGCATTCTCTCCAAACAGGTGTCTGTGTCTGTATCAAGTTTGTTTTTTCCTTATAAGCACACCAGTCATTGGGTTAAGACGAACCCCAATTCAGCATGCATTCATTTTGACTCGATTACTTCTGCAAAGACCCTATGTCTAAATAAAGCCAGTATTTGCAGGTACAGGGGATTAGAACTTGAACATATGTCTTTTTAGAGAGACACAATTCAGTGCGTACCACTAACTTAGAAAACTGCCATTATCTCATCCTAACGACCTAGCTTGACCTCAGCTTACACCATTCTGACTGTTGCCCACAGTTCCACCCCCTCTGGTTTCTTCGTTCCTTGAAGAAGCCAAGCTTTAGGATGTTTGCACAAGCTGTTCTGTCTGCCTGGAAAGCTTTCTGCAGTCACAACAGGCTACCTCTTGCCACTCGGATCCTGACTTAAATGTCACCCCTTTATAGGCCTACCCTGGTCACCTGGTTGCTCTCATTGAGACAAGAAGTTTATCTTCCCCATTCGCAGTTGGATCTCCAGCACCTAGAACAGTTCCTGGCACATAGTAGGTGCCCAAGAAGTTTTTGTTGAATAAATGTCTGCCTGATTGAATAAATGATTTTTTTTCCTTTTTAGTTTTGGCTTAAATGATGCCACTTGGAAAGGATAGTTCTTAAATAAGCAATACTTAGGAACCATTTCAAGATGGGATTGGAAGCATGTTTCTCAGAGGAGATCATCTGTGAGGCGTGAGGGAAAAGGGCAGGTTTGCAGAGATTTGTGAAGATGTGATCCCAAGAGATAAGCATGGAAAACGTAGATGTGGGTTCCAGGAAAGATGGGCAGTTTCCTCCTTCTGCCATCACGGCGTGAACAAGAATCTTGGGACTTATTTGCATTTCTGGAATTTCTAAAAGTAACAGTAATAATACTAACACCCATAATGGCAATGAACATTTATTGAGTTCTCACTCTGCATTATGCTAAACTTCTGCATTTAATTCTGACTACATCTCTGTGAGAGGGTGTTCTTATCTTTATAGATGAGGAAAGGCAGGCCCTGAGGGCCTAAGTACCCAGCCTTAGAGTCAGTGAGTGGCCAAGCTGGACTTTCAATCCAGATCCAAATCTGGCATTCCTTTGCATGTGCCCACTGCTGCCCTAAACACATTTCAACATGTTTGCTTTGTTGGTTTACCCTCTGCGGATGTGCAAATGGCCTCGATACAGCTTCATCCTTCCCCAGCCACACTCTCCATCCTCAGATTATCCTCCTCTTGCTGCCAGTCTGTCAAACAATGTTTAGTTAGCATTTCTGTTACGGCCAAAGCCAGATGTTTCTAGAAAAACACTTGAGTTTTACATCAACCGACCCTCTCCCCTTTAGTGTCCTCCTGGCCACACGTCCCAGTTTCCCCCCAAATTCCCTCTCAATTCTTTCCAGTGATTCTCTAGCAAATGTCTTAGAGAAGGTCCTCCCCTGAATGACAGCTGGAGCAAGAAATTCCCCAGTTCGAAATTCCATTTTGGTTCTACAAATGGAAAAGAAAGAGGAGCTGATCCCAGATTCCCCAGCCCCTCTGGTGGAGACTCCAGCTGGTAGGGACACTTTGCCCTACCGCTTTGTCTTACTGCTTTGTCCCAGCAGGAGTCTCTAACGAGGCAAAGGATGGCCCCCTCCTTGGATGAGGGGTGGCTACACCTGCTGGGTTGAGGTTTTGAATCGCAGGTAAAGGTGGCAACTATACTAACATCTGGGCAGGGGTGTTGGCTTTGAAGGCCCAGGATTGGCTCCTGTGTGTCAGGGCACAGCGTCCCGCACAGCAAGCTCCTTCCAGTCCCATGCTGCCAAGAGGAGGCCTCTCTTCTCTCCTCCTCTCCATTTATCCAGTCGATTCTGCCACATCCTGTTTTTAATATTTTCAAAACAAACACTATTCTAGAATAGTTTTAGGTTTACAGAAGTGTCCCAGAGATAAAACAGAATTCTCATGTACGCTGCGCCTGGTCTCCCCCATAGTTACCATCTCATATTACTGTGGTACGTTTGTCACAACTAGTGAACCCATCATAACACTGTATTATTAAATAAAGTCAATATTTTATTCCAATTTAATTAGCTTTTCCCTATTCTATTCTATTCCGGGATCCCGTCCACAATACCACAGAACATTTAATTGTCATGTTTCCTTAAGCTCCTCTGGGCTGGGAAAGTTGCTGAGAATTTCCTTTTGTGATGGCTTTGGCAGTTTTGAGGAGGACTGGTCCGGTATTTTGTAGAATGTTCTGCAATTTATGTTTGTCTGATGTTTTTCTCATGATTAGACTAGGGTTAGGGGGCTTGGGGAAGAAGATCCCAGAGGTGACGTGGCATTGTCATCATATCGTGAGAGTACATACTGTTGACATGACTTACCACGGATGATGTTGACTTTGATCATACGGTTAAAGTCCTATTTTTCTGTTTCTCCATTGTAAAGCTACATTTCCCCTCCATTTCCATACTGTACTCTTTAGAAGGAAGTCACTATGCACAGCCCATACTTAAGGAATAGGAATTATGCTTCACCTGCTCGATGGTGGGGTGTCTACATAAATTATTTGAAATTTTCATGCATGGGAGAGTTGTCTGTTCTTTCCTTTTTATTTACTGAGCCAACCACCTATTTATATCAGTGTGGATTCATGAATATTTATTTCCTACTTTGAGTTATAATCCATTATTGCATTATTTATTTGTTGCTCCTGTTAGTCCGAATTTGGCCATTGGGAGCTCTTTCAGTTGGCACCTGTTTTCCTGTACCCAACCCCCACCATTGTGCGTGTTTTGTTTCCTTAGTATTGTCTTACTTTCTGGCACCACAAGATGCTCTAGGCTCCTCTCGTATATTCCCTGCCGTAGTCCTAAAATCAGCCATGTCTGCAAGGAGTTTTTGTTCCTTATGTTGAAGAATGGCGTTAGAAACCGCTATATCACCACTCTGCTTTATTTTGTCCATTGAAAAAAGAAAATAAACAGCATTTTGTTTTAGAAACCTAAGGCAACAACAACAAAGATAAATGCCCCACCAGAGAACAGCTTGGGTAGGTTGTGACAGACAGGAAGCTCTCCCATTCTGCTGGGGAGAGGTTTGTGCTGATGGACTGGGTCCTACATCACACTACAGCGATGCCTCTAGCCAGTAGGGGCGTAACTGTGCTCTTCTATTTCAAGACTTTTCTAAAATCATGGGTGACTTCCTTTTCTATACTAGGCTACTTTTGATTCTTTATATTAAACAATGAGATTAAAATTTCTGAATGCTAAATCAAAAGAGTATTTCTACTCGTGGTTTATTATCTAGCAAAGGATATTTTTAAAAAGCCATATACTACCCATAGTTGTGTGTGACTTTTTCTTTCATTCAAAAGTTCTAGCAGTTGTTTCAGAAATTGCATGAATTCAGAAGGTTTCCTTGCAACCAGGCAATTTAATCTAATCCCTGTAATTTAACTTGGGCAGAAATGGACAGAAGCAACAACCAATTATAATTCCACTACTTAATTTGAGGTAGGTTTAATTAACAGATTCCTCTCTAGTAATTTTGTTTTGTTTTGTTTTTGAGGCAGGATCTGTCTCTGTTGCCCAAGCTGGAGTACAGTGCCGTGATCATAGGTCACTGCAGCCTTGATCCCCTGGGTTCAAGCAATCCTCCTGCCTAGACCTCCTAAGTAGCTGGGACAACAGGCATGCACCACCATGCCTGGCTAATTTTTTTAATTTTTAGCATAGATGAGGTCTCACTATGTTGCCCAGCCTGGTCTCCAGAGCTCAAGCAACCCTCCCGCCTTGGTCTCCCAAAGTGCTGGGATTACAGGCATGAGTCAATATTCCTGGCCTCTAATAAATATTAAAATGGTGAGAAAACGTTAGATGTTAGAGTCATTAGGAGGTTTATGTGAACAGTAAACAGTGTGTGGGTAGTTCCGTTTTAGTCATCATCATCATTGTCATTTTTCTAGGGAAGAATCACAAGTATCTTTGTGTGATTTGCTTAAAGACCATAGAGGAAAAAAATAATTTGCCAATTCTATTTTTCCCCAGTGAGCATTATTATCTCTGTATTGGGAGTTAAGGGCTTTAAGCTCTTGAAGGAGGATTTAACCAGTGTTATCCCAGAAGTCACTGCCTGAAGTCCTCAGGGACTCTGTCACCACCAGCCTCTCCGTCACAAGACATGGAAAGCAGGGTATCATTCCTAGAAAGGCAGTCAGGGGACCCTTGGTGCATGACCTCCATGAATAGGCGTGGCGGCCACCACCCTCATGACATTTGGCAGGTGACGAAGCCACATCAATGTTAGGGTAACTGAGCCACAGCGGGTTTATGATCTCCCATTCCCATGACTAAGGTTTCTTTTAAATTTTGTTTGTAATATGTAGCAGTGTATTCCTATAGTGTAGGTCCTTGAATTTGAAATGTGGCACTCAGAATAAGATGAAATCTCTATTGTTAGTTATACTTTCTGATTAATATAGAGGTTCTGAGCACCCATCCAGCATTGTGCAGCCAATGTGCTTGCTGTTAACTGATCTAATTTCACATTCATTTCTGCACATCCCAGTGCCCCCTCAGTGCTGCTCAGCCACCATGCTCCATTCCCCAGCCCTCCCACTCTCCCAGTTCATGGCCACGCCTACCTCCTCTGTCCCCCCACTCAGCTTCCATATCTCGGGGAAATTGGAAGCCATGGGAAGAGACCTTCTGCAAGCTCCCACCTCCACATCCACCCACCCCGGCATCCAAACCTTTACATTCTGTCTGCCTTCTTGTTGCAATAGATGAAAAATGTGTGCTTCCTCTTAGGCCACAGCCTCCCTCATGCACTAAATCCCCTACCCTCTGACCTACTCAAAGCCCTTTCATGCGAGCAGTTTGCCACACCCTCTTCTGTATAATCAACTTTTCTCTCTATCAGATTACTTTAATCAGCATTAAAACACTATCATTCCTCCCATCTCAAGAACAAAAAATGAAGAATCCTGAAAATTAAATTTTTAAATTTTGCTAAAAAACACATAAAATTTACCATTATTTCTAAAATGTACCATTATTGAGTTTACCATAAAACTCAAGTGTTAAGTATATTCACATTGTTGTGCAACCAGTCTCCAGAACATTTTCATCTTGCAAAATTAAAACTCTCCATCCACTAAGCAATAGCTCCCCATTCACCCCTTCCCGCAGCCCCTGGCAACCGCCGTTCTATTTTCTGTCTTTATGAATTAGACTTTTGGCTATTGTAAAGAGTGTCACCATGAAATATGGATGTGAAATACCTCTTTTAGGCTCTGTTTTCAATTTTGGGGGGTATATACTCAGCAATGGAATTGCTGGGTCACATGGTAGTTTTATTTCTAGTTTTTCGAAAAAATGCCATACTCTCAGCGCACAAGGTCTCCAGTTTCTCCACCTCTTTGCCAACACTTGCTATTTTCTGGGGAGTTTTCATTTTGTTATTTTTTCTTTTGTATTTTTTTATAGTCGCTATCTTAATAGCTACTGGCAAGGTGGTATCTCATTGTGGGGCAAAAAGTCTTTCAATCCTGCTTTTCTCCTTTGCTATGCCTAGTTCCCTGCTCCCTTTTTCGACAAAAGTACAACCCCTCACTTGCATTTCCCATGCTCTTTGCTTCTTTATTTTCACTATTGACTCTTATCATGTTCTGACATACTGTATGATGTATTTATTTATTCATTTGTTGTCTTCCCACCCCCACCAGCCATTAGAATGTCAGTTCCATGAGGGCAAAGATTTATCCTTATTCCAGTTCAACCCACTGTGCCACCACCTTTCTTCTTGATAAACTGCTAAATCTAATGGCCACTCCTAGTCTTTCTTGTCTAATCAGAGCACTTAGCCTGGTTAACCACGCTCTCCTCCTTGAAAGGCTTTCTCCATTAACTCCCACACTACTGCCCTCTCCCAGTTTTCTTCCTACCCCTTTGGGTGTTCTTTTCTGGTTTCTTTTGCTTGTTCCTTCCTCATTTCTCCAGGCTCTTTGTGTTGAAATCTTGCAGGGCTCAGTGTTTGGATCCTTCTCTTCTCCATCTACACTGACTTCTCTGATGATCTCTTCCATTATTATGGTCTGAGATTCCATTATATGGTCTATATTGGTGATTCCCAAACGTACATCTTCATTAAGGCTCTCCCCCAGAACTCTATATTCTACTAGATGCAACCACCTAGTAACATCTCCACTTGGACATCTGGTAAGAATCTTAAACTCGGCATGTCCAAAACTCACCCCTGATCTTCTCTAGCCCCCTCCTCTGTATCCTCTTTCCCTTCAAAACAAAAAACAACAACAAAAAACCTTACTCCACCTAGACCCCTCCTGGTGCCAATGCTTGAAGTCATCTTTGACTTCCTTCTTTCTCTCATATACCACATTCAATGTGTTGGTAAATTCTGTTGGTTCCATCTTCAGAATGTGTCCAGAATCTATCCACTTCTCATCACCGCCACTGCCACCACCACGATCCAACCTACAGTCATCTCTCAGCTACTCTAGGGTACTGGTCCTCCCACTTTTGCTTATTTCAGTCCCTTCTCAAGACCACAGTCAGAAAGATTACGAAAATGTTAGTTTAGATCCTATTGATTCCCTGCTGAAAAGAGCTCAAGAGCAATAGCTAAAAGCCTGACAGGGTCCTGCACAGCCCGGCCAACCTGGCGTTATTGCCTCTCCAATCTCACTCTGGCCCCCCTACAGTTGCACAAACCCTCCAGGCGTACTCCTGCCTCAAGACCGTGGGACTTGATATTGACATTGCCTGGAATATTCTGAATATTCTTCCCTTAGACACTGTATGACTTGCTCCCTCATCTCCTTCAAATCTCGGGTGCAATTTTACCCAAGAAGTGCCTCAACCACCTTATTTAAAAATTTCAACCCAAAGTACAACTCCATTGCACTTCTCATGCCCCTTCCCTCCTTACTTTCATCATCAGCTTTTACTACCAACTAATCTACTGTATGATTTACCCATTTATTCTGTTTATTGTCTGTCTGCCCCCAACAGAAGATCAATTCCATGAGGCCAAAGATTTTTCTACTCTTTGCTTTGGTTGTTTCCACAGCAGCTGAAGAGTGTTGGGCATGAAATGGGCTCTCAGTATATGTTTGCGGAATGAATAAATGAGTGAATATAGAATGACTGTGAAGCTAGCAGTTTGAATATTATTTCTCCATGACTATCATTATTTTTATATCCTAAAAATCCAGGAAGAAAGTGAGGCTATAGATGAAGACAGCACACATGTTAACATAAGACACACAACCTTGCTGCTCAGAGTGTGGTCTGTGGACCAGAAGCATCAATGGCACCTGGGAGCTCATTAGAAATGCAGAACTTCTGAATCAGAATCTGCATTTTAATGAGCACCTCTAGAAGGTTGACTGCAAAAATTGCAAAGCTTTGGTGTCGGGCAAGTGTCCCCAACTTTAACTGTGTATTATAATCTCAGTATCTTAAAAAAAACTCCTGATGTGCGAGTCTCACTTCCAGAGACTGACTTAATTGGTCTGGAGTGAGGTCCAGCTATAGGTCAGAGGTGAAGAGGGGGACATGACTGACTTATTTCATTATTTTTGGGTAGAGAGGTAAGATTAAAAGCTTGTCTCTGTATTAGTCTTGATATAAAGAGTAACGTGTTAATATGGATATCAACAAGTCATCAACTATTCGTCTTCCCCTTATTCAATAAGAGCAAATTTCAGCTCTTCCTTTGCGGTTTCAAGTGAGATCATCAAGGTGGCCGCTACTCACTATCAGAAAATGCACTTGTGTGTGTCCAGGCCAGTTTTGTCAATCTGCTGCAGGAAATCCACACTGAGCAGTATGTCAGCCTCTTGGAAGAATGGCTCCTGCTCTCTTTTCCAGCAGGATCCAGTGATTTGTGTAAGCAGAGAGCTTGGGAGAGAGTGAAGAGAGCTTCAGGGTTAGTCTCTGGGTGGATACAGGGGAAGCCCTGTCCACAGGATTCTAGGGAGCACAGGGTGCAGGCTGAAAACTCTCTCTCCTATCCTGCATTCTGCACTCGGAGGGTTCATGGATGCCAACTCTTTGCACCTCTGTGAGCTCCTGCACTCACTGCCTGACACTGTCATTTCCTGGGTGGCTCCTGTGTAAGGGTTGGGTGACAGGTGATCGCTGAGTGTGACCTCAAATACGAATCCTGAGCATGAACTTGAATCTGCAGCTCAGGCCCTGAAGCTGCAGGATGGAAATACATGGAAACATGATAGAGGAACAACAGTTAACTGCCATCCAGGACAGATTCTGGGAGGGTGTAGAGAGCATTGCCAGATTCTCATTGACCAAACGGGCTCTCTCTTCCAGATCAAGTCTCGGGTTCTCATGACTCCCTTAGCCCTCTCACCTCCGCGGAGTACCCCAGAGCCCGACCTCAGCTCCATCCCTCAGGATGCAGCCACTGTCCCCAGCTTGGCGGCCCCACAGGCTCTCACAGGTAGGTCAGCAGAATAAACTCCAAGGCTGTGATGGTCCGCAGAAAGCGGGGCAGCCACCATCTCATTGTTACTTTGTGAATTAAAGAGTCGTTGCTGAGATGGCTCAAATGAGGGATTTGGTGTGCTAGCCAGGCAGCAGACAGAATGACCAGAGTCTCTGAGAGCACCAGTTTACATGTCCCACCGCTTGGATTATTTAAAACTTGGTTTCAGTGCATCTGGGTTTAGGTGGTTGCTTTGGTTGGAGGGCGGTGGACGGCAGGGGGACACAGGGTGGTCAGATGTTTCTTTTTAGAGCCAGGTTTCCGGTGCACTGGTCCAAGCCTGCTCACCTTAAATAGGGCTCTTGTTCCTGTGTTTGCCCTTCCAGATACCATTCCCCCTCAGTCCGACCCACTACACTCCAACCCAGTCAGGGGAGCAGGCATCCCAATCTCTGTCTCTGGTGGGGCATCCAGCAACTGACAGTTTCATCATAATAGTAATGACAATCTGATGGTGTCACACACACACACACACACACACACACACAATCCCGCTATGTCACAACCCCAGTCCCTCTCCCGTCCCATGTAAATCTCTTCAATCCCTCCCATTGCTTTTAGATGACACCCAGACTTGTGAATCTGGCTGACAAGGCTCTGCAGACCCCATCCTGTGGTTCACCCCACTGCTCTTCTCTCAGTCCCCAGGACTGGCCATGGGGTCTTAGCACATTCTCCCCCTCCACCTGGAGTGATCATCCCTTCGGGACACCTGATCCCTCACTTATATCTCAGATCAGGCATACGTCTCTCCAGAAAGTCCTCACGAACTTTCCTGCCAGGGTCCCCCAGATGGGCTCTCCTAGCCCCTCCCCATGTTTCTCACAGCCACAGTCGCACATGGTCTCGCATCAGCTCATGGGATTATCTGAACAGGCCTCTTCCCCTAGCAGGCCGTAAGCTCTGTGAAGGCAGAGACTGCTTCATTTTGTTCAAGCTTTCTCTGCAGAGCGTAGCATAGTGCCTGCATGAAGGTCTCTTATTAATTGGATTTTTCTTATCACCTGGGATGAGTAGAAGAGAAGGTGACCTGATAGAGTGAAAAGAGCACATGTCATCCAAAAGACTTGATCCAAATTCCTGTTGCGTCACTGGCTACAGTCTTGGAGCAATCATCTAACTTCTTTAAGCCTCAGTTTCTTCATTAGTAAAGCAGTAGTAATACCACCCAACTCACATGCTTGTCTTGAGACTATAGTGGGTGTTCAAAAAAAAATGTATTTCTTCACCTTTGCTGTTATTACTTAGCCTTTCCAAAATGCTGTTGGTCTCCTCTTAAAATCCCTCTTCAACACTCCTTTGCACCATGGCCTCTAAGGTAAGATGCTTATGGGGGAGATGATGGGGAGTGAGAGGGCAGATACACAAGGGGATCATTAACGTATGAAAGAAAATATAATGCCTTCTATTCCTATTCATTTTATCTCATCCTTTTACAGTTTCTATTTCTTGGATATGTTTTGCTATGTAAACAATGCTTATTTGATAATGCTGTGCCATGTCACTGAAAGTGAAGGAAATAACTTTTGTGTCTTCTTTCCAAGTTTTGGATAGTTTTTCTCAAGAGGTCGGCCAGGGCACTCTTCACTCATTAAGGAGTCTGGCTTGATGTCTGGGGCAATGAGGAATCTTAAAGCAAACAACCTGAAGACAGGCTGACCAGTTCGGCAACTGTTACCAAATTACAGGTGGCATAGGTAGATGGGGGATGGAATTTATGTCATTTTCATAGAATAGAATGAAGTTGAATTTGTATAAACTAGGTCTGAATGACATAAATTCCATCCCCCATCTACCTATGCCACAACTGACTAAGCTAATCACACTGATCATATCTGACACTTTGGGCAGCCTTCTCTGTACAAAATCTTTCTGCTGAGAAAGGATTTACATTTCTTTTTAATTGCAAAATTCATAAAGATTCCACTGTGATTAACTGAAATCTATTGTATATGAAAACCAATTTTGTAGACATTCTAACATTTTTATGATTATATGATTTAGATAATATATATAAACATTATCTATATGATTTATATAATATATATAAACATTAAAATGTTCAAATATAAATAATATTTATATAATATTGTCATATTATATAAACTAGATATTTTCTTGTAAAAAATTTACACAATACAGTAATACAATTAAGAATGTATATAATCTATAAACAAACATGGTTTGAGACATGTGCCCCTCCCCCAAATTTTTTCTCAGTGGAGTCTATTACCTTAAAGGTGTGGAGACCATTGACTGGGTTAACCTAAATGAAAAATCAAATGTTTACTTTCTTTAAGATTGTGAATAGCACTATCTGTAAAGCTTTGCTGAATATAGTCTCTGGAGTGATCAGTGCCACCTTGATTTCTTTGTTCATAAATGGTTAACAAAGAAATGGCAAACACTGTCTATAGCTTGACAGCTTCTTTGGAGGAGGGAGAGGAGATTTTGTATGTGTACTTTCACAGCATGGAAATACCTTTATACACACAGTCCATATGGGCCACTATAATCGTCTTTAATTCAGATTTCAGTAGATCAGAGTGGACCCACCTGTCCACATATTCCCAACAAAGAAGGCCCCGCGGTCAGGCCCTGGCACTTGAGGTGTCTGACTCTTTTGCCTCTTTTATTTCTTAAGTTGGGAAGAATCCACCCCACTTTTGTCCTTTCCAGTTTTCCCAAGGCCAGGGCCAAAGGCGCATGGCTGAGGCATCCCCTGTGTACACAGAAGGCGCCAGGTGGCCTGATGCGCGCCTGAAGCCGAGGGCTTTGTGGTCTCTGTCTCCGCAGTCTGCCTCTACATCAACAAGCAGGCCAATGCCGGGCCCTACCTGGAGAGGAAGAAGGTGCAGCAGCTCCCGGAGCACTTCGGGCCGGAGCGGCCGTCGGCGGTGCTGCAGCAGGCGGTCCAAGCCTGCATCGACTGCGCCCATCAGCAGAAGCTGGTCTTCTCCCTGGTCAAGCAGGGCTACGGTGGCGAGATGGTGTCAGGTAAGGCCTGGGGCAGGTTGCATGAGAAGGCTATGGGTGTCTCTCTGCAGAGAAGGCAGCCATACTCAGGCCTGGGGACAGCGGGTGTGGCCAGGGTCTGTCCTCCATCTGCTGGGCTCCAGGGGCCTTTATGAACCTGTGGGCTAAAAGCCTCTCTCAGGGCTCAAGGAGAGTGCGATCCACGCCTGGGTACAAGACTGGATTTCTGATCCTTCTCTTGCCTCTTCTCTTTCTCCTACTTCCCACTTCTAACCCATGGGTTCTTTTTGCTCCACTTCAAAATATATCCAGAATCCAACCACCTTTCGCCACCCACAGCAACCACTCTGGTTCTTTAAAAATCTAAGTCAGATCATGCCCCTCCTCCACCCCAAACCCTCCAGTGCCTCCCATGTCACTCCAAGTAAAAGTCCAAGTCCTTACAAAATCCCACAGGCCCTATGTGACTGGCTACCTCTTGAATCTCCTTGTTACTTCTCTCTTGTTCCCCACTCTGTTCTGGCGGAGATGACCTCATGGATGTCCTTTAGGTTTCTACTCAAATGCCACTGCATTAAAGAATCCTTTTCTGACCCCTTGTCTGATATATCAGCTCTTGTCACTCTCCATTTATTTATTTATTTATCTTGAGACAGGGTCTCACTCTGTCGCCTAGGCTACAGTGCAGTGGCACAATCATGGCTCACTGCAGCCTCGATCTTCCAGACTCAAGTGATCTTCCAACCTCAGCCCCCACAAGTGGCTGGGACTATAGGCACATACCACCACGCCTAGCTAATTTTTAACAATTTTTCATAGAGCTGAAGCTTTCACTATGTTACCCAGGCTGGTCTCAAATGCCTGAGCTTATGCGATCTACCTGCTTCCCAAATGGTGGGATTACAGGTGTAAGCCTCTCTGTGGTTCCTTACTCTGCTCCATTCCTTTTACCACCACGCAGAGCAGTGGGGAAACATCATGGTTTCAACCCCATCTCTGGGGATGCTTTGTTATTCAGGACCCATCTCCGGGGATGTTTTGTTATACAGGATCCTTCAGAGTCTGAGAAATCCTTTCTTCCATGGTCACAGCCCTCCTCCAGTTTTATCCCCTGATTTGATGTGATAGAAAGGGCACTTGACCTCCGTGGTCCCAAAGAACCCATAACCCTAGTCTAATCATGGGAAAAACAGCCAAATCCAAACAGAGAGACATTTTACAAAATACCTTAACAGTACTCTTCAAATCTGTTAGTGATGAAAAACAAGGCAAGACTGAGAAACGGTCTAGAAAGACCAAGGAGACGAAAGAGATGTGACAGCTAATGCAATGTGGTATCCTGGATGTGATCCTAACCAGGAACAGTACATTGTGAACCCACAGGTGAAATCCAGATACCCTCGCCAGGGCTGGCTGACTTGCGGTTTTCTGCCGTGCCCGGCTCTGAGCTGCTGTCTCTCTGGTTTTACAGTCTCAGCTTCCTTTGACGGCAAACAGCACCTGCGGAGCCTGCCTGTGGTGAACAGCGTTGGCTATGTCCTCCGCTTCCTCACCAAGCTGTGCCGAAGCCTCCTGTGCGACGACCTCTTCAGCCACCAGCCCTTCCCCAGGGGCTGCAGTGCCGCTGAGAAAGCCCAGGAGAAAGAGGAAGGGAGGATGGAGTCAGGTAGGCTTGGTCCTGCTTTCCCCTCGCTGCCTGCAGGGACGCCTCCCAGTCCCAGGCGTCTCTGCCCTTCCATTATCGAGGGAGCATTGCAGCTCCTGGGGGTTCTGCCACTGGAGCCCCGTGGGCTGCCTGGGAAGCATCTGGAGCTGGCTGGAACAAAGAGGTGCCTGGACAATCCCCATCCCAGGCTGCAGAGGGAAATGCAGGCTCCAGCTATTAAGAACTGACATTGTAACTTTTATGCCTATGTTATTAGAATTTAGACAATGAGACCACATCACGTCCACATCACATATAACAAGTAAGTTCCTTCTATCTCCTCTAATTGAAACTCTGGGCATTTGGGAACTCATCCCAAAGAAACTAGGGCTATAGAATTGATGATGTTCGTCCTGCCTGGGAGTCTCAGATGCCTACCCAGGGGAATTAAAGGTGCAACAAAGTGTCTATTATTGCAGGGATTTGACTGGGCCGTATAGTAAATATGTCTTCCAGCAAGGATTAGTGTTTCTTTCTCATCATAAGGTGGAAAGTGGTCCAGGGGTTGAGCACCTCTGTACCATTAGCCACAGAGTAGCTTAGGATGGAAAAGTAGACCTTGGGCAGGGCAGCAAGGCCGCATGGGCATACATGACACGGCGTTGTCTGCCCAAGGGGCTGGATGCCAACAGGAGATGCTCCTTCTCCGCTGAGCAGTCCTGAGCTATAGATCTGCAGAGAGGTGAAGGTGACTCTCAAGGGTGGGTAGAAACATTGTCTTTTTTCTTTCTCTGAACACAGGGTTGTTGATATATGAAAAGCACACAGGCAATACAACCAGAATCCAGTTATTATGTTAGTGTGCAAACATTTGGTGAACCCTCTTCTGTTCCATGCACTGTGTGAGACCCTGCCTTCAATAAGTCAAATCCGTGAGCTTAGGAAAGTTTTTGAGAAATAGAGTAACTATTACAAATAAGAAAACACAGATACATCTGCAGGTAAGTGCTGGGGGGCAGGTTTAGCGCATTCAACAAAAGGATACTTATAAGAGAGGCTATTTCTCCAACTCAAGAGGACAGCAGGAAAGGATAAATTTAGATTCTCAGCATAGCTTTTCTTGGATACTATCAAAATCTTTCCTACAGTTTTGCTTTTATCTCTCTGAGTCCTGGGAAACAGGAAGAAATTTGGCCTCTACAAAGGAAGGTACCTAATTAAATACAGTTGGTGTGAGCAGATGCTATTTACTTTTATGTTTTTCTTGCTGTCTCTATATGTGCGAGCTCAGAGACGTCTCATCTCTCTCTGGGCCCAGGTTTCCTATGGGTAAATGAGAGGCTGGAGTTGCTGATATAGAACATTCTTCTGGTTCCAACAGTCTATGAATCTGGCCTCACCTGTAAACCTTAGTTGACTCACAAACGTATTCTTAAGCACTTATCTTCTAGTGAGTGTTGCAATGAGAATAGCACAATCGTGTGATTTCACTTCACAGATACTCGTATCATTGTTACATTGAACACACAATGACCCATGGGATATCATGATAAAGGAGCATAACCTCTGTCTCCTGTTGTCCTCGAAGTATATCCTGTGGGACTAGTTCTTCCCTGACTGGATGAAATTCAGGACAAATATTGGTTTTTGTCCTGAAACCAAATCCTGGCTCCTCTCAGGTTACAAAATGTCCTCTAGTCAAAAATTGATATGTCCAGGTCAGTTAATTGAACTTTATTCTCAGTGAATCTATTATAGGGGTTTTTGTTTTGTTTTGTTTTTTTGAGACGGAGTTTTGCTCTTTTCGTCCAGGCTGGAGTGCAGTGGCGCGATCTCAGCTCCCTGCAACCTCTGCCTCCCAGGTTCAAGTGATTCTCCTGTCTCAGGCTCCTGAGTAGCTGGGATTACTCAGCTACTCAGGACATGTGCCACCACACCCGGCTAATTTTTTGTGTTTTTAGTAGAGATGGGGTTACACCATGTTAGCCAGGATGGTCTTGATCTCCTGACCTCATGATCCACCTGCCTTGGCCTCCTTAAGGGCTGGAATTACATATTATAGGTTTTTACATTGTGGTTGCCATAAGGCTTATAAAAAACATGCTACAGATATAAAAAGTTATTTTAAAGAAATGACGACTTGTCTTCGATCACACAGACAAGAACAGAAACAAAGAAAAATAAAAAAAAAAACCTGCGGTTGAACTCCATCCCGCCTACATTTTGACTTTTAGTCACTTTGATTTATATATTTTGATGTTACCTGTCTCTTAAGAGATTGCTCTAGCTATTATTGCTTTTAGTAAATTTGTCTTTTGGGCTTCATACTAGGGTTATAAGTGGATTATACACAGCAATTACCATGTTAGAGAATTCTGGGGTTGCCCATGTGCTTAATGGTACCAACAACCTTTATACTTTCTTTTTTTTTTTTTTTTTTTTTTTTTTTTGCACATTAGTGTTTTTTTTCTTTCAGATTGAAAAATTGGCTTTAGCATTCCTTGTAAGATGCATACGGTGGTGGTGAATTCTCTCAGCTTTTGTTTGTCTGGGAGAAACTTTATTTACCCTTTATATTTGAAGGATAACTGCTTGATACAGTAGTTTTGGATAGCAGGCTTTTTTTTCCTTCTTTCAGTACGTTGAAAATGCTGCTCCACTACCTCCTGGCCTATGTGGTTTCCATTGAGAAGCCTATTGCCAGATAAATTGGGGTTTCTTCAAATGTCACTTGCTTCTTTTTTGTTTGTGCTTTTAGAGTCTCTCTTTGTCCTTGGCCTTCAAGAGTTTGATGATTGTAATACATGCCTTGGGATTAGTTTTATTGGGTAAAATCTGTTTGGTGTTCTCTGCCCTTCTTATATATGGATATTTAGATCCTTCTCATGTTTTGGAAAGTTTTCTGTTATTATATCTTTGAACGAGCTCCCTACCCCTTGTTCTTGCTTGACTCCCTCTTGAACACTAATAATTCTTAGATTTTGTCTTTTGAGATAATTTTCTATATCTTATAAGTGATCTTCATTGCTTCTCATCCTTTTTTCTCTTTTGACTGTATTTCCAAATAGTCTATCTTTGAGCTCACTAATTATTTCCTTTGCTTGATCTACTTCACTATTGAGAGCCTGCAATAAATTGTTTTAGTTCAGCAAATGCATTTCTTAGTTTGAAGATTTCTGTTTGATTTTTAAAATTATTTCTATCTCTTTGTTAAATTTCAGTGATATATTTCTGAATTGCTTTTCTGTGTTATCTTGGAGATCAGTGAGTTTCCTTAAAACTACTGTTTTGAATTCTTGGTCAGAGAGCTCACATATTACCATCTTATTAGGGTCAGTTTCTGGTCCCTTGCTTTGGCCATCTGAGGAGATCATGGTTCCCTGTTGGTGGTGGTTTTTTGTGGATATATGTCTATGTCTTTGCATTGAAGGAATATTTATTTCAATCTTCTCTGACTTGTTTGGCTTTTATTGGATATATTTGTTTATAGGTTTTTTATTGCCAGGTCACTGTCTTTTACTTTTTGGCTCTACGTGGCATCTTAAGCCCAGGTTTGCCTTAGATCTAGTGAATGATTGAAGCACTGCTCTTCCTAAATGAGGGAGGTCCCAAAAAGGTATATCCCAGCAGTGTGGGAAGGCTGGCTAGGGGGTTGTACCCAGGGGATCTATGACACAAACCTATAGTGTGGTATTACATAACAGATACGCTGATTGGAAATCTCCCTTGGGCAAGTAACAAAGCAGAGTTTTCAGGTCCTGGGATGGTAGTTCCACCTCCCGCCTTGTCTCTGGCTGTACTCTTTGGAGTACCTCCCTTCGGGTACTCTCAATGCTTCCTATTAAGGCAAGGACAGGCCTCTTGCTATGGAAACCAAGATGGTGTGAAAGCTGGTTGTCTACCTTAATTTCACTTAGAAACAGTGAATTGGGAGACATTTTTCTGCATGCTTAGTGCTAAGCAGATGGAGGGAGGGGCATGAATGTGGAAGTCAGATTCTCTTACCCTCTGCTCAGAGTTTTTTCTCTTCTCTGTGGCCCCAGGCACTGTCTCCTCTTCATAGTTGAGTTCTAGAATATTTCTGGTTATAATCTCAGTGCTGTATGTTTGTTTTTGATTTTCTGTGGTGAGGAGCGAAGCCAGCTTGCTTCTATGCCACCTGTTTGGAACTTGAAGTCTGCCCCGGAACTTTCAGTTTCACTCAAACCCAGCTCAGCCTTGCTTCAGGCCAGCTGCCTGCAGCAATAAAGAAGGGCATGGCTGGCTTCTCCCCAGCCTCCCCGCTTGTGTTATTGCCTCCTCCCATAGCTAGCTAACCTTGATGGCAGAACCCTTCATGGTGAATGGGGGAAGGAGGAGACACAAGAGGCAGGGGAGTTTGTACGTGATGAATCCTGCTGTGAGTTGGCATCGTGCTCTCTGCTTCTAGCTGATGTTTAAAGATGATTCTTCATCCTGTGAGCTCTTATTTGGGTTCTTTGGTGACCATCTCTCACCTGCACTTTCATTGGCCTGGACAAATGCAACTCTTCTCTGGCTAGTCACTTGCAATTCTTTCCATAGTCAAGGCCTCTAGGGGTAAATCTCCAGTTTCTTTCAGCTGAAGCCCTCTTGTGCCTCCAGACTGTTCTGTGGAAAGGATCTAAGACAATCCTGTTGTAGATCTATGTCTTTTGATGGCCCATATCTGGTCCTTGAGAAACACCCACACATCCTCTGACCAAACAAACTCTGGGTGTGTCGGCTGATCCCTGCAGGCACCTCTCCTTTTTCTGCCAGCCAACAGCCATCTTTTAGAGCTTGTCTCTCAAGCTCCAGAGAAAAGATCTCAAGCTATTCATGTGTTCACACGGAAGCCAGACACTGGATCATTTTCTTCATAATTTGTCTTCTAGTTAACCTGTTTCTCTGCCACTACAATCTTGTTTGCAGGCCGAATGTGGATAGTCATCTACTGGTAAAAAACTGGCTTTCCACCATCTCTTTTTGCAAGACCCACATGGTGATCTCACACTTCACTGTGGTATGCGGCATCTATTGTCTTGCAGCTCCACCAGAACTGAACCTAAAATGGTTTCACTTTAGTATCTTACCCCAGGAGGATGACAGCCTTCCTTTCTAGAAGCTGGTGGTTCCGGATGAAAGCTGGTTTTCCTCACAGCCAGCTGGGAAGCTTGGAAGTAATGACCCCAGTTGTTCTCTTGAGCCCTTCCCTAGCTTGTAACTACTTTGAAAAATAAATTGCTCTAAATTATCCAACCTTGTGGCACTGATTTCTCAGCAGAGCTGAGTGCTGTGAATTTTGCTTGTCAGGGAGCCTTGGGGACAGTGGAAGAAGCAGCGATGGCATGGTATCCTCTGAGCAGCACCCTCACCCTCCGTGTCTTTCCCACCAGTCTGTTGTGAGCCCTACAATGACACCATTAGTTTGCCTTTAGGGTAAGACGTTGTCTCTTTAAGATTGCCTTGTCAAAGTTCCTTTAAATAACATGTCAAGTTACTAGTATGTTAGAGGATTAATTAGCTTATCATCCATTTTCTCACCATTGTGACAAGAAAGCCATATGCATTTGTATGAGGGAAGGGTGGAGGTTTTTTTTTAATCTGGGGCTCCATACACCCATAGGGCCACATTGTTCCGATTGTAAAGTCCTGAGCTTATCTGAATCAGGACAATGCCTGCTTCTGCTTGGCCCCAGGGCTATTCTGTCCAAGTTGAAGCGTTTCAGGATTGGTGCCATCCACCTAAAGGGTTTGTCAACACTCACTGGAACCTTCCCAGAAGACAGTTAATAAGATAAGAAGAGGCAAGGCTATTCTGTCCAAGTTGAAGCGTTTCAGGATTGGTGCCATCCACCTAAAGGGTTTGTCAACACTCACTGGAACCTTCCCAGAAGACAGTTAATAAGATAAGAAGAGGCAAAGCCATGACAGCTAAGGAACTATGGAGGAACTGGGATGTTTTGGGGAGAAAAAAAGAGATTTGGGAAAGATATGATTTTGTGTTCCAGTATATGACAGCAGGTCAGATGGCTTTGTTCTTTGTGGTCCTGAAGAACAGAACTGAGACTAAGTAAGCAAAAGGCAGATTGAATTAAATCTAAGGTCTTGCCCCTCAAACTCTGGTCAGGGGCATTGCTATCACCCACCTAAGGCAAAACGCTCAGTGGTCCTCCCAAACTTTTAGATAACAGATCCGCAGGTGTTTTTGAAGGCACATTAGAGAAGCACAGATTTAAGGAACACTCTCCCAGGTAGAGAACTCGGCAGTTAAATAACCAGGTGGAAGTCTCCAGAGATAGTTCCCTTGGGAGTCAGGTGGAGTTGACATTGTAAAGAACTATTGACATGTCAAAGCCACTCGGAACTTGAAGGGCTGCTTGGGAGGAAGGTGATAGTGATCTCCCCATTGTGGGTGACAAATATGTGTGACTTGTTAGGGTCACGAGTGGGACTGTTGGCCACCCAGAAGAGTAGGAGCAAGATGTCCTCTCTAGTCCCTTACAGGCTGACAGTTCCAGGCTGGAGGTGGCAGAGAACAGCCCTGTACAGCAGGAGGGCAGGGTACCCTCAAAGGATTAGCAAGGGCCTCCCAGAGGTGAAGGTATGGACACCAAGACAAAGTGGCTCTATTAGAAGCAAGACCTCTTCCCTTGCAGAAGAGGGAGCGCTTCTTCCTCATCTCTTCCTCAGATCTTTGAAATATAAACTCTCTCTTTTTTCTTTTTGAGCTGGAGTCTTGCCCTGTTGCCCAGGCTGAAGTGCAGTGGCACAAACTTGGCTCACTGTAACCTCTGCTTCCCGAGTTCAAGCAACTCTCCAGCTTCAGCCTCCCAAGTAGCTGGGATTACAAGGCGTGCACCACCATGCCCAGCTAATTTTTGTACTTTTAATAGAGATGGGGTTTCAACATGTTGCCCAGGCTGGTCTCGAACTCATGACCTCAGGTGATCTGCCCATCTCAGCCTCCCAAAGCTATAAACTCCCTTTTCAAATGATCTTTTTCCTGTGTTTAGGGAAAATCAGCCTTCAGGCTTCCCCGCTGCCTGAATTCAGCCTGGAGGCTAGAGTTCTTGGCCTGAGACCAGGAACTTAGTTATTTCCTTCCAATTCTATTAATTGACATCTGGTTTGTTTGAGGAAGTAGCGCAGCTCCCTGGGTGCTTTAGGAGAATGGAGGCAGAAAGATGGACTTGATAACATTGGTGGCTCTGTCAGAAGTCATGAGATGACCATGGGGAAAATGTGATCTTGCCTTTGAATGTTAAAATAAAAAAAGACCCAAGTATAAATATGCTTTAGCCAGTGCGTCTCAAACTTTAATGTGCAAAAACCACCTGAGCGTGTTGCTAAAATTCAGATTTTGGTTCAGCAAAGCTGGGGTGGGGTCTGAGAGCCTGCATTTCTTTAAAAATAAAATTAAACTAAATTTTTTATTTTGTATAAGTTTATGGGGTACAAATGTAATTTTGTTACATGCATAGATAGCACAGTGCTAAAGGCAGGGCTTTTAGGGCATCCGTCACCCAAATAATGTACCTTGTACCCATTACCTGATCCTCGTCTTCCCTCCCACCCGCTCACCATTACAAGCTTGCATTGTTTCTCATTCCATAAGACAGTCTGCCTTTCGAACAGGTGCCCAGGTGATACTGGTGCTACTGATATTGGTGCAGCTGACAGAGCGGGGACCACACGCTGAGTGATAGAGTATGGGAGGGCTGGCAGAGTCCTGCTCACACAGAGAAACTTATTCCAAGTTTTCAGTACAGTAAGTCTGCCTGTGCTAAGATGGTTCTTCTCTCCTATAAGTGTTGCCCCTGAAGATGGTGCAGTGTCCAGTGGAGGTGCTTCGTGGCTGGAAAGGAAGAGAAGGGCTTGAGAGTGGTCGGATCAAGGTGGCACTTGTATAAATCCAGGGAGAAAGACAAAGCTTGCACATCAGGAGAAGGGGGTGAAAGACAGGAAAGAACGATGACAAACAGATTTCTCCCCGTGGCTGGCAAGCACCTGAAGCACAGTCTCTGGTGTCCTTTAAATCTTCCCCAATCCCAAGAAGATACGAAGATACCCCTCTGTTCTCCCCAGATCCTTATTTCCACATTCACAGTGGCATTTGATTCCACCTTATATTGCAGGACCCCACGTCCAGGTCTCATCTTCCTGCTACATAGACCTAGGGGCAGGGCCATGGGGTCCCCAGCACAACCTGAAACATAGCAAATACACAGTAAATACTGACTGACTGGAATTCTATGCACTAGGCAGAACAAATTCTCTGCTCACGGAGAGTAGGAGATCTTTGGAAACCACAAATGTGAGAGTTGAACTCTTTTGCAAGATCTAATTTAGTAGTTGGTTTCCTGCCTTTTGAAGGTTTAGCATAATGGGGACAGATTGTTTACTTTTGCTGAGTAGCTTCTTTGATATACAGATGGCAGGGGGTGGAAGACGAGAACGGACATTTGTTCTTGAGGCTTACTGTTTCCTTCCTTGGCTGGTGGTCTCTGAGCAGGCACCAGAACTCCCTCGGAGTAGCAGTCACTCACGGTATTCCATTACACTGAACCTATACACTCAGCATGGAGAAGTCAAACTGCCTCCTTGCTCAACAACACATTTATCTAATATAATAACATTGCAGAGAATAACTCTATGGAGAATGTGTATCTTTGAGAAAGATCATTTATTTTTAAAAGGGAACAGGGTTAATCAAGAGGCATGAGTTTCATTACATGGAGCCATCCCTTTAGTCAGTTGCCAGATAGTACTAAGCTCCCTGTTTGTAATGCAGTAAGGTGCTCAGGGCCCAGGTCGCTTGTTCAGAGCCACACACAGAGCAAGACAGCAGCGGGGAAGAAACTGAGAGCAGGGCTTCTCATCCCCCGCCCTTTGCCTTTCCTTCCAAGTCCTGCTGTCCGTAAGGCCTGTATCCAGCACTGGCTGGGGGGTGGGGGGGGTGAGGGGGGCGTGGTCCCTGTTTCTCAGCTCAGAAGGCTGACTGCACGCAATGGACGTTCACAAAGGGTTGTGGTGCACCTGTGTTGCTTCTAGCAAAGATGCGAAAGAACAGAACAAACCCAGCCCTCAGTCAGCAAAATTAAGGAGGAAACTACACTCCAGAAAGATCCATTCACTTCTCCTTCTGGGTTTCCTGCCTTTCCCCCATGGGATGTTTCCTCCATGTCCTTGTGCTCTGGCTGGATGACCCACGGGGAAGGCAGAGTTTATCATTCCAGCTGCCCAGATAACTTCCTTATTCCTACAAAACCCACACAAATAGCCTACTCCACCAGACAGTGACAGACTTTGATCTGGTGTTTTAACTAATATATGGAATGACGGTAGAAAAAGAAAAGAAATGAAGGGGGAGTTCTTGATTAATGGGTACAGAGTGTCGGTTTTATAAGACGAGTTACGGAGATAGATGCTGGTGATGGTTATGCAACATTTTGAATGTATTTAATATCTTTTTTTTTTTTTTTTTCCTAAAACAAGGTCTTCTCTGTCGCCCAGGCTGGAGTGCAATGGCGTGATCTCGGCTCACAGTAACATCTGCCTCCAGAGTTCAAGCGGTGCTCCTGCCTTAGCTTCCCAAGTAGCTGGAATTACAGGTGCCCGCCACCATGCCTGGCTAATTTTTATATTTTTAGTAGAGACGGAGTTTCACCATATTGGCCAGGCTGGTCTCGAACTCCTCAGCTCAAGCAATTCACCTGCCTCAGCCTCCCAAAGTGCTGAGCTTACAGGAGTGAGCCATTGTGTCCAGCCAAGATTTTATGTGGTATGTATTTTACCACAATTAAAAAACTTGAAGAAAGAAAAGAACTGGAATCCTCCCCACCTCAAAAAAAAGAAAGAAAAGGAATGAAGGAGGGTGCATTCCTGCAGATGCCTTCGCACCTGCTTGTGTCCCAGTGCAGGCCACGTGACTGGAACATTTCAGAGCTATGTTCGTTCTGTGACAGCCAAGGGCCACATGGACAAATGAGCTGTCTCATTCTCAAGCTGAGCATTAGAAAGGGGGTCATTTGGAAGAAGAATAAACTATTAGTGGCAAGCACTGGTCTTAAGAATCCTTGCAGAAGGTTTTGATGAAAAGGTTGAAAAGGAGTGTCCAGGCCAGGCACAGTGGCTCACGCCTGTAATCCTAACACTTTGGGAAGCCAAGGTACACAGGTTTCTTGAGGCCAAGAGTTCAAGACCAGCCTGGCCAACATGGTGAAACCCCGTCTACTAAAGTACAAAAATTAGCCAGGCACGGTGGTGGGTGCCTATAATCCCATCAGGAGGCTGAGGAAGGAGAATCACTTGAACCCAGGAAGTGGAGGCTGCAGTAAGCCAAGATTGTGCCACTGCCCTCCAGCCTGGACGACAGAGCAAGATTCTTTCTCAAAAACAACAACAACAACAACAACAACAACAAACTAAAGAGTATCTACAAGTTCTGTAGAAAATACAAAAGCCTTCAGATTTTTCCTGACATCTAGGGCCATAGAGGCTGAGCTGTAACCCTCACAGCATGGGATAGGGGAGTGTTCTCCAGGGTAAGCTTCCTCATCTTAATTCTCCCTATGTGCCTATGTAAATTCATTTAGGAAAAGCTTTATTCTATTTTCAGTGATATCTTTCATTAAATTATGATATCTGTACATATTTTTAAATATTGAACTAAAAGGGAAAATACGGTCTCTTTTTTACAGAAAGGGCCTCTGGAGAAAAGCCTGCATTTCATAGAATTTAAAATGGATTCTTTACTATGTCCAGCAATTGATTGGATCCCTTTGCATTGTAAGGCTCAGGTTCTCTTTCATGCCCTGTCGATACTGAGGAAGTTATTTACTCAATAACTGTTAACCAATAAATGAATGTTCCAATTAAGTTGTTTGAAATGGCCAAGGTAACTTCAATATGAACTAGTGTAATATTGAGTCATGTCGACCCCTTTGATAAAATTTTGGTAGAAAGTAATTGCGTTCAAATAAAACAAAAAGAAGTGAACACACTTCTTGTCTAAACCACAAATGATTTTGTGGATTAACGATGCCAGCACCTGAGACTTGAGGAGCAGAATGATGCCGGCAGTAAACTCCTTGCAGGCTTTCTATTGTTTGGGGGTGTGACAGAGAAAAACAGCCTGAAGAAAAGAGGCCGAATGGACCCCTTCTTCCTAGAAGGCAGACCCCAGGAATTCTCTGAAAGACACCCCTACCTTTACCCTACACCCTCTCCTCAAATAACAAAATCTCCTGTGTCCCATGAGGCGAACAGTTCTTCATGTGGCACCCCACTTCTCAGTTCTCCATGAGCTAGTAGAGCTGGCCAGATGACGGGCTGGGGGGGGTCTCCCAGCCTCTCTCAACCAGCTGTGTCGTGTCCGCTGCAGATGTTCTGGGTTTCTGGTGAGCCTGTCCAAAGGAGCTCCTGCCTCTGACCAAAGAGTAGGTCCGGAGGATGGGCCAGGTATCTAAGTAGATCCAAGGGGTTGGAAACCAAGTTCTCTGATTTACACCTCAGAACGCAGGAAGCACAAGGACTGGTGGAAACAAGGGGTATGTGGGATGCAGCCATCCGGATCCAGGACCTCCAGGACCTGCAGTGGTTGCATTAGAGACTGCGTTTGGTTATTCCCCCAGACCACAACCCTGAGCCCCCATGGCAGACCCTAAGGTACTGTCATCTGCAGGTTACCCACACCTTTATCTGTTGGTCATGCATGGGAACGAGGGTTAAAATGGCAAACCATGCCAAGAGGAGCTGAAGCAGCTTAGGAAAGCAAGTAGGCTTCTAAGATGAACTTCAGGAACTCTCTCCCAGGTGCTTTCTGGGTTTCATTCATAAGAAACAAACCCTTTGCTGAATCAAAAAAGGAAGAAAAAAAAAAAAAAAAAAACTACAGCAAACAAACACAAACTCCCTGGTAGAGAATTGGACAGAAATTCTGTACCAGATATATCCTAGCTACTTAGCTACTGCTGAGTGAATAATTACAACTTCCAATCCGGATATGCAGAATCAGGAGGAATGAAACAGCTTCCCCTTTTCTGTCCACTTTAGTCATCTGTTGCTGTGTAATAAATTACTCCCAACGCGTAGGGGGTTAAAACAATATTTACAGTCTCACAGCTTCTGTGTGTCAGGGGTCCAGGCCCAGACTCACTTCTGGTTCTGAATTTCTCACAGGGCTGCATCTCAAACTTCAATGAGGGCAGGATCCACTTTTCCAGCTTTTTCCCACGGTTGTCAGCAGGACTCAGTTTCCCAGGAGCTGTTGGTTTGTTGCCAGGTGGGCCCCTTTGCAGAGCATGTCACAGCACGGCAACTGCTCCACCAGCGGGAGCAATGCTAGCAGCGCTGTGAACCTCTCTCAAGTCAAGATGTCCATTTAGAAAGGAAACTTACAAGGTGTCCTCTATTCCCGGGACTTCAGCATTTTCCTGATTAAGGACCACTTTTAATTTCCCCCCAAAGTTCTATGAAAGACCAAAAAAGTGTGGGGGCTGTGGAGGAAGCAGCATGACCACAGGAAGTCCCACCCACTTCGCCTCCCCCAGCTCTCAGAATCCTCATCAGCAGGGCGTGGAGTTTGGCAAAGCTGCAAGATCATACAGAGGGTGGAAGGGAACCTGCTCTCCTCTTGAGAGCACAGAAAGGACATTCATTATCCCAAACAGATGATTTTGGTCAAAAATGCCTTTGGTCAAAATTTCCAAAGGAGGAAATCAACCCCTAGGCATAGAACAAAGTCTCAGGCAAACCAGAAACATCCAAGAGGATTAAAGAAGTTCAGGTGTCAGGCATTAAAATTACGGTTGGTTGCTGTGCATCTCATTAGGGGAGAGAAAATAGAAATGTACTTAAATGGACCAGAGGGGAGTCATGAGGTTGATTCTCAGGGCTGAGTGATCTGAACTGCAGAGACAACCTTAGAAAGAAAATCCATACTGGCCAGAGACCAAGTTAATGGAAAATGTAATTGAAGTGAGTGAAATGCTCAGCCTCATAGGTAGTATGGCCCTGTGCCCTTTGAACCAGAAAGGCTGGGCCAGGAGGCCACAGAGGGCCCTAAGGGAAAACTCCCTTATCTGCAAGAACAAGGGGCGGGACTGAGTCTGAGAAGAGAAAATCTGCAAACCTCCACAGGAGCCTCACTGCAAGGCTGCATGCGGCAAAGCAATCTTCAGGTTTCGGTCACCAGGAAGTTCCTTAGAGATTCACAGCAGAAGGCCGCTCTGCCTCCCACAGCACCAAGCACGTGCTGGGAACCGGCGGTCCCCCAGAGGAGGGCAGGAGAGGCTGCCAGGTGGCAGAGGCACAACCACCAAGGTAGGCACCGAACACCTGTGTCCGGGCTCCGAGTCAAAGAGGTGCAGCTGGCATGAGCACCTGCTGCTGCTTCCTGCGCCTCCTCCCTCCTGCCCCTCTCCTCACAGGTCTCCTTCTCCTGTGCTCTCTAGGTGACGGCACCTGGCTAAGCAAAGGGGGGTAGCTGCTCCACAGCTCTACAAATCTGCCAACTGCATTCCTGCCTTTTCTGATCTGGGTTTCAGGGTTAGGGGTCTCTGGTGCTGCCATCTCTGTCAGCAAGCCGAGCCAAGCCATTCACACGCGGAGCCCACAGGGCACTGACCGAAGCCTGGGCAGGGTTTATGTGGCCGGCGGGGCTGGGCAGCCCTGCGAAGGGGTCAGCCCATCCATCCTGAGCAAGGCCAGGGCTCCCAGCCTGGAGGAAGGTGGCCCTGCTGATTATGGAAAGCACTCACTCTGCAGCTGCTCCCCCAACTGGGAAGCCTGATTTGGGGAGTGGAGGGCGAGAGAGAGAGACAGACAGACAGAACTGTTTAGAGATGACAAAGAATAGTGTCTAAGGCTAGATTTTTTGGTTCTTATTGCCTGAATAGTATTACGTGAGAATAATCTTGCATTGTGGTATTGTTGTGTTTCAGGACTTCATTTGGTTAGAGAATCCAAGTTAAATGCCAGTTTAATTTTTAAAAATAAAGTCAATAGTCCTAGCCCACTGAGCTGTGAGCAGTTAAGTCTGTGTCCTAAGTGAGAAGAGAGCTGACACTTGGTCAGGAGCATCTGTGGTTTTCTATACAAAGTCCGTTTCCTGTTCTTTGTCACCCTCTCTGCTTTGGGACTTTCTGTTTCTGGCTTTCTGCTCGTGGCTTTCTCCTGTGCCTCTTCCTCTTTCTGCTTCTCTCTTTGGGGGTTCTCTACATTCCAGGGGCTCACACCTGACCCTCCAGGACTGCAGCAGAAATTGGCTGCACCTGGGTGTCCTGGAAGCCTGGGATGCAGGGACGTTCCCTAACCCCATCTCCATCCCGTGCTTCAGCCGGGGGCAGGGCACGAGGGAAGAATCCACACACTCTGGACTCAGAACCCTGAAGCTTTGTTCCCTAAACGGGAAGGCTTAGGCAGAGTTCAGATTCATATGCAAACAGGTATCCCTTGAGGCTTGAGTGGGCTTACACTCTTCTAGAGTGTTCTTTGGCCTCACTAATAGGCTTTATAAACAGTGGCTGGAGGGAACTATAGTCCACAAACAGGTTTAGCGATGGTGAAAAAGGACCATCAGTCTCTCCTGAAAGCTCCCAGGACACCAAACCTTGAAAATGTGGCAGATTTCTTTGATGGGGCCACGTGTGCATTTTCCTTTCTATTTAAGCATGTTCTTCTGATTGTACAAAAGGCAGATTACTCTCTTTTTTTTTCTGGAAGAAAAGATTTAATGATTCATAGATGGCAACATTCGTCTCTTGGCTGGGCGCGATGTTACAGAAGTGTATAAAAACGTACTCATTTACCTTGCTTTGTGTGGCTGTCATTCTCCACCGCAATTAAATGGCCCAAATAGGCTGGGTTGGAGCCTCTTGTTTATGAGAGGTGTCAGGGTGACAAGACAGCTTCTTTCATATGGAAAAGGATTTTGTACAGACACAGGAGGAAGAGACCATGAGTGCCTTCACCTGTCAGCACCAGGAGTCTGGGTGCGGGAGTTAGATCCTCCAGCAGGTCTGCTGGCCCCATCTGGTGTTTGCTCACCAGTTGGCCACAAAAGCGATTGAAAAGTGGGGTTCCCTCTCCAAATACAGACTTGACTTGTTCCTTTCTTTTTACCAACTTTAAATATTGGACTTAAGTAACAAACATATGTCACTGTTCAGTTAAATTCTTAAGCTCCTAGAAGTTCTGCATGCTGGATAACCTAACAGGTTGAATAGTGTAAAGGGTATGTGTCCAGCAGTCATGTGTTTTAACTGAAGCAAGAGGGATTGAGGCTAGTTGTAAGGAGGAACTTTTAGGCAATGATATTCATAACACAATGGCCTCACTCTAAAGGAGATTGCAAAATCTCTTTGGGGAAGGTTTCAGATAAGAGACTCAGTGATCTACCATAGTTTCTTCTCTAGACAACACCCTGTCTGAAGAGAGAGGTTGGGGCTAGCTCAATGCATATCAAAGATTAATTTACCACCTTCACAATTTCTACTGTGTCTGAATAACACGTATAGAACTGTCTACTCAAGATATTCTTTTACATCATTCATGTCTTTTAACTTTAGCCATTAGTCAGCTTAAGCAATCATATTGTATCAGTGAAATCATTGTTTGATGTGCTAAGTATATGTCATGGATGTACATTGAAATACATGACAATAAAAAGATAACATTTACTGGTTGTTGTAGGTTGAATTGTGTATGTTCAAATTCTAAGGTATCTGGAAACTTTTCTGGAAATGGGTGTTATTTGGAAATACAGTCTTTGCAGATGTAATCAAGTTAAGGGGAAGTCATACTGAATTAAGGCTCTAATCCCGTGACTGGTGTCCTTGGCAGAAGAAGGAAATTTGGACACAGATCCTGACACGCAGGGAGAGCACCACAGTGGAGGCAGAGACTGGGGCGCTGTGTCTCCAGCCAAGGAACTCCAAAGATTGCCTGCCAGCAGCAGAGCCTAGAGAGAGACAAGGAGGAATCCTCCCCTAGAGTCCCGAGAGGGAAGCTGGCCCTGTGAACACCTTGATTTCAGACTGGTAGGCTCCAGAACTACAGCAGAATAAATTTCTGTTGTTTTAAACCACCCGGCTTGTCATTTCTGCAGTCCTAGGAAACAAATGCACCCACGTGGTCCCCTGTCCCACAAGTGGGACGCATTTAACATTTGGGGAAATGCTGGGCTGGCTGCTTATGAAGGTCCTTTTCCTTCCTGCCACCGAATGATGAGGGTCATCAATGCATCCGTCACTTTCCGTTTAGCTATGATGTATCAGACTCCTCTATAGAAAAGGGAAGAAAATGCAGTTTCAATTGGGTTTGAACAGATCAATTTCACCAATTCTGGAAGCCACCACAGTGTGTGCATCTGAATGTGCTGTTCACTCGCGGCCTCCCAGGAGCCACTATGCTGAGCCACATCTGGGGTTTGTTGATTTTATCTTGACAGTTGTCTACCTGGGCAGACTTTGCAACTGGCACATCCTTTGCCTGAGTAGAGGGTATTGCTTGATGCCCTCTGAAGCTTGTTTTCCCTTCTGATTTATTCGTTTGGATCATAGCCCAGAGGCTTTTATTACCTTTGATCTCACCCACAGGCATCAGCAGCTTATTTATTTATTTATTTATTTTTATTTTGAGATGGAGTTTTGCTCTTGTTGCCCAGGCTGGAGTGCAGTGGCGTAATCTCGGCTTACTGCAACTTCCACCTCCTGGGTTCAAATGATTGTCCTGCCCCAGCCTCCTGAGTAGCTGGGATTACAGGTGCCTGCCACCACACTCAGCTAATTTTGTGTTTTCAGTAGAGACAGGTTTCAACCATGTTGGTCAGGCTGGTCTCAAACTCCTGACCTCAAGTGATCCGCCTGCCTCAGCCTCCCAAAGTGCTGGGATTACAGACGTGAGCCACCGTGCCCCACCACCATCAGCAGTTTTTAAGCCAGTTCAGTGCATGTTCCCTTGTTCCCCATTTCCACACTTTGCAATAAGGGAATGGTCTTTCATCTGCATCTGTATTTTCCAACTATAGTGCTGATTGGTGAATTATCTGCATTCTCTACCTTAGACTATCAGAACTACGTAGGCATATTTAATTTAAAGTGTTTAATAAGCAGGATACTGTTTTCATTAAATCTTTTTTCATTGTTTATCATAAATCTACATAAAGAATTTATGTGTAAGCTCTTTATAATATCAATGTTAATGCATCTTCTGTGTAACAGAAGCCTTACAGCTAACATTGGCTCTAATGTTTACTCAATAAATATTTATTGAGCACTTCCACCATTCCAGGCACCATGCCAGATACTGCATGTGGCTTTCTCACATATACCAAAGCACCTGACATGTGGGACACAAAAAGGATTGGTATCCCAGGCTACGAGAACTTTCCAACAAAAGGAATGTAATGACTCACTGGCTTTAGATCACAGATAGTAGATAGTAGACGCTCAGTACACGTTAGTTTTCCTTTCCCTCACCCCGTTCAGGAAGCAGCCTAGTATATAGTTCCATAGCCAGGTCCTTTTCAGAATCTCCCTTCTGATGGCTTCTGACCCAGAGGGAAGAGATGCAGCCACGGCCATCAAGGCAAAGATGTAGCATTGCAGGGTCCTGAAGACATCTCACAGCACTTCATGAGCCGCACAGTATTTGGCACGGAGCACACATCTCCTTCGGCTGCTTAGCTTACACGTGTCCTGGTGACCAGTGTTTGTTAACACTTGACTGCATATAACTCTTGAGAATATTGAGAATATGTTCATAGCCTCATCTGAAAAGTACTGAACTTCTGTAAATGTCTTTTTTAAAAAAAATCTTTATTGAGATATCATTCTTATATCATACAATTCACCATTTGAAATACCATTCCATGACTTTTAGTATACAGAGATGTGCATCTATCAGCACAGTCAATTGTAGAATACTTCTATCACCTCAAAAAAACCTCCCACAAACCCTTTTGCTGTCACCCACCCCCATGCCCCAACCCCAATCCCTAAGCAACCACTAATTTACTTTTTGTCTGTATAGATTTGCTTTTCCTGGACATTTTATATAAATAGAATCATCTGACATGTGGTCTCTTGTGGCTGGATTCTTTTGCTTAGCATAACGTTTCAAGGGTCGTTCACACTGTAGCAAGTATCAGTACCTCATTCCTTTTTATGCTTAAATAATATTTTGTTGTATGGATATACCACATTTTAAAAACTCCTTCATCTGTTGATAGCCATTTGAGTTTCTTCCACTTTCTAGCTATTATAAATAGTGCTTCTGTAAACATTCATGTACAGATTTTTATGTAGACATTTGTTTTCATTTCGTTTTAGTACATATCTAGGAGTATAATTGCTGGTTCTTATGGTAATTCTACTTTAAACATTTCAGGAAGCACCAGGCTTTTTCCCAAAGTGGCTGCATCGTTTTCTATTCCCACCAGCAGGGTGCGGGGTTCTAATTTCTCTATGGTATCACCAAGCCTGGTTATCTGACTCTTGATTATCACCTTCCTAGTGGGTGTGAAGTGGTGATTCATTTTGATTTTGATTTGATTAGACTCATGATATGGATCAGCTTTCATGTGTGTCTATTGGCCGTTTGTATATCTTTTTAAAGAAATGTTTATTTAGGTCCTTTGTTCATTTTAAAATTTGGTTGTCTTTTTATCATTGAGCTATAGTAATTCTTAATACAGCCTAGTCCCTCATACAGGTTGGTTGTATAAGTCTAGTCCCTTTTACAAGATATACAAGTCCCTGATTAAGTGTACGATTTGCAGATATTTTCCCCCAATTTGCAAGTTGTCTTTTTACTTTCATGATGATGTCTTTTTTTATTTTTTGAAACTGGGTCTCACTCCATTGTCCATGCTGGAGTGCAGTGGTATGATCTCAGCTCACAGCAATCTCTTTCCCCCAGGTTTCAAGCAAGTCTCGTGCCTCAGCCTCCCGAGTAGCTGGGATTCCAGGCTCGCATCACCACGCCCAGCTAATTTTTGTATTTTGAGTAGAGACGGGCTTTCACTATGTTGGCCAGGCTGGTCTCGAACTCCTCATGTGATCCGCCCACCTCTTCTCCCAAAGTGCTCGGATTGCAGGCATGAACCACCATGTCCAGTGCAGAAGTGTGAAAGTTTTTAATTTTAATGAAATCTAATTTATTTTACTGTTTTGTTGCTTGTGCTTTTGGTGTCAAATCTAAGAATATTTTGCCAAATCCAAGGTCACAAAGATTTACCCCCTATGTTTCTTTCTAAGAGTTTTATAGCTTTTGCTCTTGCATTTACATTTTTTATTCACTTGAGTTCATTTTTGTATATGGTGTGAATAAGGGTTTTGCTTCATTCAGTCTTTTTCATGTGGATATCCAGTTGTCCCAGCACCATTTGTTGAAAAGACTGTTCTTTCCTTCATTGAATGGTCTTGGCACCCCTGTGAAAATCAGCTGAACATAGACACACGGATTTATTTCTGGACTCTGAATTCTATTTCATTAATCTGTATACCTATCCAAATGGCAGAACCACACCGTCTTTCCACCCCCTCCAGTGACATTGGCTTTATTTATTGATTTTTTAAACAATTTTTAAAATCAATGCAAATGTGTTTAAGGTACATGTGACAATTTGATACATTTATATAATTTGTAAAGATCAAATCAGTGTACTTGGGATATCCATCACCTTAAATATTTTGTCTTTCTGATAGAAACATCTGAATTATTCTCTTCTGGCTATTTTGAAATGTTTAATAGATGTTGTAAAGTATAGTCACTCAAATGATTTCTTAAACTCTAGGCCTTATTTCTTCTGTAAAACCATATAATTGCACCTTTAATCAACTTCTCTTTATCCCCACTGACCCCTGCCCTTCCTGGCCTCTGGTAACCACCAATCTACTATCTTCACAAGATTCACTTTTTTTTAGCTCCCACATATGGGTGAGAACATGCGATATTTGTCTTTCTGTGCCTGGCTTATTTCACTTAACATGATGACCTCCCACATTGTCTTGATTATTGTTGCTTTGTACTAAATTTGGAATCAGGAAGTGTGATTCTACTTTGTTTTTCTTTTTCATGATGGGTTTGGCTATTCTGTGTCCCTTGCAATTCCATATGAGTTTTGGAATTCGCTTGTTAATTTCTACAAAGAAATCAGCGAAGATTCTGACAGGGATTGTGCTGAATCTGTAGATCAATTTGAGGGGTATTGCCACCCTAAAAATAAGCCTTCTGATCTATGAACATGAGATTTCTTTCCCTATTTAGTTACATCTTCTTTAATTTCTTTCAACGATGTTTTGTAGTTTTCAGAGTATGTTTGAACTTTTGTTAGTTATTCCTATTTTGTTCTTTCTCATGCTATTATAAATAGAATTATTCTCTATTTTGTTTTCCAATTAATTGCAAACGTGTGGAAATACAATTGATTTTTGCACATTGATCTTGTATCCTACAACTTTGCTGAACTACTTACTAGTTCCAATAGTCTTTTAAGTGGATTCCTTAGGATTTCATACACATAAGAGATAGTTTTACTTCTTCCTTCCTATCTAGATGGCTTTTCTTTTCCTTAACCTAATTGCACTGGCTGGAACCTCTAGCACAATGTTAATAGAAGTAGCTGGAATGGGCAGCCTCTTTTTGTTCCTGATCTTAGGGGCACAGTATCCAGTCTTTGACCATTAGTCATGATGTTAGCTATAGGTTTTTTGCAGATACCCTTTGTCAGGTTGAGGAAAGTCACTTCTATTCCTAGTTTGTTGAGTGATTTTCTCATAAAAGGGTATTGGATTTTGTCAAATGTTTTCCTGCTTCTGTTTAGATGATTATGTGATCTTTGTTTTATTAGTCTATCCATATGGTATATTACATTAATTGATTTTTGAATGTTAAATCAGCCTTGCATTCCTGGGATAAATCCTACTTGGTCATGGTGTATAGATCTTTTTATATGTTGCTGGGTTCAGTTTTTTGTTGAGGATTTCTATATTCATATGAATAAGAGATACTGGTTTGTAGTTTTCTTATGCTGTGTCTGTCTGGTTTTGGTATAAGGGTAATCCTGGCTTTGTTGAAGTATTTGCCATAGAAGTTGGGAAGTATTCCACTCTCTTCTATTTTTTGAAAGAATTTGTGTGAAGAATTAATATTATTTTTTCTTCAAATGTTTGGTAGAATTCAACGGTGAAGTTATCCAGGCTTGGGCTTTCTTTGTGGGTAGTTTTCTGATTATTAATTCAGTCTTTTTACTTGTTACAAGTCTACTCAGATTGTCTTTTTCTTCTTGAGTCAGTTTTAGTAGATTGTTCATTTTATCTAAGTTATCTAATTTACTATCATACGATTGTTCATAGAACAGGTGGTTCCCAACTTAAGATGGTTTGACTTGATTTTTTCATTTTACAGTCATGTAAAAGCGATATACATTCAGTGAAAACCATACTTTAAGTATCTAAACAACAATTCTGTTTTTCACTTTCAGTACAGTATTCTTACGTTACATGGGATATTCAATACTTTATCATAAAATTAGGCTTGTTTTAGATGATTTTGTCTAACTGTAGGCTAATTTAAGTGTTCTCAGCATATTTGAGGTCAGCTAGGCTAAGCTATAATGTGTGGTAGATTAGGTGTGCTCAATACATTTTAAACTTATGGTATTTTTAACTTATGATAAATTTATTGGGATATAACCCCACTGTAAGCAAAGAACATCTGTATTTTTAAAATCTTTTTCAATTTCTGTAAGGTCGGTAGTAATGTCCTCTCATATTTTCATTTCTGATTCTAGTAATTTCAGTACTCTCTCTTTCCTTTTTTTTCTTTCTTTATTTTTTGTCAACCTAGCTAAAGGATTGAAATTTTGTTATTCTTTTTCCAAAGAAGCAGCTTTTGGTTTTATTGAGTTCTATTGTTTTTTTTAAATTCTTGACTGAATTAATTTTTGCTCAAATCTTTATCAGTTCCTTCTTTGCTTTAAATTTTTTTCCAGTGTCTTATGATGGAAGATTAGGTTATTAAATTGAGATATTTCTTCCTTTAGCAGAAGCATTTACAACTCTAAATTTACCTCTAAGCACTGCTTTAACTGTATCCCATCTGCAATGACTTTTATTTCTGGTCAGACTCCACATTTGTCCCCAACTATAAGAAGATCTGCTAGCTCCCCTAATAAAATCAAGTATTAATATTCAATACCTACATTGTGGAAGAATCCATGCATGGAGAAGACATCTGGATCTTGTGGCCTCAATTTGTTTTTTATTGCCAATCATGGAGGATCCAGAGGGTTTTGCTGTTGTTGTTATTGTTGATTGCATTTTCTTTCGGAATACCAAGATCGTTTTGATGGTATCTAATACACAGATAATTATTGCTGGGGATGGTAGACATGATCTTGTCCTGGTGGGAGGGACTAGAATAGTTTCTTCTTTGTATTCCTATAATTTCTCTGGACTTCCCCCAACCACCAAAAAAAAAAAAAAAAAAAACCCACATAAAAATAATTAAACAAACAAAAAACCCACCATTTGGCCACAGGTCACAGATATAGCTCACAGGGAAATCAACAGGCTCAATGTTGCACTTTAAAAGCATAGGACTGTAATCCCAGCACTTTGGGAGGCCAAGGCAGGCAGATCACTTGAGCTCAGAAGTTCAAGACCAACCTGGCCAATATGGTGAAACCCTGTCTCTACTAAAAATAAAATTAGCCGGGCAGCTACTCGGCAAGCTGAGGCAGGGCAACTGATTGAACTTGAGAGGTGGAGGTTGCAGTGAGCTGAGATCGAACCATTGCACTCCAGCCTGGGTAACAGACTGATTGATTGAAACTCCATCTCAAAAAAAAAAAAAAAAGGACACTAAGTCCTGGTATTCTTAAGAGGCACTGATGATGAGGTTGGGAGACTCTCTAAGTCCTCTCCTCCCCCTGCACTTCAGCTTGGCTCTTTAGCTCTCCTGTGAAGGGTTTGGGGAGGATTGTGGGGCTGTCCAGATCAGTACTTGTGTCCCTGCTTGTTAGCCCTGGCAGAAGGTGGCTGCCCTCGTGTGTATCGGGACTAAAGGTGTCGGGAGAAAGCACTGTGGCATCTGGGCCACCACCCAGGCCACAGTTGTCTCTCCTGACTCTGGGACATTGTGACTCTTGCTTGATCTGTCCCAGGAGTCCTGAGCCAGGTGACAGGGTCTGTGCTGGTGGGCGAGCAAGAGCAGGGAGCACAGGGAGATTCTGAGACGCCAGCAGAGACTGTGAGGGCAGAGCCACTGCGGGAGAAAGTCTTTGATTTGGGCTTATTCTTTTTTTTTTTTTTTTTTTTTTTCCCGAGATGGAGTTTCGCTTTTGTTGCCCAGGCTGGAATGCAGTGGTGCGATCTCGGCTCACTGCAACCTCTGCCTCCCAGTTCAGGCAATTCTTCTGCCTCAGCCTCCTGAGTAGCTGGGATTACAGGCACCCACCACCACATCTGGCTAATTTTTTGCATTTTTAGTAGAGATGGGGTTTTATCATGTTGGCCAGGCTGGTCTCAAACTCCTGACCTCAGGTGATCCACCCTCCTCAGCCTCCTCAAGTGCAGGAATGACAGGCATGAGCCACTGCACCTGGCCTGATTCGGGCTTATTCTTAAGTCATCAATGGCCAAAATATTAATTTTCCTCTAAGCACAGAGGAGCACACCTTCTAATTCCTGTTATAATATGCTTCTGTGGGTGAGGCAGCTCTCTCAGCCTGCTGACAGGTATGCTGTTTGGAACTGTGTTATGGGGTTCATTTCTCCTCTCCCCATCCTCACAGATACTGGTGACTATGTTGGCAAGGCAAGGTTTGCCAAAACGGAGGGTCTGGTAGCTTCCTGAACTGCTCTCTGATATCTGCTTCTCTGTGCTGCCTTCTTGCTCAGCCAAGACAGTCACCACCGAAGAGTACCTGGTGCACCCTGTGGGCATGAACCGCTACGGTGTGGACCCCGCCGCCTCCACCTTTAACCACAGGGGATCCTTGCCCCCCTCCTCCTCGCTGTACTGCAAGAGGCAGAACTCTGGAGACAGCCACCTTGGGGGAGGTCCTGCTGCCACCTCTGGTGGTCCCCGCACCAGCCCCATGTCTTCTGGTGGCCCCTCAGCACCTGGGCTGAGGCCCCCAGCCTCCAGCCCCAAGAGAAACGCGACCTCCCTTGAAGGAAACAGATGTGGTAATGTAATGCATGCATCAGCTTCCTGCTGACTTAACGTCCCTTGCCCTTGCCCAGGGAGCACAGTGTCTGGGGGAGGGGGGGTGTGGCTGTTTAAACACGATACTGCTGGGAGATCCGGAATTTCCACAAGCCCTTTCATGGATTCTTGAGGTTCTCAAAAACAGCCAATCTCAACCTTTGACCATAAGCAGAGAAAACCATGTATTAGGGTAGCTAGGCCATAGGATACGTAGACTTCAAAATGTATACAAGTTCAAATACCATGGAAATTTTCGTTCAGGAGCCGAAGGTAAATGTCCCTGATTCACGGATGTATGTCAGTTTAGGGACACAGGCTCTGTGTATTCTGTGGCTCTGCCACTCCCTACAGCCTTCATGCCCCCATGCATTTAGCAAATAGAAAGGGAAAGGAGGAGTGGAGAAGGCACAGGCGCTTCCCTGCAAACTGAAAGTGATGCTCACCACTTCCACTCACATCCCATTTTGCCACACTTAACTGTAAGGGACTCTGGGAGCTATAGGCTAGCTCTGTTCAGGAAAAAGGAGAACCAGACTTTGGTAAAGAATTTTCTCCTGCATAGCGGGTGTCACTTTCAGGATACAAATACATGGGCAGAAGCAGAGTTAGGCAAAATTCCCCCAGTGCTGGTTGTAATGCCACTTCTGTCTCGACCACTGAAGAAAACTTGTCAGGATGCAATCTACGAAAGTGCTATGAGGGATAAAGGATTATAATAACAGCTTGAAGGCCGCTCTGACTGATGTTTTAAGAAATGATTTTCAAGCTTCAGTATTCTGATAGTGCATAAAGGCCACAGCGCGTAGCGGATAATCACTGGGACTTGAGCCACACAGCCTGGGCTGAAATGCTGGATCTGTTGCTTCCTGCCTACCTTTTGCAAGTCTTAACTTAGCTGTGCTTTGGTTTCGTCACCTATAAAATTGCGATCAATAATAATGGCAGCACCTGCCTCACTGGATTGTTGGAAGGATTAAATAAGTTCATACTTGCATTTAGTATGAGGCCTAGGATGTAATAAGAGCTCAATAAGTGTTAGTAGTTACAGTAAATCTTTCTAACATATCCCTTAATTGATCACAGCCCATCAGCTCTAACGTATATATATGTTAGAGAGAACCTTGCCTGAGACCCTGAAATCCAGTTGTTCATAATCAGCAGGACCCCCCTGCCATGGGACTGTGGGATGGTTCACAAAGCCACCTAATGTCTTTGGAGAAAAGCTGCTACATGATGTATCAGTTGACGTTCACTGTTGAACGTTTGTGATACACTGAAGAAAAATGAAATTATTCATCCTTTATAGGTCTATTAACACTTGAATTCTCCAAATATTCCTTTTAACCAGTGCCTTCTTCAGGGTGCTAAATAAAACCCAGGTACCAGAAAGCGCCAGTCAGCCATGCACATTCTCAGCAGCGAGACAGAGGAAGTGAGCGGGGAGAAGATGGGAGGGAGGATAGCACCCGTGTCTCTCAAAGAGGTTTCTGCTTCTGCTTACATTTCATTGATCAATATTTAGTCACATGGCCACTTGTTGCAAGAGATGCTGGGAAATGTGGTTTCCATTCCCAGCAACTGTGATTCCAGATGGAAATCAGGGCTGCTATTACAGAGTTAGAAGTGCAAAATGACGCTGGATAGGCAACAGGAAGTCTAATTAGAAATGCTCACTCCCTCCTTTTCCCTCCCACAGCACTTTGTTTCCTCATCTGTATTTCTAGCCCATCCTAGAGAAGGGAACAGACCCTCAGCTTTGTGAAGTCTCTTATTCATATTAGAATCCCCCACAGCCCTGGCAAAGGGGGGCTTGTTTGAGGACTGTATCAAACTGTTATTTATTGAACACCTACACTCAAGAGGGCCAGACACTTTCCACACATTATTCATGACTGATTTCAAGTTATATGTTTATGATTTATTATTAATAAAAAGATATTGATATGTTAAAGAAGAACAGGCTCAACAGAAGGTAAATCAAGGGTTGAGCCAGAATTTGACTTCAATGGACTCCAAAGCCTGTGTCTTTCAAAACCCCAGGGGTTTTCAGATCATGCCTGATGGCTTTCAAGATTCTAAGAGATAGAGAAGAAGGAACAAGAGCAGACAGGACTCCAGGCACCCTGCCTCTCTTTAAGCAGGGCCTTTTCACATTTGCAGAGTGGGGTTCTATATGTGCTTTGCTTAAACAAAATTTGCACAGCTAAAAATGTTTGGAAACCATGGAGATGAAAACCACGCTGACTTCAGAGGCAGGATGTTAAAGTTGAGAGAAACCATGAGTGTCCTCACCCATGCCTCACCTAGTGGTCACCCTGGTGCCTGCTGTGTGTCCCCCCACACGCCACCCTCCCACCCAAATGACTATTCAATATTGCTCTGAAGTTCCATCCCAAGTAAAAACAGTTGTCATCAAAAAACCATACCTCTTCAGAAGGGTTTGACCTAAGTCAAAAACCATGGAAGAGACTTCGAAATGGCCTTTTCCCCTGTGGGACTAATCAAAATGGTTTAAAACCACAGAAGCCAGAAAATTGCATGAGGCTGCAGGCAGAGAGGCAGCTGTTGATGACATGACAAACTCTCTGGCCTTCTCTCTGGCGGTATTTACCCTTCACCTCCTACAGTCGAGATATATCACGTCCACCTCTGCTGCCAGTGGGCTCCGAGGGGATGTGTTCCCAGGGCGCATTTCCTCGGCGTCTGCTGATACTCTGCTGAAGGACTGAGGGCTCTTCCTTGTCTCTCATCCAAGATCTAATCACCGAGAGCCATAAAGAGGGTTTGGATAACAAAAGCTTCGTGACTTTGGCATTTAACAGGACACATGGTAGAACTCATGACCACAACTAGATTCAGAATCAAGAGATGAAGTCAATCTGACATTGTTACTATTACAACCCAAATGCTTCCTGTGGCTGGATTTTGATTTGATAGGATCTGGCATTGGGTGAGGGATGGAGATAATTTAGCTAGAAAAAGAATGAGAACAGTATTCTGTGTGAGGAAGTGGACAAAGGCATGGCAAGAGCTGATTAATTAAAGAGTTTGTGCTGGGCACGGTGGCCCACACCTGTAATCCCAGCACTTCAGGAGGCCAAGGTGGATCATCGGAGGCCAAGGTGGATCATCTGAGGTCAGGAGTTCAAGACCAGCCTGGGCAACATGGTGAAACCTTGTCTCTACTAAAAATACAAAAATGAGCTGGGCGTGGTGGCGCAGGCCTGTAATCCCAGCTACTCGGGAGGCTGTGGCTCGAGAATCACTTGAACCCAGGAGGCAGAGGTTGCAGTGAGTTGAGATCATGCCACTGCACTCCAGCTTGGGTGACAGAGCGAAACCTCATCTCAAAAAAAAAAAAAGAAGAAGAAGAAAGAAAAAGAAAAAGAGTTGATGCAGGGACACCAAGGAAACCATGCTGGGAGGTTTGGGATCCATGTCAGGCAGATGGGACTTTGCTCTGTAGTCATTGTAAGCTAGACATTTCTGAACAGGGGAGTGAGCTGGTGGCTCTGGAATTTAGAAAAACAAATCTACTGGCCATTTATGGAATGACATCATCAAAACAAGAAGCATAGTAACTACCTAATGAATAATCCTGTTTAATGCTTTACAACACTATGCCATTTACTCCTTGAAAGAGCCCAGAAAGATGTTTTATAGATGAGGCAACTAAGACTCAGAGAGGTTTTGGTTGGTCCTAGCCAGCAGAGACCTCCTGGATACAGTGAGCCAGGGGCTCTTCTCACACTGAGGACAGACCTGTGAACAAGACGGACGCCAGCCCTGTTCTCTAAGGGTCTGCAATTCCAGGGAGACAAATGTCAACAAATTATTAAGCAAATTGAATGAGAGTTGTGCTGATTGCTGCCAGGGAAGAGTGTGGATGCTGTGGGAGGATCAGATGGGGAGGGAGGGGCTGAGCCTACCCTTAGGAGCCAGGAAAGTCTTCCCAGAGAAGGGACAGTGGAGCTGGCTGGAATAGGCCCCAGAAAAGACAGCCAGGGAGGGCCAGCGGGGAGGTGGGGCAGCTGGAGGCTTCCCGGCAGAGGCCACAGTGCTTGCCAGGAGGTCACAGTGTCTGCTGGTGGCCAAGAAGGAGTCTAGCTCAGCTCAGCTTGTCGTCAAGCCTACAATCTCTCCTTGTTTCTAGAGACATGCTCTCTCCTCACACAGGCAGGCCAGCTGGTCTCAAATTATTTAAATAAAAACCTGATTAAACTCTAAGGATTAAGTGGGCTCTCTTCCCTCTCATCTCTCTCACCTCATGGTATCTTGAAAACTCTAGATAGAGTGAGTAGTGCATGACTACAATCCCAGCTACTTGGGAGGCTGAGGCAGGAGAATCACTTGAAAACCTGGGAGGTGGAGGTTGCAGCGAGCTGAGGTCACCCCATTGCACTCCAGCCTGGGCAATAAATAGAAATAATGAAAAACAGCACTGTTTCAAGACACATGATTTTGCCATAATCATGGGCTAGCCTGGGCGCCTCACACATTTGATATGGCCTTGTATCTAGAAAGGATGCATCTAGCGGGAGCAGATCACTTGGAGATGCTGAGAACAGAGCTCTCTCCTCTTCCCCTCACCAACCCCGGTCCTCCCAACCCAGCTCCAGCTGCCAGAAACCAAGAGGACCTGGGCAGCTCACAGGCAGCCTGAGGACACAGGGGTCCCTGTCAGAGACAACGACATTTCCCCCTTTAAGATTCTTATGGTCAGGCTCTAGCCCTGAGCCACATTCTCTTGATTCTTAAAATGTTCTTAAGAAATAACAAACAATCACAATTTATGGATGAAGACAATGAGGTCCATAGGGAATGATCAGAGCCCGGGACGGACAGGAAGCCTGGCTGTGGCTGCCCTCAGTGTGTTTTGCATGTGGACATGCTGATACCACCTTCAGCTGTGGAAGGAGGTGACTCCCTTCGTGTGAACAGCCTGAGGTGTGAGGGGTTGGCCCAGTGTCTTAAGGGGCAGGCAGGGGCTTAGAGATCAAACCCTTTTATTTTACAACAGAGAAGCACAGAGTTGATCACAGGGCTGGTGGGTGGCAGGGATTTCTGACTCCCAGCTCGCTGCTCATTCCGCTCCTCCACATGACTCCGTTGTTAGCTAAAGAGTCTCTCCTGAATTATGAATGAGTGAAAGGAAGTTATATGCGTATGTATGTGCTCACGGGCATGTGTAAGGCAGAGAGAGATTCACAGAGAGTATGCACATACCTGTGCTGTGAATGTTGGGACTGCTTTGAAACATTGACTCACAGCCATCCTATCTCTGGTCAAGGTGAGTTCAGCTTTAGAAACAAGCTCATTTAATCCATTCCTAACTGGGCTTCACTTTGCATGTGCCTCTGGCAGCCCCTACAGAATGACAAGACCAAGGACAACGTCCTCCTTCTTGGAGAACCCTGCCTGCTCGCAAAGGTGTCTGGTCAGTGCTTCTTGGCACGCTCTGTCTGCTTTGGAGCAAGCCTTTTCCACATCCATCATGTCTTACCGTTGACCTATTACATCTGCCTGCCCCAGCTGCACCAGGCTCCGCCCACCTGTCTTCCTGACACCTTCACAGCAGCTGGAGGGGAGTGGCTAGTGTATTTATTATTTTTGTGAGCACAGACCTCTGTGAGGCTCTGCAAACCTGCCACTGGAAAGTTCCATGTTTCTTCCATCTAGAGGGAGTCTGTGTGCTTTGGATCAGGAGCAACTCCCGAGGTGTGACTTAGGCTACCTGCTGCCCTCTGTCTTGTATGACTAAAAGCCCCCCCTAAAAAACATGCCTGACCCAGGCCCCTGCTGCCTCCACTCCATCCTGGAAAAGTGAAAAGTGCCCACAGCAAGCACCAGGTAGCAGGAACAGAGCCCACTTTGCCATCTCAGTTACCTCTTTCCTTCCACAGCGATCATCCCAAGAGCCTCCTCCTTAAAGACAAACCAGCCACCTCGCTCAGCCCTGCCTGCTGTGGCTGAGGGGAAAGTGTTTCCCTGATCTTGCTCAAAGGACTCTAGGTTCCTTTGAATGATCCTGTTAACTGGTCTGGGTTTCCCCCACTTCCTGTCAGATGCAGGAAATTAGATTTGACCTCTGTGCTGATCACTCTAAAATTATTCTTGGCACTAAAGACTTCCAGCCTTTGTAATCTATTATCACCCTGATTAATGCCGATGTTCTGATGGGGTGGGATCCAAAGGCAATGTGATTTCGTGATTCCTCATCCCCATGTCGAGTGCAGATGTCTAAATGGAGTAAAATCATCTTTAATGAGCATGGATCAGCATTCAGATGGCTCCGGGGTAGGCTAACAGATTCCCAGAAAAATACCCCATGCCAAACCACCTTATGGGACCCTTCCAGGTCCCACAGGGAAGAGGCAGGGAAAAATCTTAAAGTCAATCCAATTCTCAGCCAAACCATTATGTGTTAAGGACAGACGCAGAAATGTGATGCTGTATTTTCCTCAGCGCTAATGGGGCAGCATGCTCGTCTCAGGCATGTGAAAAGGAGGAAGGAGACAGAGACAGCAGAAAGCCACTGTGCCTCGAGATTTAAAGAAGCGAAATAAAGTAAAGGCTTCTCAACTTCTAACTTAGAATTCTTCTGTAGGGAGGCTGCTTCCTTGTTCAGAGCCTTGACTTTTTTTCTAGCCTTAAAATAGAAGTAAAGATTTCACACACAGCCTTTTGTATAAGGTACGTAGATTGTATCTGCAAAGTACATTGATTCATCTCACATTTATCAAGCCCGTATTTATAAACACAGTCATGCATCACTCAATGGGATACGTTCTGGGAAATGCATCCTTGGGTGATTTCATTGTTGTGTGTCCATCATGGGCTGCACTTGCACAAACCTTGATGGTATAGTCCACTTCACGCCTAGGCGGTGTGGGATAGCCTATGACTCAGGCGACAAACATGTACAGCATGTTACTGTACTGAATACCATAGGAGACTGCAGCACAAATCACTAGGTGATGGGCACTAGACTCCCTAGATCATTATAATCTTACAGGAGTGCCGTAATGAGCCGGCGCATGACTGTGTATGTACTCAGAGCCATGGAGGAGTCCGTGATTATAACCCCTGTCATTAGAGAATCACGTTGGTATTTTTCACCAAACACTTCACCCAGGACCTGGACAGAGAAGGTACTCAGTCTATGTCTGTGGAGTGAGTGGGAGGAATCCTCAGGAGATTAAAGCCTAACTAGAGGTTCTAGAGAAGTTCATAATTGTACTATGAAGTGGAATGTGAAAGCACCTTAAAAGATAGATGGACAAATAAAGATGTGGGAATAAAGGGGCAGGAGGCCGGGCGCGGTGGCTCACACCTGTAATCCCAGCACTTTGGGAGGCCGAGGCGGGTGGATCACCAGAGGTCGGGAGTTCAAGACTAGCCTGACCAACGTAGTGAAAACCTGTCTCTACTAAAATACAGGAATTATCTGGGTGTGGTGGCAGGCACCTGTAAACTCAGCTACTCAGGAGGCCGAGACAGGAGAATCACTTGAACCCAGGAGGTGGAGGTTGCAGTGAGCAGAGATCACACCACTGCACTCCTGCCTGGGCAACAAGAGTGAAATTCGTCTCAAAAAATAAATAAAAAATAAAATAAAGAGGTAGGAAGGTAACACCCAGGCTGCAGGAAGCACAGAACATTTCTGTTCATGAAGGCAGCAGGTGGATTGTGAGTGGGAAGGAGAGAGGATGAACGCCTTCTAGGTTAGAGCCAAAGCAGCAGCCTCAGGTGGGGCAGGGAAGTTGGGGAGACATTCGGTCACAGGAAGTGTACCCACACAGACAGGGGACGCAGGAGAACAGGGCTGTTGGGAAGGGAGGGGGCTCCTACCCTCAGTGGAGCACCTGACACAGGTCAGCCTCAGGGCAGGGCGGCATCCCATCTTCATCCTCACACCTGCCCCTCCAGGTAGAAAGCACTGCCGTTTCACACGCGATGGGCCAGCAAGGGGCAGCTCCAGCGGGGATCGGTCCCTAGGTCTCCCTGGCACCAAAGCCTTTCTACCCTCCATTAAGAAGAAAAGATATTATTTATTTATTTTTATTGATTTTTTTGAGATGGAGCCTCACTCTGTTGCCCAGGTTGGAGTGCTGTGGCGTGATCTCGGCTCACCACAACCTCCGCTTCCCGGGTTCAAGTGATTCTTCTGCGTCAGCCTCCTAAATAGCTGGGATTACAGATGCTAATTTTTGTATTTTTAGTAGAGACGGGGTTTCACCATGTTGGCCAGGATGGTCTTGATCTCTTGACCTCGTGATCTGCCTGCCTCGGCCTCCCAAGGGAAAACATTAAGACCAAAGGGAGCCGTTGACCTTGAGGTAGAGTGAGGGCTCAGTGTGTAGGTAAGAGGGAGCCATGGGGAGATAGTCTGAGGGAGAACGTGAGGCAGGCAGTTGTAGGCAGAAAAGGGCATGGCCCCAAAATACCCATTAGGAACCCATGGCAGGGGGTTGGGTGGCAGGCTCTGGGGCTGGGGCAGCAGGGGTGAAAGGGAAGAGACCAGAGGAGAGGCATTCTCCCAAGAGCTTCAGAAAAATTAAATGTGGGGAGCACAAAAATGGGAGGAGGTAGAGGTGGGTTCCCAAAATGGGGGAGACAGGAAGAGAAGCTGGCTCTAGGGAAAGAGGATGAGCTAGTTTGGGACATACACGTGAAAAGATCAACCCCTAAGTGTTGCCAGCCAGTGAATTCATTGCTCTCTTCTCCTTCACTGTCCTGAATCTTCCTACCGGCTGCATGGGAAATGCCCAATCAACCATTTCCCAGGGACCAGCTATGGACCAGGCACAGGTTAGGCCCTTTGCAGTCAGGGAGTTCACGGTGTAGCAGGGGGGGTCCCGGCAACTGCTCTGACAGCCCCAGAGGGTCATGCAGGGGCTCTGTGTGGACCTGGGGCAGTGAGTGAGGTGACCTCTTCTTTCTGCATGTGCAGACCAGGATGGCTACGGTGGACTTGAATTCCGCAGAGACCGTGAACAAGAACCATGAGGCACCTCGATTCTGCCATGCCTTTGTCATCTCAGTGTGAAGGCCATGGAGGCAGAAATGACCCCAAGTTACTGGCCTCGCTGACGTGATTAGGGTCATTTGGACATTCATCTTAGCACACTTGCCCTAGTCACCAAGTACCCAGGCTCAGGAGGCCCTGGGCCCGCTGAGAGAGAGGGTCTTGAAAACCCCAACTCAGATCGGAATTCTAGCTCGTCGAAGGAAATCTGCTGTCTAGTGCCTCTCTCCTGGGAGGGCAGAGAGCTTTGGCATAGATGGGGAGGGTAGTGTATCTGGGAGTGGCCTTCTGTGCTCTGGGCTGTAGACAGAGCTGCCTCTCACAGCCTTTCCCTGTGACAGGAGGTCACTTGGGCCAGCTCCTTGGACTCATGGGCCCTGAGGACCCCCCTCCCAGGCTAGGTGGGGCAGGCAGCAGCAGGTGGGTACAAGGCCCTGTCCCACTGGCTCATGCCTCCCTCTGTTCTCCATCCAGCCTCAAGCCCTTCTCAGGACGCGCAGGATGCCAGGCGGCCGCGGAGCAGGAACCCCTCCACCTGGACTGTGGAGGATGTGGTGTGGTTTGTGAAGGATGCCGACCCGCAGGCTCTGGGGCCTCACGTGGAGCTCTTCAGAAAGCACGTATGCGAGTGGTGGGTTTGACCTTGGGGGGATTGGGGAAGCAGGCATGGAAGGAGAGTCAGGTCCAGGGAACTGCAGGATGCTGCCAGGCGGGTTGGGGGGGGCTCTAAACTAAGCGCTAGGGGTACCCTCAAGGGAGCCAGAGATGAGAGGGACAGATACAACCACAGGCTCTTCAGAGCAGAACAACCAGTTAATTTGTTTGTAAAGGGATGTTGGCCCCGTCTGTTCTCTCACGTTGGCCTGCGTCAGGAGTGCCTGTTTCCTGCCCATCCAGCCGTCTGTGCATGCAACAGACATAGACAGCACACCTGCGACACACCAGGCAAACCGCAGTCACGCCTGTTCCTAAACCGCTTCGAGGACTAAATAGGAAAATGCACAGAAGGTGTTTAGCACGGTTCCTGACTCAGATGCCTTCCCTTAGCAGATACCATCATCGTGATTTGAGATATGCTGAAATATAGAGAGATGGTAAATTTCTTTCAAAGATAAAAATCTATTTACCTGCCAGGCTTACTACACTCATTTTGTTTTTGTTTGTTTTTGTTTTGTTTTGTTTGAGACGGAATGCAGTGGTGCGATCTCAATCTCAGCTCACTGCAACCTCCGCCTCCCCGGTTCAAGCAATTCTCCTGCCTCAGCCTCCCAAGCAGCTGGGATTACAGGTGCCCGCCACTACGCCCGGCTAATGTTTGTATTTTTAGTAGAGATGGGGTTTCACCATGTTGGCCAGGCTGGTCTCATGTGCTGGGATGACAGGCGTGAGCCACCGCGCCCGACACTATATTCATTTTGTATTGTGCTGTAACAAATTACCACCAACACAGTGACTTCACACAATACACATTCTCTACCTTACCACGCTGGAGGTCAGGAGCCCGACATGGCGCTCGCTGAGCTCAGCCAGCAAGGCTGCGTTTCCTTCTGGTGGTTCCAGGGGACGTCTGCTTGGTGGCCTTTTCCGGCTTCTAGATCCACCACCAGTCCTTTGTTCCCATCCCCCGCCATCATCTTTAAAGCCTGTAACATCAAGCTGCGGCCTGTTTGGCTGCTCGGGCTGCCATCCCTGGTCCTCACGGCTGATGTCCTCTTCCACGGTTAAGGAGCTTTGTGATTACACAGCCGTCCCCCCAGCCCTGCCCCATAATCCCGGATAATCTCCCTACTCTAAAGTCAGCTGATTAGCAAACTTAACCCCACCTGCAACCTTAATTCCCCTTTGCTGGGTAACTTGACATTCACAGGTCTGGGGATTAGAATACAAACATTGTGCATGGAGGGGCAGGAGCGTTGTTCCACCTTCCATAGTGACCAGTATTTTTGTTTCCTGTTTCTCATTTTATTTGGTGATCCTGTCAAAGAAATCAGGCTTTCCAATCTGAGGAGGATCTTCATCTCACTCAGCACTCGCCTCTTTTTAGGCATATGTTGACCTCAACTAACAACGGGGCCTTGAGACCGAGAACCACAGAGTGGGTTATGCTTGGACAGATTGGGGCAGGAGGAGCCTGGCTGTCTGGCAGGGTGGGAGGGGGTGGTGGGAATCCAGGAGGTGAGGGAAAGAAAAGACAGTAGGAAATGAGGCTCCTGTGGGTGGCCCACAGGAGAGCCTTGCCCACTGCCATTTTGTCAAGGACATGGAGAGTGAATGACACAGAGTGGGTGCTCCATCGGCACTGCCTGGCTGGGTGGATGAATGAGAGGGCTGGCGATCCTGGCACCCATTACACAAGTCCTATAACTATGTCTCTTCTCCCCGCCCGCCTGAGCACCCCACATTTCTACCCTTTGTCTCCAGTGACCTGAAAATAGCACTACAGTTGAGCATGGAAGCCCAGCCTTGCTAGGTTCATGAACTCAGCATGCATTCTGGAGGGGGACCATTTTCAGAGATCAATGGTAGCAACGCCGGTACCAAACCTCAAAGGACTGGCTTGTTCCCTTGGTAGTTCTTTGTGCTGAGCCCTGAGATGAAGCAGGTGCATTATTTAGTGCATTCCATCTAGTGTAATAGACAGGACTATAACACACCTGAAATCCTCCATAGGGTGGAATGAGTAGCTTTGTCATCAGGTACAGGTAGGTGTGCCTACCAAGGAAAGAAATGAGAAATCAGGGCAACAGGCGGGAGTTTGGAATGGAAAGACCCTCTAGTTTCAGGGTCTAATGGATGACACTTCTTGCTCCTTTAACCAAGGTTGGATGAGGAGATAAACTTTGTCAGTGGGGTATTGGGAACACACATGGGGTCACGTTTGATTTCTTCTGTCAGGGGAGGGCAGGAATATGAAGCATCCCGTGTATCAGATGACTCCAGGGAGATGATGGGGAGAGGAGCACACAGTATTTGTTTGCTTTAATATTTTAAAAGATCTTGCCCCAGGCCCAAGAGAACGTGCCGCCTAAATAAACCCATATGCCCTGAGCACATCCCCTGACCACACCTTAACCTCAGCCGCTGTTTGATGACTCTGACCATCTTCTGGGTTTTCTTTCTTCTGGTCCTATCCCACCAGGAGATTGATGGCAACGCTCTGCTGCTGCTGAGGAGTGACATGGTCATGAAGTACCTGGGCCTGAAGCTGGGACCCGCACTGAAACTCTGCCACCACATTGACAAACTGAAGCAAGCTAAGTTCTGACTTTTTCAAAAAGACAGAAGTAAAACCCAAAACAACAGATCTCAAGATTATCTTCTGCCTTAGCAGCATCCAGTCAACATCACAAGATAGACTCTCCTCTTAAAAATTAACAGACACAAAGACTTGGTCTTTCTATAAAACTTGTGAATCTTTGCCTTTTTAAGAATTTAACGTGGACCTTTTGAAAAGTTTGTCTGTGTTAATAATTTGCCAAAAAATTACAAAAGCCTCTGATTTTTTCACATCCCTGTTATGCTGATTGCTCTTAAAGTGGGTCCTATTTGCATAACGAGAGAATTATGAATGCTTATTCCCAACGAGAGTACTGGAGGGTTCTAAGAATGAAAGAAGGACCTTTGTCCCTGCCGGCTCTGCAGGGACACCCACCTCAGCACCATCTGCCTCTAACTCTGACCTGGGGACCTATCCATGTGAGCCTTGTTTGCCTCAGCTCTGGAATCTGACTTCTGAAGATGACTGCCTCACCTTGCACTAGCTGGAAAACTTGAATTATTTTGCTCCCTGAAAGAAAAGAAAAAAAAATCTTTTCTATTCCTAGAAAATCTGAAGTACTGTGTTGCTCCACTAGAGGGCAGACTGCTAATGAAATTTCAGGACCCTCGCTGACTGCAGTAGCAGGATTATTCAGTACTGACTGGATGGGTGTCTGTGAACAAGATCTAGCCCACACAGAAACAGGGGATTTATTCCACAGTCAGCACCACAGATTGCGACTTGGGAAGAAACCATCAGCTAGAGGGGTCTAGTTCGTATCCAATCGTCGTTGACTGACTGATTGGTACTCCACTAGCAAAGGCAAGAATTTGGAAGCACACTCTACCCAGATGGGACTTTGGAGTTCCTTCCCTTCCAGAGTCCTTACTGAGGTGTTGAAGTGTTGGCATGCCGAAGAATCTTAGTGACATTTAGCCATGGGTGTTTCTTTAAAAAAGGAAAAGAAAGTGTCTCGATGAAGCTTTGAAACGGGAGAGTGTTGATTTCTAGTTACATTGCTGGATTATGTAGTTGTATCTGTGGCTAATTTTTCTAGTCCTCAACAAATACACAGACATGCTATTACGGGGTTTAATTCAATTTACAAATAGGTTTTCCTTCCTCACCGTGGAGTAATAGAAAAAATTGATTTTCTGCCCCTTTGCAGCTGTGTCCAGAGAAGAACAATGAATCCACAATTTATTAGGCAGAGGGACAACTTGCCTGCCATTCTTTTTATTCTCTTTTCTCTGTTTCTCTCCCTCTCTCTTCGTTCACGCTGAGCAGAAAGCATATCTTCAAAATGAATTCACCTTTGCCACACGCATATTCTCTTCCTTAAAAGGACATCAGCAGTGTTGGAGATGAGGAGATGAACATTCGATTTTGGAATTTCTGGGAGGGAGAGGTTAGGGGTGACTCAGGGCCTTCCTTGGCCCAGCGGTGAATCAGAAAAGGCACTCCTTTCTCTGGGATGCAGCCTGAGCAGGAGTCTCAGCTGGCAAGTGACGCAGGATGGGAGCTCACCCTCCTCACCCCTTGATCAACTGCCACTGTGCAGAGCATGACCTGCAGAACCACGAGGGCAGCCCTGAGTAGATCTCCATAGCGACCCACTACTTAGAATCCAGATGAAGGCCGTAAGAAATGGTCCATGCCATGCTGTTAGGCCTGTTTTGATGTGCAGTATTTGAGGAAGCACACAGTAGCCTCCTTTTCAGAAGCACAAATGGTAGCTGGACTCAGAGCATGGCAGAGAAGGGGAGGAGGAGAATGTGCTAAACTTGCTCTCTGAATTGAGCTAAGTTATCAGATTGTGGAAGAGCTCGATGTCTGGTGGTTTTGTTACAGGAAGGGGGTCTCAATCCAGACCCCAAGAGAGAGCTCTTAGATCTCATGCAAGAAAGAATTCAGGTGAGTCCAAACAGTAAAGTGAAAACAAGTTTATTAAGAAAGTAAAGGAATAAAAGAATGGTTACTCCGTAGGTAGAGCAGCCTTGAGGGCTGCTGGCTGCCCATTCTTATGGTTATTTCTTGATGATATGCTAAACAAGGGGTGGAGTATTCCTGCCTCCACCTGTTAGACCATATAGGGTGACTTTCTGACACTGCCATGGCGTTTGTGGTAGTATAGCAGTGAGGAGGAGCAGGGGTCACTGTCATCGCCGTCTTGGTTTTGGTAGATTTTAGCCGGCTTCTTTACCACAGCCTGTTTTATCAGAAGGTCTTTATAACCTGTATCTTGTGTTACCTCCTATCTCATCCTGTGACTTAGGATGCCTTAGGGGTCTGGGACTGCAGCCCGGTAGGTTTCAGCCTCATTTCACCCAGCCCCTATTCAAGATGGAGTTGTTCTGGTTCCAACGCCCCTGACAGTTTCAGCACCTGAGAAAAGTACCTTGAATCAGGCCTTGGGACACAGTCTTCAAGATTTTAAGGTGATAGGGCCTGTCTCTTGAGAGTTTATTAATCATAAGTTAGACAAATTTCCCTCAAAACAGCCACGGGCAGGTAATGTATTCAGAACTGCCAATGTGAAAACAATGAGATCCAGAAAAATCCCACAACAACCCAGGTTTTTCACTCCTCTTTTTTTTTTTCAACCTTCTGTTACTCATGGTACCTCTTCCATCAAAAAACACCTCATTTAGTGACTTCCAGTATTAAGTTTTCAAAACTTCCTACGCACCCTCATCAGTGCCTCCTTCACTGTAGAGCCACAAATATTGGTGCTCCCAAACAAAAATCAGGCCCAAACAATGTCAAAGAGATGCCTCAAGTCCAGGGGAGAGAGATGTTCTCATTTCAAGTCTTGGAGAAAACTGGATCCGTGTTCGCGTGGAGCTGCTCTCGCGGAGGTGCTATCTCATTTCGCATTAAACTTTAAGCAGGACAGATTGCTGAAACCATGATATTTAAGGTTTGACTTTTTAAAAATCTCATTACTTTTAAAATAAATGCTACCACATCAGAGAATAACCTGGGGAGGAAACTCTTCCTTGACTGTTTCTGCACTGAAAGGCAATTAGCCGACCAAATTATTGTAGCAATACCGCAATTATAATTAATTTTCACCCCTCTCAAAAATCTTGTCAAACCAGGAAGCTAAATAGCTTCACAAATGTAAAACACACCAGGCCATTTCCTCTAAACAGACCTTAAAGGGCTAGGCCACGTGGGTCACCCTCGTCCAAATGAGAGCCGACTTGGGGGCCTCTGACTTGTACAGATACGGTACTTGTTATTCCATTGCAGTAGCTTTGCTTCAGGTTGTAGTGAATAATGATATCGTTTTGCATAATTCCAAATTAGAGTGTGTATGTGTGTGTGCCTGTGTTCATGTTCCAAACATTTCCAATTACACTTGTCAAACACTTGAAAAAAAAAAATCAAGAGACAATTCTATTGCCTAAGGCCTTTTAAATATTTCATGAAGCACATTATTTCCCTGTGCAAAGACTTGAGGTGGAAGATGTGGGTCTTGTCTGTGTGTGTGTGTGTGTGTGTGTGTGTGTGTGTGATTCCTGACACTGTAGTTGGAGAGCCTTAGGAAGTCAGTGCTTGGGAGTGTATCAGCCATTGCCTTTGCTTGGCTTGCAATGTGGAGGCAGAACCCACTCTGGTCTGGTCTGGTTGCTACTACTAAGTGTCCTCTCTCTTTTTCTTTCTTTTTTTTTTTTTTTGAGAGGGAGTCTCTCTCTGTCACCAGGCTGGAGTGCAGTGGCACGATCTCGGCTCTCTATAACCTCTGCCTCCCAGGTTCAAGTGATTCTTTTGCCCTAGCCTCCCGAGTAGCTGGGATTACAGGCGCATGCCACCACGCCCAGCTAGTTTTTGTATTTTTGGTAGAGACGGGGTTTCACTATGTCGGCCAGGATGGTCATGATCTCTTGACCTCATGATCCACCCACCTCACCCTCCCAAAGTGCTGGTATTACAGGCATAAACCACCACGCCCGGCCCCCTAAGAGTGCCCTCTTATGCCATCAGGGTATGCCCTGGAGGCAGCTGGGTGACCAGGGCTGTTCTGAGGCTAAGCCTGCCCCTCAGGAGGCTGGCTGGATGTGCCAAGCCTGGGCTGCAGGTGACTCTGGAGAGACGCCTTGCCAGGGAGCCCACTGCAGGGAACACTTGTCTTGAGTACAATGGGCTCCCACTGTTTCCCTCCAGCAAGGCTGCTGACTTTTTCTTTTCCTTTCAGCAAGAAAAGAGAGTGAAGAACTAAGGAGAACCAACTCTATTAAATACATTGGGAAGGAATATGGGACTAAGGTTGGTTTACTGAGAAGGACACCCGTGAGAGAGGAAGGCCTACAACGAAGTTTCTTAGGAAAACAATGAAAGAGCAGCTACTCTAACAGCCTCAACCCTTCGTGCTGCAATCACCTATTTTTGTATCTATGTGGTGTATGGAATTTTCTTATTTGTTAATTAAAATTGTTTAAAAATTATTTTTGAGATTGTTTTAGGAGATTTTGTCAAATCTCTGAAGATAATTGGAGATGCCCATAGATGACCAGGGACTCAGATTTAGTCGTTGTCAGAAGGTCTTGGAAGAGGGAAATATTCTGCTCTCATTCTAAAGAAACAGCCAGGTTTTCTCATGTGTCAGCAGTCAGCAGGCACTCTCTGACCTCTGCTCTGAAGGCGCAACTTCTCAGCTCTTCTCCACGGGGGTAGAGGGGAAGGGGATTGGACTCACTTTTTTTTTAAACCTCAGATAGTAAGACATGGGATTGTGAAGGAGTAGGTGATTTTTTTTTTTTTTTTTTTTTTTTTTTTTT
>NW_022436946.1:41958621-42168720 GCF_009761245.1 Sapajus apella
GATCTCGGCTCACCACAACCTCCGCCTCCCGGGTTCAGGCAATTCTCCTGCCTCAGCCTCCTGAGTAGCTGGGATTACAGGCACGCGCCACCATGCCCAGCTAATTTTTTGTATTTTTAGTAGAGATGGGGTTTCACCATGTTGACCAGGATGGTCTCGATCTCTTGACCTCGTGATCCACCCGCCTCAGCCTCCCACAGTACTGGGATTACAGGCTTGAGCCACCGCGCCCGGCCTCGATTTTTTTTTTTAAGAAGAAGATGCAGAACTGTCCATGGGTCTGATTTGGTTTTTTGGTTATAAACACTCCAAGAGCTGAGCACCTGCCGGGTTCTCCTGTTGCCTTGCCATGTGCCCATGTCCCTCCCTGTGGCATGAGAGGACCACACTGAGAACCCTGGGATGGTCCAACAGATGGTCAGACTTCCAGAGGGAACAAATCTTCCTGTTTCCAGTCTGTGATGTCAAACCCAGCAGCTTCACCCCCATCCACCCGCAGGCAGCTCCCATGTGTCCCGCCCTGCTCCTGCAGGAAGAGCACTGGGCGCCACAGCTTCTGGGATGCCAATCACTCCAACAGTTGTCCTCATCTGAAATGATTCCTGTACAGAGAGTTGGAAGCTGGATCTTTGGATATCTAGCATTTGCTTGAAAGAGAATCACCTGTTATTTATTGCCACCAGTTAAGGATCATGAAAACATGTCTGCTAACAATGGACTTTGTGTAATTGTTCTAATGCTAATAAGCAACTGCTGGGACACTTCCCGAAGCAAATTCCTTTGTGATTTCAGTGGTGGTATCACACGTGGCCTCACCAAGATGCTGGACTGGAGAGAACACTCACTGTGACTCCCAGGCTTTAGGAAGTTCCCCTGACTTAGAAGCAGTTCTGGGCAAAAGCACACTTTTGGAGGAGGATTTGCTTTCACAAGCGAGGCCCCAGATGTGCTCTCTTAAAATCCTGTGTAAAGAGTCCATAGGTTCTCCCAATGCTTAGCCCTGCGCTCAATTTCCTACAGAGGAAAAGATGGCAGGTAGAGCTTAAGAATGACACCCTCCCTCAGGTTGGAGTGTGCTGTGCCATCAATTGACAGTGGCAAGACGGGGGAGTAGAGACACAGGTGATTAAACAGTGTTGCCAGACAGTGTGGGGACAGCAGCATCTTTCAGTTGGAAGGTCTGCATATACCACACAGACCACCTGTGCCCCAGCGGTCTTTCCGCCTTACCCTGCTCTGAGGCTTGACCACATGATCTGAGCCTTAGAGTCAGTTCCACGCACTAGGCACTTGCACCCGCCAACATCAACCTCTTCCGTTGACTTAATTTTGGAACATTCCCAAAGCCTTGCTTCTCCAAACAGCTCATTGTGAAATAAACGCCCCTCCCTGGGTGTCGCTTTACAGCAATGATGTATGACTGAAGGCTACCTCTCTCATAAATGTAGCATCCTCAACTACATTCTTTCAAAGTGTTGTTGGAAACCCATCACCATCCCTTGAGGGTGGATTTTTTTTGTTTTTGGAGAAAGCCAAAGCCACTGGGCTCATTTCTGGTGCATGACATGGGTAATCAATGTCAGGTTTCAAATCATGTGTTTTTACACACATGCGTTTGTCTTTTCTTTGTGTTTCCTTTCTTGGTACAAATAGTTTGAACCATAACAGCCACAATTCACTGGTTGACTTAAATATATTAGGCAGGTGTTAGAATAAGGAGGTGCAATGTATGGATTACTTTGAAGGACAACGTAATTTGGATGAATAACATTCAACATATTCATTTTAAAGTAATCTTACTGCTATATCCGTAGGCATGGTAAGCTGAGGATATGGTGAGTGTTTGCAAATATACAGAGACCATCCACACATAGACCCCCTAGAATCCTAGAGTTGGGAAAAAGAGGTCTTGGGGGACACGTGGGCAGCTCTCCTCCAGCATTAGAACCTTCTCTTCTGTGAGTTCCACATTGCTCTGTAAGGGGCAGAGCATGGTACAGTGTGCAAGAAACAAGCTCTCCAAGTCACCTCCTCCCACACCTCCATCTCCTCATCTGGAAAAGGAGGCGGGTCATCCAGAGGACCTTTAAAAGCATTTCCAGCTCAGGTATTTCGGCCAAGGCCGCTGGGGCTATGCTGCCACAGTAGTGATGGGCTCTCGCCTCCTCCCTCCTCTGATCCGTGGCTGCTGGCTTCTGCTTCTCCTCCTTTGCAACCTCATCTAGGTATTTTCTGACCCTTTTCTCTCATGGCCCATAACTTCTCCGGAAGGCCATGTTAGCGCCACTTGGCCATTCTTTCCCACTAGTTTTTTACTTTTCATTCTGTTCTTTCTTCCTGCCTCCATGTTTTTTTATTGGTTTGTTTCCTTTTTTGTCTTTCTCCATTCCACTAGCTCAAATGCCTTTAGGGACGGAGACAGGGTAGAGAAAGAAATAAGAATGAATAAGCCAACTCTGTTCGTCCTCCCTGGCCCAGCAGTTCTGACTGCTGCCCGGCTTCCACTGTCCAGGGCTCACTCACCTGCAGCAGTCCTTGACTCTGCCCCACTTCCTGCCCAGTCTCCACTTGTTCTCTATTTCTCAAAGTCCAGCCCTCTCAGCTCGGTGCTTGAGGTTGGGAATGAGAGTCTCCTCCCTTCTGATTGTTTCCTTCTGTGACTCGCCCTGATGTCCTCCTGAGGGGCCTCCTGAATCTTCATCAAGCACAATGCTCTTCTCAATAGGTGTCCCTCCTCATTCAGCCTGAAGGTGAGGTGACCTGGTGCCAATTGGATGTACCTCTTGAGAACCACAAGCTGCTTCTCCGGCCATCCTGCAGTCTGCACGGACTCACTGTGACATCCATTAGCAATTTAGATAATGCCACAGCTCTTTATAGAAGACCCACTTAGCACTGACAGTACAGACTCATGACCAAAGCCAGGTCAGAGCCTTGTGTTTAAGTGAGGAAGGTCTAGCCAGCATGAAAGATGAGGGACAGTGACCTACATCAAAAGCATTTCTGGGGTGAGGTTTTGTTTTTGGACCTTTTAAGTGGCTTGTGTCTGAGTAGGGAAAGATGATGACATATTTCTCAAAAGAAAATGTGGTTTAGAGGAAGGGGAAAGGCAGTGCAGCTCTGGAAAAGAAATGCTTCCTCCAGCACAATCACACACCTTGAGATCTTTCTAGAAGTTAAACTTGTTTCCTCCTCAGGAACTGAAAGTATTTCTGTCCACGTGTGAGAGAGTTTGAGGGATTTTCTTTCATTATCCATTGTGGTCTAAGCCATAATATTTAATTTTCTGTATCTTCTAGCTATATCTTTGATCAGTTGGGGATTTTTAAAAAAAACAAAAGGGCTCCTCTCATTTTATCCTCAAGAAAATATGAAATATCAGTTGCTTTATAGAGCAAATATTTCCATTTTATAGATATCTATGAATTAGATGATTTCTCTACTGTATATACCTATTAGCAATTTCATTAACATAAAGATTTTATACTTTAAATACATTTGTGGATAAATTTACTTTTTATTCTATTCACATGCAAGAAAACTAAATAAATTGACTGAATAAAATCATTTTATCGTAATAGTCATATTGCTATTTTTTTGCTCTTTTCGCTAACAGTGACAACTTTTTGTTAAGTGTAACTGTAATCACGAAGCTTCTCCCTTCTTGGGGCAGAAAGGTTACTAGCTACACTAGGCTGTCATTACCCCAGACTCCTGCTAACCAGTGAGGGCCCACGGTTAGAGAAATCCATGTTCCCTAAGCTTGTGAGGTGAAATGATGATGACGGAAATGTTATGTCTTTTCTTTTGTAAGTCGATGGGTTTATTTTCAGATTCTTTCTTTCAACATAGCCTTAGTTAATCTCATGTTTCCACCTCTTTATTCGACTTCTCTACCCCGTACACCCACTCAGGAGGCTTCCCAATCTCGCCCCTTCTGGGAGAACCACAGCTGCACCTTTTCCCTGGTAAAACGTCTTACTTGAATTGCACACTGCATGAAACAGCCAGAAACCAAGGGTGCAAATAGATCATCTCTTTATCTTGGTAAGAAAAAAGCAGGCGTAACTACCTTTCCTCTTCTCTACTGAGACAGTCTTTCCTCCCTTCTAAATAAGGAGTTGTAGAGGGTGTGTGTGTGCATGTTCATGTGTATTTCTACGATTGGGTTTACAAACTTAAGAGAAAGGTCATCAGCGAAAGTTCGCACATCATTTGCTTGTGCTGAGGCACATGTGCAAGAAGGACCCGGCGTATGTACTGCAGATATTCTAATTATATGAAAATTCACTGTGTTTTCATTTCTTATGAACATGATGGAATCTCAGAACATTAGTTCAACTCCATGTTTTACTTGGAAGTACTCGGGCAGAGAGAAGCTTTCAGCTTAGGAAATGGTGTCATTTTATGTCCTAGCTTCTTTTAAAAATGAAAAAAAAAACAGTGGATTTAATTTTGCAGACTAGACGTCAGCGAAGATAGCTCATTGTAATGGTAAGCAGCATTTACACAGGAGAGAGACAGCAGTAAACCCTGTTACTGGGAAAGGGCCTCTCCTTAATTTTTGCTCTTTGCAAGCATGCTGAAATCAGTGTTTCCTAATATTGGGACAATCCTCTCACCTCAAAATGTTCCTATGTAATTGTATTACATAATGGGAAATCGTAATAGGCAATTTGGTTCTGTAATTCAGTTTGCAAAGCATGCAAACATAAGATAACTAGGTTAAATGCAAATAGGCATTACACTAAGGTACCGAAATCGGAGGAAAAAAAAAAAGGTGCTGTGTCTATAACTTAGAAACAACATGCCTCAAAATGTAGAGTTTATTAAAGTTATTTATCCTCTAGTTTAATTTCATCACATACTGTGCATACAGACACATTATCTAAGTATGAACACACATGTATTCTCATTGCATATATTTACCACCTCTCATTTGTAATAAGCAGGCTGTTTAAGTGTAGCGTGTTACTTAGGAGTGAGTTGGATGTACTTATTTTTGTCACGTACAGTGTTTTCATAAATTGACTATTATATATAAGACACTACATCAAAATGTGCTTTTAATTTTTCAAAGCCTGTTATTGTTTGTAACTTTTGCAGGGGGGCAATTAGTTCATTATTCAGAGGTCAATTTTTCTGTTTTTAATGTATTCTCTTAAACGGTGATTGGTAGGTGCACTATAGTCAAGATGTGTACAATGTAATTAAACAACCACTACTGGCCTTAATGATTTTAATAGTTTGGGGTGGATTTTATTTGTTTGTTTTCATTTTTGATACAATAGTTTTTTTCTAGTATAGTGAATTGTGGGCCTGGGTGTGATTCAGTGATTTCTAAATCTTAAGATTTCAACACAAGGTGGTATTTTCTGTTCATGTTGTAAAAAGTATTTCTGTATTTTAAATAAAGAATAAAATTTATGTGAGCCTGTATATATTTTATCTGATCAACTTCTCTATGTTAATTACTATTTCATTAGGACCGGTTCCCATAGGTAGAAAGCAAGAATAAGCCTTTCTAAGGTAGTCCTTGGACAACTGAAGCCACGAGGGCTGATTCACTGATGCCTGGAGGGCCCTGTCACCTGGAGACCCTACTGCACCTCAGGGCACCCAGCCCAGGTCCCACACTGGCTCAGGAGAGACTCTTTTTTTTTTTTTTTTTTTTTGAGAGTCTCACTCTGTTTCCCAGGCTGGAGTGCAGTGGTGCAATCACAGCTCCTTACAGCCTCAACCTCCTGGGCTCAAGGGATCCTCATGCCTCAGCCTCCCAAGTAGCTAGGCCTACAGGTGCACACCACCATGCCTGGCTAAGCTGTACAGTTTTTGTAGAGACAAGGTTTTGCCATGTTGTCGCAGCTGGTCTTGAACTCCTGGGTTCAAGCAATCCACCCACCTCAGCTTCCCAGAGTGCTGGGATTACAGGCGTGAGGCACCACACCCAGCCTGGAGAGACTTATCACAGGAGCCCAGGGTTCTCTAAGAAGCTTACTCTGTTCCCTGACCTTCATATGACCAAAAAGGGGTGGTCTAGTTCAGGGAAGAAATGTGAGATTTGATCAGAACCCCCAGGGAAGTGTCCACCCAGGATCATCTTGGGCCAGTCTTTCCTCTAGGGTCTCTGATATGGTTTGAATCTGTGTCCCCACCAAATTTTATGTTGAAACGTAATCCCCAGTGTTGGAGGTGGGGCCTGGTGGGAAGTGTTTGGGTCATGGCAGTGGATCCTTCATGAATGGATTAGCGCCATCCCCTTAGTTATGACTGGGTTCACACAAGATCTGATTGCTTAAAAGTCCCTCCTGCCCTCTCTTGCTCCTGCCATATGATGTGCAAGCTCCCTCTTCACCTTCTGCCAAGAGTAGAAGCTCCCTGAGGCCTCTCCAGAAGTCAAGCAGATGTCAGCGCCATGCTTCTTGTACAGCCTGCAGAACAGTGAGTAAATCAGACTTGTTTTCTGCATAAATTACCCAGTCTCAGGTATTTCTTTATAGCAGTGCAAGAACAGGTAACACACTGTCCTCCCTGGTCAGTAATCAGAGACAAAAGGACCTCTCTTCTGTGTTAGCTGAAAGGATTAAAATAAATGACAGTGCTTGTCAAAGGCCCTCAGTGTCTGCAGAATCTGGAGTCCTGCTCTAGGGCTGTCTGCTCCTGTTGGTTGGTTGTGGCTAGTTTGGGGGTCATGATTGCTTCTGGATTTTGATCCAGCCCTACCTGACCCTGACCCACCAATTTCCTGCCCAGGGGCCTCTATCCTGTCCCTAAGTGCTAGCAATGATCATTGGCAAAGACAACATGGTTCTCAGTGAAAACAATTTGGGGGGTTAGAGGAGGTAATTCTCCCATACCAGCGTCCTCTATGGCTGAGTGAGGCCAGCAAGGAGGGCCAGCTCTTGGGGCATGTTGGGGTGCAGGCCTCCAAAGCATTCTCTCATCATCTGTCCTTGGTTTGCTTACAACTTAATGGACTGAAAATTTTAATCTGGATGCTTGCCTCACTTGAACAAAATGATTTCCAAGCTCATATCCGTCCTCTCTCCCTCAAGACAGGTCCACACTCAGTGGCCTCTCTCATACATCCAGGAAGTCTCTGAGCCAACACAAGAAAGTCCACCTGCAAGTGCCCTCACTCACCCAGATTTAAGGGCCTCTTCTCTGAGCCTACTCTCCTCCAGCAGTTAGACACAAGCTCTCAAAACTCAGCTTATTTTACTAGTTTTTTCTCATTATAGTTGTCCAAGCAATAGTACCCTATCCATAAAAGATTCAAGCAAGGAAGAAATCCTGACGTAAGTGTTATTTTGTTTCTGTCAAATCTGAACACAGATGTGGCCACCTGAACACCTGAACACTTTCAGGCCTAGAAAAAAGGAGGGAGCATCTTGCCCTGGGGAAACAGTTGTGCAGTGTGAATGACTAGACATCACGGAGAGACAGGGTCAGCAGCTAGCATGCAGGGTGGGGCTCGAAGCTGATGCACGGGTGTGTGGATGATTAGACATCACAGAGACACGGGATCGGCAGCTAGCATGCAGGGTGGGGCTCAAAGCTGATGCACAGGTGTGTTCACATCAGAATGTACCTATGCATGCACATTGCCCCCCTCTCATTCCCTCTTACAAGCCAGAAGACCGACTGGACCAGAAGCCACAAGCCCAGATTTTGGCCCTGGCTTGCCCACTGACCAGATGAGGGCTTTGGATACGTCAGTTCACCTTTCCAGACCCTAGGAAGTTGCACTAAACAAGTCCACGTTCCGCAGCCTCACCCTGGCCCACTGTAATAGCCCCTGGGTCTATGACTTAGCTGCAGAATGGGCTATTTATGACTAGACTCATGACCTTTGGAGTCCTGAGTTGGCAGGATTCATCCAGGCTCTGTAGAGAAGGGAGGAATTACAGGAGATATATAGCTGAGACCAAGATGATGGCCTACCTCAGCGGCCTCTCTCCTGATTATCTAAGTAGGAAAGTATTTCTTAAGACAGGAATGGAATTGATTTTCTCAGGCAAGTTACCAGAAAAGAGAATTTCCCACATACTACATGAATCACTGTGAAAGAGATATTGCTCCGTTCTAGGAATTTAAAGTGCCGTCACATATGCTGAGCATGGGCAGATCCTGCCTTCTGATCTCTGACTAAGAACTTCCATTCATTCTAGTGCTCAATGAACTTACACATTTTCCCATTATCCCTTTCATTAAAAAATCATTTTTTAAGTAGAATTGCTTTTCTCCTTGAACTCTTCACCAAGGTTGATTCGATATCCATCTAGCAGTGGCCCCTAACTTACTGTTAACCTATTAGTGGAAGCAATAAAAAATACTGAAAGATGAAGGCTATTTAAATGAGAAATATTTCTGTGAAATCCCCCCGGGGTTGGGGGGATGGAGAAGTGGTTCTGACAGTAGCTCTGTTGCCAGTTTCAGGCTATCAGGTTTGGCAACAATGTTTTGTTAACAGTAGTTAATCAGCGAATCCCATTACTTAATAAGGTTATCACTCTGAGCAAAAGCTGCAAATTACACTTTCTTTCTCTGCAGGCGAAGACAACATCCTTCACATTTTACATTTATAAGTTGTATCTCAGCAGAAACAGGGTAAACAGAAGCACATGGAAAATGTCTTTTGTGTGCAATTCAGGCTGATATTTTTATACAAAAATTTCAGAGTCACGTTAACCTGCCCCCCTGACAAACTCCTCCATCATTTGGTGCTGGTTTGGACTGTGTGCCCCAAAGAGGTAGGAAAACACACCTTTCTTTCATCATCAGCTGCAGGAGACACCCGGTCCTGGCCACCAAGAGCAAATTCACAGGCTTGTAAAAGCCTAACTCAAGTCATGGCCAAGCCCAAGTGGCTCTGCTCATCAGCCTTGTCCGGTGATTTAGTGATGGGGGGAGGGCCCCTCTCTTTGAACATAACCATCTCCATTAACCCCCATGACTCTCACTTCCCATTTCATCATGGAGTAGTCTTTGAATTCTGTCTCCCCACTCCCTCACCCATTCCCGCTCCACCCCTTGACTCATGCTTGTGTTTAAATTCCATAGCATCAGTGGCCAAATTTCCTCTGCGTGAGTTTATGCATCTTCACCTATCCCTTTCCCCGTGGGGCCCAGGAAACTCCGAGAAGTCTCCGATTGTGCTGAACTCGTTGGCATCAGCCTTGACCTCCCACCAAGATGGCACCATTGTCCCATGTGGCGTAATGGTGAGAGTGTCATGCAGCCAACAGGAAGTGCTGTGGGAGCTCCTTGCAGACTTGGGGCAAGGGAAGCTGATCCCTTGGTGAAAAATACAGGACAGGAGGTTCTTGGGAGAAAGGCATCTGGGAACCAGGAGGGCATGCAAGGGAGGCTTTCTAAACAACATCCCCTTCAGAGGGGCAGGGCTGTGTCTGAGCACTTCCCTGGCACTCACAGCTGTGTGACCCTGCAGACCTGCTGTTCCCTCTCCGTCCCTCCAGTTCAGCAGTTGTTGCCTTTATTTTTTTCTTTTTGGCTTAGAAAGCTGCAGAGGGGAGGAACTTGAGAGTTTGGGTTTTTTTGTGGTGTGTTTTCTGTGTGCATGTGCTGTCTCTACCTCATTCCAGCTGTTGATGACATTTTCCTCCCCGCCCTTTCCCTCCCCCGACCCCACGCCTCTCACCCACCCCTCCCATGCATTCTCCAGTCCGCAGCATTTTTTAGAGCTGCATATAATTTCCTGAGGGAGAGACCCTGTGTTTTCTGGCTGACTTATTCTTTACATATTCCCAGTCACTCTCTTCCCCTTTCGGCCGCACCTCTGCGTCCTTCCTCCACTTGGCTCTCGAAGCGTTTTTTTCTTGGTGTTTTATTTCCTCCTCTTGCCTCCTCCACTCCCACCCCCAGTGAGAACATCTCTGTGCATGTCTTACAGCCTTACATTTTCCACCAAAAAACACATTTCCAAGGGCCTTAGTGACATGTGAAAATTCTTTCCAAACCTGTCTCCTGGAAACAGGATGGCAGATGAAAGATTTCTTCATTAAAATTAGACACTTTAAAGAGGCACCCAGTAAAAGCTCTGAAAATCCCCAGTGGGCCTTTGCATGGGGCTGGTGTGGAAGCTAGCGGGGAGGCCAGGACTTCGGGGAAGGGCTGGGACAAAGGGATCTGGGGTTCCATTACCCCCACTTGATGACACAGAATCTCTCCCGTGGGTAGGGAGCTTTGAGCTGAATGGGTTGTTCACTGGCTTTCTACCGCGAGGCTCACTCTACCATTGCTGCTTGCAACAGCTCATGTGGAGGGGCCTGGAGGTCCTCATGATCCGCCCTTTTTGGAGAATGAATATGATTTATGATTTGAAAAGCTGTTCAAGGCTCTGGACGTCATTCCAAGCTGGAATCTCTCATTCAGACTTCTAATGTTCGATTATGCATCTGGGCGGCGTCTCCTCTAAAAAGTAGCTTTCGTGATACCAGCCAGCTCCCCACTGGGGGTTTAACAGCAGAATGCAATCAGAGCTTGCAGGAAAATCCTAGGCAGGGCCTTAGGAAACTCAGGCCTGCGAAAGCAGTTGTCCAACTCTGACTAAAAGCAGGAGACAAGGAAGACAAAGGTCGCTTCCTCCTGGGAGCCAGGCCGGGCACTAGGTGCTTCAGGCACAATATCTGACTGATTTCTCAATGACCCTGCACTGTGGGCACTGACAGAGAAGGTGAGATGTGGAGGATGGCTCAGGTGCCCCTGAGGGGCTGGCAGGAGCCCCTGTTGGGTGGCTCCATGAGGACAGAGGCTGGGCAGTCCGGCCTTGAGAGGACCCGATTCTCCTTAGCATGGCTGATGAGAATGGTGGGAAGACAGCCCCATTCCCACTGGGTTTGGGTCCTCAAAGAAGAGGCCACTATGGCCCCTCTAACCTCAGACCAAGCAATTTCAGGCTCTGCTCCTTCTGACTCGCAGGTGACAGTCCTACAGATGCTCTCAGGTACCTCTGCCCCGTCACAGCTGAGAGCCACTGAGGGAGAACGCAGGCCTGGCCTGATGGCCTTCAAGAATTGCACCCAAAAGAGGGAGAGGCTGTTCCCAGCCCCGCCCCCTCACTGCTCAGCTCTCCCCCTCCCCCTCATTTCTGGAGGTTTCTGCTGAGTAACTTCACAGACCTGGGCTCTGTTTCCTCATCTGTAAAACAAAGGCATTGAATGAGGCCTGGCCTTTGAAGCTGTGTTCTGGGGGGCCCTGGGGATCGGAAGGACAGACCAGGTCTCAGCGCCCTGCTCCCTCTCATCTAGAGCTGCTCCACTTTGATCTACTTCATATGTTGGGTGTATGATTGTATTTGAAGAAAGGAATCCACTCTTGTAAAAATTGTCTTGGAAGCCAGTGGTTTCTGGGGACCCTTTCAGAACTGTTTTCTGTCCTCCCAATGATCTCATATTACCTGCAGGTAGTACCACCTTCGTGATGTCATTATCATCATCAACGGTATCATCATCGTCATCACCGGACAGACTTCTTTTATTATTCAGAGAGTTCGGGCAAAGTGAGTGTTGAATTATCTAGACATGGCCGGGTGAGGTGGCTCACACTTGTAATCCCAGCACTTTGGGAGGCAGAGGCAGGCAGATCATGAGGTCAGCCTGGCCAACATTGCGAAACCCCATCTCTACTAAAAATACAAAAAAAATTTGCCGGGCTTGGTGGCACGTGCTTGTAGTCCCAGCTACTTGGGAGGCTGAGGCAGGAGAATCACTTGAGCCCAGGAGGCAGAGGTTGCAGTGAGCCAAGAACACACCACTGCACTCCAGCCTGGGTGACAGAGTGAGACCCAATCTCAAAAAAAAAAAAAAAAAGAAGAATTATCTAGACACTCCTGCCATTGCTTCAAACCAGCAGGGAAGGGGACACAAAATAAATATATTATCACTTCCTTTTGTTCCCCAGCAAGAGGAAGGAACTTCAAGCTCTGTGCAGAATCCTAAAAAATCTGTTTCTTGTTAATCACCTTCACAAAAGGTCATAAGACTCCCTGAGATGTGGGCTATAAGCAGCCCAGACTTGGCCAAGTTTGCCTTTCACTGTTATCCACAGAAAGAGCTCACAAAGAAGTGACTTGTCCCTGAACAATTAAAAAGTATGGAGGGAAGCCAATGTAGAAGGAAAATAATGATGAATGATAACATTCTCATTCCAGAAAATTAAATATATTTGTAAGAATAAGGAGGTTCCAAATGGTCACTAAAAAGCTGATCACTTTCACAAGAAACAAGCCCTACCAAGAGAATCCTGAGAGAAGGAGCTTTGCAGCCAGGGGGGCCAGTGTTCAGACTCTATTTTCTGTCCTAAGCCCCATGACTTTGAGCCAGCGACAACCTCTCTAACCCTTAGCTCGTTCACCTGAAGCATGAACATAATAATCAGTAGTAGCTTTCATAGTGAGAATGGAAGAAGATAATAGACATAAGTCCCCATCCATTTCCTCTTTTCTCCATCTTCCAGTGTCACGGAGGACTCATCACTTCCAGGAGTCTGGGCCAGTGGGACAAACAGAATGCTCTCTATCCTGTGATTAGAGACTAGATAAGTTCCCGGGAAAAAATGAGAGAAGTCACCTGGAAAGGGCTGGGCAGGATGATATGGTTTGGCTGTGTCCCTACCCAAATCTTATCTCGAATTTGTAGCTCCCGCAATTCCCATGTGCTGTGGAAGGGACCCAGTGGTAGGTAATTGAATCATGGGATTGGGTCTTTCCCATGCTGTTCTCGTGATAGTAAATAAGTCTCACGAGATCTGATGATTTTATAAAGAGGAGTTCCCCTGCACAAGCTCTCTCTCTTTGCCTGCCGCCATCCATGTGAGACATGACTTGCTCCTTCTTGCTCTCCATCATGACTGTCAGGCCTCCCCAGCCATGTGGAACTGTGAGTTCATTAAACTTCTCTCCTTTATAAATTACCCAGTCTCGGGTATGTCTTTCTAAGCAGTGAAAATGAACTCATACATAGGGCTTCCCTTTCTGGATCAAGATTCAGACCAGCTTTCCCTTCTGAATTGGTCCTCACTTGGTTACTCAGTTACCCTCCTGCCCAGATTCACCCATCGAGTAGGCTAGGCCACCCTCCAGACTACTGCACACGGGACTGGATAGGACAAGGAGAGAAAAGAAAAACAAAATGTCTTTCACTGAGACTACCTTAGTCCTGTAGTGAGGTGTATGGGGTGCACAGATTAGAGTTGAGCCCAGCCCTAAGAAATTGGAGTCACTGTGACAAAGAGAATATTTTAGTGGCTCTTATAACTTTTCTTTTATAATCCTCTTGCTATGATCTGCCTCATCCACAGGATCCTGCAGTAGTCAGTCCCCAGTAATGAATGCAGCAGGAAGGCCAAACACGGGGATTTGGGAGCCAGGTTACAAGAATTTGATTCCTGATCCTGTCATTTCCTAGCTGTGAGTCTTAGAACAAGTTATTCCACATCTTTACATCCTCATTGGTAAAGCAGGGGTGCCAGTAGTAGGCCTGTCACATAAGATTGTTCTAAGCATTTAATGAGGTCATACATGTCTAATACCTGTCATAGAGTAAGCACTTGTAATAGTCGTGATAAGTAAAGCAAGCTACAGCCCAAAATATCAGGGACTTCACATAATACTTGTGTATCATTTATACCACAGCCCGATGTGGGTCCAAGGGATCTCCTTGAAGAAGAGACCCAGGGATCTAGTCTCTTTCCATCTTGTAACATCCTGATCCTCAACATGTGTCCTCTGCAGTTGCCGTGGAATGAAAAGAGAGGAAAGAAGATTGCTCAGAGGCAATTATACCAAGCCTGCAAACCACATTCATCACTCTACCTGCATTGATCCGAACCCCATCTAGTTATAAGGGAAGCTGAAAAATATAATTGTCTTCCCGGGTATGCAAGCAGAAAAAAACAGGATTGGTGAGCATCTAGTCATCTTTAGAGTAGCTTCTCGGAGGCTTATATCCTGAATCCCTCAAAAAAGTAAAAGGGGTCCACCTAGGCTCAACAGAGGTTGGGAGTGAGGGTGAGGCAGATCTTGAAAAGTACATATACCATCTTGTGTGGCTTCAGAGGAAGTCTTTACATCATCTCCAAGCAAAGGGAAGCTGTTTTCCTGTATTAAATAAAAGAGGCCTACTTCTGCTGGCCTGGAGAATCATGGAGGATGGGTGGCTAGAGATTCTTAGGCACTTCCAACGTACTGTTCCTATCCCTAGTCTCAGGGTACTACTCTTTCACCTTTAGAACGGTGAATTTGACATACGAAACCTAAGCATGCAAATTCAGTATGCTTTGCAGCTCTGCTGCTATTATTACCAGATCCTGGGCCTGATTTTCAGCAGTTTGTCCTGTAGATGCAGAAGTTAGGGGCTGCCATAGAGGCCCTCTGGCTTTCCTAGAATGGCAATAAGCTGTTTTGAAATTGTTTTGCCAAGCATTCCAATGTCATCAAAAGCAGCTTGTACCTGCTACAAGCCTTATAATTATGATTACCATATTCTACCAATCAAGAGCCATAGTCAATACATATCCCAGTGGTTCCCAATATGCTTTATATAAGAATCACCTGGGGATTTTTGCAAAAGTACTATCACCTGGCTTTCACCCACAGACATTTTGATTTAATTAATTTGGGATGAAATCTAGGCAAGAGGATTTTTTTAAAGCTCTCCTCATGATTTTAATGTACAGCAATTTAGAAACCATTGACATATCCGAATGCCTCATCTTCTACTTGTACTTCATCACAATTAACTACAGACAAAAGCCTTGGTGACAGCGATGCCATTGCACATCAGGGGTTGTTACCAGTCCACTTACCACCAGCAATGAGGGCCCTATGCCTTTAGACTAGTGGGCAATTCAATTCCAAATCCCCATCTTGAAGGTCTGCTTTCAAAGGCCACTCTTGATACTTTTTCCAGATTTCCTAGAAAATAGAGACTGAGCAAATCTTATATACTAAGGCTTTTGGGGGAATGAAATTCCAGGGAAGCAGGAGTGAAGAAAAGAGATAAACAGAGAGAGAAAGTTAGCAGATATAAAGTACATTACTGGTAGGGCACAGTGGCTCACAACTGCAATCCCAGCACTTTGGGAGGCTGAGGCGGGCAGATCACTTGAGGTCAGGAATTTAAGACCAGCTTGGCCAACATGGAGAAACCCCATTTCTCCTAAAAATACAAAAGTTAGCTGGGCATGGTGGCACACACCTGTAATCCCAGCTACTCAGGAAGCTGAGGCATGAGAATCACTTGAACCCACGAGGCAAAGGTTGCAGTGAGCCAAGATTGCACCACTGCACTCCAGCCTGGGAGACAGAGCAAGACCATGTCTCAAAAGAAATAAATAAGTGCATTACCAAGCTGGCCACAGTTTAATGAGATACTGATTCAGTCCTGCAGGATGTCATCAGAGAGACCATATGAGACAACCCACCCTCAAATAGCACCACTCAGGAGAGGAGGACAGAAGGATTTCCTCTAATTCCCATCCCCGACTGGTCATAGTTTGCTAGTTGCTATTCCTGGGTTTGCGTGTGTATAGATACCAAATGGATCCCATAGTATCTTGACTCTCCATAGTAAAAGGAAAGTCCCATGGCAAATGAAAGGCAAGAGATCTATGGCACAGAAAATGAGGGCCATTGCATCAGTTGTCTGTTGCTGTGGAACAAACCACTCCCAAAACTCAGCTACTAAAAACAATCACCATTTTGTTTGCTTACAATACTACAGGTAAGCAATATGGACTGGGCTCAGCTTAGCGGTTCTTCTGTTGATCTTCCCAGGGGTTACTTGCATGGCTGCAGTCATCTTACTGTGGCTTACTTGGGGCTGAACGGTCCAAGATGGCCACAGTCACATTTTGGGCAGTTGGTGCTTGCTGATGGCACCATCTCATCCTATGGTCATCCTTCATGCTCACTTCTCTTCACATGATCATTCACCCTCTTGGGGGCTTTCTGACATGGCAGCATTGCATTCCAAGATGAGGAGATAAGGGACTGCATGTGTTGAAGCTGAGACCCAGAAGTCATACAAGGTCATTTCTACACATTCTGTTGGTCAAAGAAGTCACAAGGCCAGCCCAGATTCATGGAGAGGGGAAATAGACATCTTGATAGGAGTAGAGTAGGCATACTGTAATGGGACATGCACACAGCAGTGAAAGGGGCCACTGCAGCTACCTTCACAAACACTCTACCATGAGCACTGTCACTTTATGCCTGCAAGCAGGCTGCTGTTTCATGGCAACAGTGGAGGCAGCAGCGGCCAACTGGCTCCAAAACAATAGCACAAGTGCTGGTGAGAGCTGCTCCAGCCAAAAACCAAGGAGAATCTGTAGATCTTGTGGCCATAACCTGAATTCACTGCAAAACATACAACATTTTTAGAGAACAATGTGGTAATATTTCATAAAAAGTTGAAGATGCGCCTGCGCTCCCACCTCAAAATTCCACCTCCAGAAATTCTCACAGGTGTTCGCAAGGTGAGGACAAATATATTCATGGTAACATTGTTTGAAATAGCAAAACATAGTACAACCTAAAAGTCTATTACCAAGGGAATGGATAAATGAACTCTGATATATTCATGCAATGGTAGTATACAGTAACTAAATGATATAGATGCATTGGCATGAATAAATGTCAGAAATATAAAAGTGAGTGCAAAAAAGAAAGTTAGAAGAAGACACACATATTAATATAATTTGCTTAAATTAAAAAAAAATGATACTTTGTATTGTTTAAGCATGCATACACATATAGAAAAATATAGAAGTATGTATGAGAGAGGCTAAGAGCTTGAGAGCAGCTGGGGTAATCTAGCAAGACCCTGTCTCTACAAAACAAATTTTTAATTAGCTGTATGTGGTGGTGCATACCTGTGGTCCTAGCTCCTTGAGAACATGAGGCAAGAGGATCACTTGAGCCTCGGAGTTCAAGGCTGAAGTCATTTGAGCCTAGGCGTTCAAGGCTGCAGTAAGCCATGATCACACGACTGCACTCCAACCTGGACAACAGAGTAAGGCCCTGTCTCTAAAAACAACAACAAAACCACACGTGAAAAAGTGTGATGGTTTATTTTATATGTCAACTTGGCTGGGCTCTGGGGTGCCCAGATTAAACATGATTTCTGGGTGTGTCTGTGCCAGTGTTTCCGGATGGGATCAGCACTTGAATCAGATTTTGTTGGGCGGGTACCACCAAACCATTAAGGGCCTGAGTAGAGCAAAGAGTGGAGGAAGAAGGACTTTACTCCTTTTTTTCTGCACCTCTGCAAATACATATCCTATCAATTCTTTTTCTCTGGAGAACCATAATACAGAAAGGTACTCTTAACTTCAGGATTGTGGTTAACAGCAGGAAAGAAAAATGGGATCGGGGAAGAGTAGGGGGTGGGCATGAGGGATCAAACAAACTGCAGTATTGTGTTTATTAAAACAAAAAGTAATCCATGGTAAACATAGGAAATGCTAAGTTTTGCTATCTGTGGGCTTTGGGTCCATGGATTTTTATCACATTATTTTCTTTAGTTATCATATATTTAAAATATGACATAATAAATCAAAAACAAATATTCTTAAAAGGCACCAAAGGACCCTAATTCTGGTCTGGATTTAGCTTCTAAGCTTGCCGTTTGATAGAAATAAATCTGGGAGATATACACCAAAATATAAATGGTGCTTAACACTGAGTGATAGGACTTTTTTTTTCTTTTGAGCCAGAGTCTTGCTCTGTCGCCTAGCTGGAGTACAGTGGCACGATCTCGGCTCACTGCAACCTCCGCCTCCCAGGTTCCAGCAATTCTCTGCCTCAGCCTCCCAAGTAGCTGGGATTACAGGCACCTGCCACCATGTCCAGCTAATTTTTGTATTTTAGTAGAGATGAGATTTCATCATGTCGGCCAGGATGGTCTCAATCTCTTGACCTCGTGATCCACCCACCTCAGTCTCCCAAAGTGCTGGGATTACAGGTGTAAGCCACCACACCTGGCCTGAGTGATGGAATTTTAATGATCTTTATTTTCTTAAGTTTTACTGAATTTTAAAAGAACTGCTTATGTTTTTTATTATCAGAAAAATTAAGATATTTCTTTAAAACTGTTATTTAAGGCTGAGTGCAGTGGCTCACGCCTGTAATCCCAGCACTTTGGGAGCCCGAGGTGGGTAGATCATCTGAGGTCAGGAGTTCAAGACAAGCCTGGCCAACATGGTGAAACCATCTCTACTAAACATACAAAAATCAGCTGGGAGTGGTGGCGCGTGCCTGTCATCCCAGCTACGCAGGAGGCTGAGGCAGGAGAGTTGCTTGAACCCAGGAGGTGGAGGTTGCAGTGAGCAGAGATTGCGCCACTGCACTCCAGCCTGGGTGACAGAGAGAGACTCCCTCTCAACAAAAACAAAACCAAAAAAACCTTTGCTTTTGGCCTTAGAGAAATCACTCAACTTTTCTGCTAGCCTTGTGTATATATGGTCTTTAAAGCCATTATGCATCACAAAGAAAAATAAATTGAAATGATTATTTTGTGCACTGAACATATGCTCCAACCTTTGTTCAGTCACATCATTCCCCTGCACAAAGCGGGCACACTGGGAACATTAAATGCAGCTGTACTCCAGCATGGCTGCCCTTCTTGTGGGTAGAAGGACAGGGACATCATGTGGCAAACAAGGCTCTCCCTTATTGAAAAGTAGATGCCTCTTCCCTATCCCCTAATTAAATAACGCTCAGCTACAATGGCCTATTTTGAGGGAGAATCCCCTTTAAGATCCCATCCTTTTCTAAGCTCACCAAGTAATAAATAAAAGGACACCAAAGTCTACACATCCCCGGCCATGTATGCTGATTTTATGGGGCCACTTTCCATCTGTTGAGGTGTTCATCACTCTCAAAGCATAGACCCTCAGGATTTCTTTATCCTAACTGGGCTGGGGCCTCTTTTAAGGGGTCCCATCTACTTCCTGCCTACCAGTGAATGAGGATAGCTGGTTTGAGCCATCACTACCAACAGTCACAGCTGTGTCACCCTGTAGGTGAGATTAAACTGAGATCTCAGTAAACTGAGAACACGGAGGCAGCACAAAGTCCCTCAATCCTGACCGGATTCAGCAGATTTCACCACAAATCTGTCAGGAGGCCCAACTCAAAGTAGAGTAAGCAAAAAAGAGGAGTTAATTACAGCTCATCTAATTGGAATGAACAGGGTGGATCCAGAGACTCAAAGTATCTCTGCAGTTTGCATCTCAGCTCCTCTCTTTGTGTTGATCTCATTCTGTCTTTCTTCAAACAAGTCCCTCTGGAGGGTAGGACCAACAAAAGGAAAACTGGCAGTAGGCAGTTCCAAACTTACCTTCCTCCAGCTCAGGATCTCCAAGAAAAGAAAGGGAGCACATTCACTGTCTTGGAAGAACTCTAATTGGAGGCGGAGGTTGCAGTGAGCAGAGACTGAGCCTCCTGACCACCATGAGGACTGGTCATAAAATCCAGGGAAGAATTGGCCAAGCCTGGGCCCTGTGCCCATTTTTGTAGCTGGGGGATGGGGCAGGGTACAGGAATGGAGTCCTCATCAGAATGTAGGACACAGGCATGGAGGAACAATTCTCTAAAAGAATAAAGTGTACCGTCATCTGAGGAGAGAAGAAAGGAAGGCTGGGCAAGCAAAAATAAATGTCCACCCAATGAACACAGGACACGAGCTCTAATTCTGCCGCAAGTCTGGTAAGAAAACAGCATAGAGGCATCTCCAGTGAAGTTTGTCTTCTCCCCCTGCCCCATTCTAAGGATGTTTGTGGATTGCATGTGAGCTGAGGGGAGGGCCTCTAGAATAAGAGGGCGGAGCTACCTGCAGCTGTATGGTAGGCGGAGTGGGGGTGGGGGTTCATCTGGAAATAGCCAAAACTCCTCCTCCTCCTCTCCAGCGCCGTCACCCTTCTCTCTCCTTGTTCCTCTGTTATTTTACTCAACTCCTTTCTTTCTAAAGGCAACAACCTTCATGCTTATAACCTTCCCTAGTGATAGTTAAAAGATATCCTGGCTTCTTAAGAGCAAGCCCTTGTATTTCAGGGGCAGAAGAACAGTTAGTGCCAGCAAAATAATAAGCTAATCCCACTTACGAACATATACACAAAAATCCTAAACAAATCACCAGCAAATAGAATTCAGCAACGTATTGGGTTGCCAATTTTTGACATACAAAAAGACAGCAAATTCATGTACTTCAATGTGATAAAAAAGAGTCCTATGGTCAAGCTGGATTTGACCCAGGGATACGAAGAGTTTAACATTTCATATTGTCATTTGGACATGTTATATTAGCGTCTTAATAGACGATTGACTAAAATATATAACTTAATAATTTAAGGTTAATTTTAAAAAAATAGCAAAGAAGGAAAACTCCTTAACCTGGTAAGGATAGCTAACAAAAATCTTAATCAAACTTAATGATAACACATTAAAACTACTCTCTTTATAAGTAAACAGACGGTGGATGATGGAAGCTAGGTTTCTACCTGTTAGAGAGGAAAATTATAGTTAATAAAGGAGGAAGTCCAGAATGAACCATTTTATACTGGATTACAATCAGAAACCTCAGTATGAGCTCATGTTGAGATTAATAAAGATGCAAATGGATAGATTCAGGCATAATTATAGATATGCGTGCATACATAGGCTAGTATATATCCACATAGCCTTAGTTCTATCTGATGAGAAGACTAGAAACAGTGATACCCCATTTGTAATAAGCACTCACGTCACCAAGATCTTGGTTTCCAAATTCCATTCTCCAATAAAAAGAACCAGATCTCCTTGGAGAAATGGCTGATTCTAGGTCTAGGGCAGAGAAAATATAAAATGAGCATGGATCTTGTTATATAACCAGAAAGTAAGAAGATCCCAAAAAATAAAAGTATGGGGGCATGTCAAAGGGACACCGAAGCCAACCTGAAAGAGCTCCAATGCCCAAACTGGAAAAATTTGAGCAACAAAATCAGTAACATACTAAAAGCCAGAGTATAACAAAATACATGAGTCCATGCTGATATACATATATGATTGAATAAACAAACAGACAGATAAATGAGAAAGACAAGTCTTTCTTATGGAAGAATTCCAGATAATATAGTATATGAACATACTTCATTCTCTAGGAGGTGAAACTTAATCCTCACTGATATGGTTTGACCACTTTTCCGCAAATTAATATAAATAGTAAAATTACAATGAAAATCCCATCAGAGTTTTTCATAAGATACCTTCCAGGTAGTTTAATTCCACCAAGAAACAGGCCACAAGAAAAGCTCCACAGAGCAATGACCAGTAGCAAAAGCCTCATCTCTTCTTTGCCGTCATCCCGGCATGATGGCACCTGTGCCTTAGTCCCCACTCACTCCAAAAGTGATGAGTGGGATGAATTTCAGAGCAAGGTGTTTTTAAAAGCAGAGCAATGGAGAAAATTGGTTCCTGCTACTTCTATTGCTCAGGGACCAAAGCCTCTTCTACTCTGGGATCTGTCCAGCCAGGACACAATAAATAACCCACCAGTGGAAAAAGTACTTTCGTTTAATTCCATGAGTTTATAAATCAGTATGTTACTCAGTTATCCCCTGACTTCATCTAATATTTTTCTCCAACACTCCACCATTGGGGATAGTGTCCGGCAGGAAAAACTTACATTCTGAAATGTGTGTTTCATCTTCTTCCAGTATGGAAAAGCAGGCTCAGTGAAGAGGGAAGAGCGAGCATCCACTGCCAGCTTTCCAGTTGGACACAAGCCATGCAAAGGCATCCAGGAAGAATCTAGTTGGAAGATGACTCTATCAGGCTGGATCAGAACTTGATGGCTGGCAGCTCACACGGAGACTCCACATGACCCTCTCGGAAGAGTCAGCCACCCCTTCGTGCTTCAGAGTCTGTTCCTCTAGTCAGAAAGAAGCTCTAGGACACAGCTTGGGTCCAAAGATGAGCCCCGACAACCGCACCCACGTGTATATAGTACCTCATAGTTTGCAAATTAGTTGATCACGTCTGACCCACATAAGAACCCTGTGAAAATCATCGTTTGAAAGATGGGGAACATGCTATTTTACAGATGGGGATGCAAACCCAGACTTCAGATTCCCACCTGGTAAGCAGGCAAGCCAGAACTCACATCCAAAATTTTTAAAAAGGAGCGTCCTGAACTATTCCATTTTTGCAAGCCTCCTACATCATTGCTTTCTGTGGTGTTAGCCCCACATCTCCACCTGCATCCAGCTCTTCAAGCTGCAGTTCGGGCTTGGTTGGATGTCCGGCAGTGGCAGTTTTACCCATCTGAAGGCAGAGGCATGTGGCTGGTTCGCAGGCAAGGCAGAGGGGTTCTTTTGGTAACGTAATCCTCTGGCCCCCACTAATAAGAAAAGCAGTCTCTCCAATCTAGAAACTTCAAAGAGCAACCAGCGACACCGTCTCTGCATGCTGCGGCTCCTCCTGGGCCTGCTCACAGAGCCTTCCCCCGGCCAGCCCGCTGCTGACACCTTGTGGTCGACAAACAGAGTTCTTGCCCATTTCCTATCAATTATGCCAAGCAAGGTGGCTGAGAGCTAGGAGCCAGGCGGACTGCCTATTGTTCTTCCCATGTTCCCTGACAGCCCCCTCCTTGGAAGCCTAGAGCTTCAGGGTGGCTTAGTGTCAGGGCTGCTTAGGGGCCGGTGTGACCTTCCGTGGATGTCCACTGAGTTTCCTCGGGACATGGGCTGCCCAGCCCCTGCCAAGCCACGGTGGCAGTTACAGGGCCCTCTAGGTGGCATCTGCTGCCCAAGGCAGGAACCAGCACACACAATGCTCACCAAACGACTGGCAGGTGACATCAGCACTTGCTCATAGAAACAGGCAGGAGCCAGACGCCTGAACACTGGTTTACTTTGGGGCCCTATATCTGCCACCATAAAGTGTGGGCGTCAGAGGGGTCAGAGGACACCCTGCTGGAAATAGAGCTTGTGGTAAACAGCCTCCAGTGACAACCATTGAGGCAAATGACACCTTGGAGGCGTAAATCACAGAGGGACTTGTTCTCTTGTCAGCAGACAAACACTTCAAATTCTAAGGAGACACTAAAGCAGCAGTGGGAGAGGGTGCCCAATGTCTGCATGCCTGCCCTTTGAGCAAAGGCATCTAACTAAATAGTGGAGAGTCTTGTTACTATTTTTTTTTAATTAAAACAATTTTTTTTGAGACAAGGCCCAGCTCTATTGCTCAGGGTGGAGTGCAGTGGCACAGTCTCAGCTCACTGCAACCTCTGCCTCCCAGGCTCAAGCAATCCTCCCACCATAGTCTCCCAACAGCTGGAACTACAAATGCAAGCCACTGTGCCCAGCTAACTTTTGTATTTTTTGTAAAGATGGGGTTTTGTCGTGTTGTCCAGGTTGGTCTCGAACTCCTGGCCTCAAGTGATCTGCCCACCTCAGCTTCTCAAAGTACTAGGATTACAGGTGTGAGCCACCACGCCCAGCCTTGCTATTATTTTTAAATGTGGTACTCGATGATTTCAGTTCAAGGCATTGTTAATATTCCTACCAATGATCATCAGTGTGGCTGTGATGAGCTTAATTAGATTAATAAACATTTAAGGTAGTTCCATCTGAAAGCACCAGGATTTCCCATTACAGTGAGTATTCAAGAGTCTGAAAGCAGCCCTCTGTTAATCTCCGGCCCTCTGTTTCCCCACCTATAAAATGAAATGTATGAACAAATTTGTATTTCTCAAAGTGTGGTTTGTGAGCATGTGTGCCTCAGAATCATACAGTCTTATTAAAAGATGTAGGTTATAAGATCACTAACCTGAGATCTGGGGATCTGCATTTTAACCCATTCTTCAAGTAATTCTTATGCATACATATTTGAGAATCATTAAAGTGATGCAGGGTCTAAGGTCTATTGAGACCCGTTATGCACCCGGCACTGACAAGAGGTCTTTTCTCTGGAAGAGCCCGCAGTCTTGTTGAGAACATAGACAAGTAAACAAAAAGGTACAGTAACTTACAACAAATGCTGTGAGGGAAAGCAGGAGAGAGTGGGTGACTGCCTGGGAGCATTGTCCCTTCTGCTGCCATTCAAATGTTTGTCCCTTCCAAAACTCATGTTGAAATTTATGCCCCAAACAAACAGTATTGTGAGGTGTGGCCTTTATGAGCTGATTGGGTGGTGAGCGCTCTGCCCTCACGAATGGACTAATGGTCATCACGGGAGTGGGTCAGTTATTGTGAGATCCAGTCTGTTACAAAAGGCCAGGTTGGCTCTCTCTGATGAGACCCCTCTCCATGTGATGCCCTGGGCCACCTCAGGACTCTGCAGGGAGGCCCCATCAGCAAGAAGGCCCTCACCAGATGTTCTCCTAGACCTTGGACTTCCCAGCCTCCAGAACTGCCAGAAATAATTTTTTTCTTTATAAATTACCTAGTCTCAAGTATGCAGTTATAGCAACAGAAAACGACTAGGCAGCTTCACAGAGGAGGTGGTACTGGAGTTGAGTCAGAAAAAATGGGTCCCTAGGGCATCGAGTGCTGCTGAGGGGGAAGGAGGGGCCGCCCCAGACCTCAGGCAGCAGATGACTTTCAGCCTCCTTCTGGGGCGGGGACTGTGAGGCATCTGAAGCCCCACCCCTCGGATGAGGCCAGCATCTGTAAGAAGAGAGGGAGGTATTAAGGATTAGCCTGCGGTTTTCATTTGATCCAAAAATGGATCCAAAGCTCTGGTAATCTCATCCTCTCCTTCCAAAGAAGTAAGAGGTCAGGTCCTCAAACAGGGAATGCCCAAGGGGCCCGGCTCCAGGTTTACCACAATGCCTTGTGGGAGGCTGTGGGAGCCACAGGTCAGGGGTTCCACAAAAGCAGGCCTAAGGTCTGTGTCAGCAAATTATGTTTTAGTAAAAGACATTTACAATTTAATCGGCTTTTTTCCTTCTTACTTCTCTTTCTTCTTCTCCCCTTTTTCCTGTATAGTATTTGGAAAGCTGAACCCTGAAATACCTTTAGTTACCTACTACATGGGATCTAAGTCTTGTTCTTAAATTTACCCCTATCCCTCAGCATGAGTTCAGCCCATGCCTTCTTACCCAAATAGCCATCGTCCTGGCCTCCTCAGTCTAGTGGCCTTGGATATACACTGAGAAGAGTAGCAGTTTGGGCTGGGCGTGGTGGCTCACGCCTGTAATCCCAGCACTTTGGGAGGCTGAGGCAGGGAGATCACGAGGTCAGGAGTTCAAGAACAGCCTGGCCAACATAGTGAAACCCTGTCTCTACAAAAAAAATATATATATATATATGAAAAAAATATATATATATGTATATAAAACATAGCCAGTCATGGTGGCATGTGCCGGTAATCCCAGCTACTTGGGAGGCTGAGGCAGGAGAATCGCTTGAACCCGGGATGTGGAAGTTGCAGTGAGCCGAGATCACGCCACTGTACTCCAGGCCTGGGTAACAGAGTGAGACTTCCTCTCAAGCAAAAAAAAAAAAGAAGAACAGTAAAGCCAGGCTAAGCATCATCCCATTGGTCTTCTGCCAGTAATGTGCTGGAGGTTGCTTCTAGCAGCTCACAAGAGCTTATTCTAAATTTTCAGAAATTTTTTGAGGAGCTGTTAAATATGGACATTATTAAAAGTTAAGTTATACACACTTAAATAAGTTATCAAAATCAAAGGTAATAAATGCTAAAAACATATCATGTTTCCATTATTTTACTACATTATGTTATCATCTATTCTCTTGAGGTTATTTACGTCTATTATATCTGCATAGTAGCAATATTATATAAGAATGTGTGAGGCCGGGCGCGGTGGCTCAAGCCTGTAATCCCAGCACTGTGGGAGGCCGAGGCGGGTGGATCACGAGGTCAAGAGATCGAGACCATCCTGGTCAACATGGTGAAACCCCGTCTCTACTAAAAATACAAAAAATTAGCTGGGCATGGTGGTGCGTGCCTGTAATCCCAGCTACTCAGGAGGCTGAGGCAGGAGAATTGCCTGAACCCAGGAGGCGGATGTTGCGGTGAGCCGAGATCACGCCATTGCACTCCAGCCTGGGTAACATGAGTGAAACTCTGTCTCAAAAAAAAAAAAAGAATGTGTGGCTACACATGTCTTGCTGAGTTCTGTGACATCACAGTATTAGCTTGAAATCTGTGATGGTGAGAATATTTACACCATGGATGTAAACTGGCAAGTGCTAGGAATCAGGTCTTGATTTATTGTTTTGTTGCTTGTCTAGACTTAAAGTGATGGAGAATGTTCATAATGAAAATTAAACTCAAAAAAGTGCCATGTCTGTGGCTGTTACATGGTGAATAACATGAAAATTTGAGGAAATAATCTCCCAGCATTTGAAAACCATTATCTGATTTAGAAAAGGAGTCACTCATATCATTGACAAACGAGTGAGGTTTCAACCTATGTCTTCGTGGTTTCACTTTTGTCTAATATGTTAACATACAAGAAAACGTCCGTCAACATTTGTATCAGAACAACACTCCTTCAGCAACTGCGGCCAGGTAGTTACAAGAATTCAACAAAAATCAACAAGAGCCCTCTGTGAGAATCTATTGGTTCTATGGAATTTATAACAAAGAAGGTTATATATTTTATCATTATTTATAAATTGTGTGTTCCACATCTTTCATAGCAGCAAAATGTATCATAAACTTATATAGGCCGGGCATGGTGGCTCACACCTGTAATCCCAGCACTCTGGGAGGCCGAGGCGGGTGAATCAAGGGGTCGGGAGATCGAGACCATCCTAGCTAACATGGTGAAACCCCGTCTCTACTAAAAATACAAAATATTAGCCGGGTGTGGTGGCAGGCGCCTGTAGTCCCAGCTACTCGGAAGGCTAAGGCAGGAGAATTGCTTGAACCTGGGAGGCAGAGGTTGCAGTGAGCCGAGATTGTGCTACTGCACTCCAGCCTGGGCGATAAAGCGAGACTCTGTCTCAAAAATAAATAAATAAATAAATAAAAATAATGTACATATGGATAATCATGCTTTTTCCCCGCGCAGAGCCCACGGTTAAGCATGTACCAGCACAGCATTAATCCTCCGAGCTTTGTGTCTGTGGAACACAACTCACACCCTGCATCAAGGCAGCAAATACTTTAGTGGGTTCTAATTCCAGTGACTGCTGAAAGAAGCACTCAGAGAGTCCATGAAGACTGGGCTCCCCTCTTGATCCTGCCACTCACGAACCATCTGCCACTAGGCCAGTCACTCAGCCTCTCTCTATACCTCACCTCCCCCACATGCAAAAACGAGGGCATTGAACAATACGAACCATCCTGTCCTTTCCAGCTCTCAAATGCCGTGGCTTATGTGTATGTGAGAAGGGACAGCTCTGAAGCTGCAGGAATTCAAACCGACAGAAGGGTTGCCAAAGCTATACTTCCGTGCGTAATGTCATCTGTGAGGTCATGTTGTTTACTCCCTGTACCTTCAGTGGGAATGATGTGAAAATCAGGAAGCCAGAAGGGAGAAGAGAAACCTTCTTTTGAGCCCGGTGGGTTTGAGATGACATACCTGTGGGGCTGAGAAGGGAGTGAGGCAGATGGATTAAACGTGCTCCGAAGGCAAGGGCCCTGCCACCCTGGCTTCCTCAGATCCTGCCCCTCTCCCTCTGGACTCAGGCTCTTCTGCTTCCTAGGGCCTCTCTGGCACTGAGTTCTCCCCACCTGGCAGGAGCAAGCCTAGCACAGAGTGCTCCCTAACCCAAGGGATGGCCTACCCAAGATTAACAGCGAACTTGTAGGAAGTGCTGGAAAGCTCACACCCATCTTTTGTAGCCTTCATAACTTGGGCAGGAAATGGTTAATCAGGGCCGGCCCTGAGCCTGGATGGCTGCAGGCAGGGAAGGGGCAGCGATTAATTACACAACACAGGAAGTGCCGGCCTCCATCTCTCTGCCCAATGGGGAAATCCATTTTCAATTCTGACCTCAAAGTGGAAGTGACTCTTCCTGCCAAAAGGAGAGGAGTACAACCGTCCCCGCCCCCACAGCACAGCACAACCAGAAGGCAGAACACAGGCAGATGCAGCGCCAGGGGCAGGCAGAGCCCAGGCCACGTGCACAGCGGGCAGCTTGATGGAGACACCCCGGATGAGACAGCTCTTCCCACGCTGCACTGAAACAAGGTACAAAAAAAAAAAAAAAAACAAGAAAATGCTATTTGGTGTGGAACAGGTATATCAGGAGACACAGACAAGGTTAGCAGAACCTAGAAGGAGAGTCCAGGCACACGAGACCACACACTGCCTATAGGCTCTTAGCAGTGAGTACAGCCTGGGCTACACAGTGAGACCCTGCTCCTAAAAAAAAAAAAAAGTTTTTTTTTAAATTTTTTGGGTTTTTTGAGACAGAGTCTCACTCTGCCACCCAGGCTGCAGTGCAATGGTACAATCTCGGCTCACTGCAACCTCCGCCTCCCAGGCTCAAGCAATTCTCGTGCCTCAGCCTCCCGAGCAGCTAGTATTACAGACATATGCCACCACACCCAGCTAATTTTTTGTATCTTTAGTAGGCACGGGATTTCACCATGTTAGCCAAGCTGGTCTTGAACTCCTGGCTTCAAGTTGATCTATTGCCTCAGCCCCCCAAAGTGCTGGGATTACAAACATAAGCCAACTCGCCCAGCCAAAAAGGTTTTTATTTTTATTTTTTACATTAGTCAGGTGTGGTGGCGCAGGCCCATAGTCCTAGCTACCCAGGAGGCTGAGGCAGGAGAACCACTGGAGTCTGGGAGTTTGAGGTTGTAGTGAGCTATGATCGTGCCACTGCTCTCCAACCTGGATGACAGGTGAGAACCTTCATCTCTTATTTTTTTTTTTTTAAAGCAAAGAATAAATGGAAGGCATACCAGAAGCCCACTGGATATTTTTTATCCATATTTTTAATGAAACTAATATATGATTTAAATATATATATATATATAGTTTTTATTCCGTTTTTCTAGTTGTCTAAAGGCCCAAGCTGAAGACCCCCTCTGGAAATGGTTTCAGATAGATCACCCTGACCTAGGGTTAAGCTCCAGATTGTGATGCTCAGGGTGGGAAGCACCAGGTGAGCTGCACCTCCCCACTCTGCTTTACAGACTGGGGTTTTCGGGAGGTCTGCCTCCGTCTTGGTGTGCAACACGTTTCCATGTTCACTCTCTCAGCCAGGGCCCAACCAGGAAAACAGAGGCACCTCAGGCACGTGCAGCCAAGAGAGCGCCAGGAAGGGAGGTGGTCCGCAGTGATGGAGCGCTTAGCAGCTGGGCCGGGGCTAGTGGGAAAACCCTGAGTGCGGGGAAGGGAGGGGGTCCACAGCGGTGGGGCACAGAGAAGCTGGCCAGGGAACAGTGAGAAAACCCTGAGGCTGAAGGAACAAAAATAGGAGGACTTCGTGGGAGCTGCACCCGCTAAGGGCTTTCCAGAGGGAACGGAGGAAGGTGGCTGAGGCAGAGAGAGAGGGAGAGAAATCCCTTCCCCTGCGTCTCCCATTGCCCTGTGTAGCAGAGCGGAGCGGCGAAAGTTGAGAAATGGACCTCAGAGCAAACAGGCCCGGAACCGGCACACTCGCTATCATCCAACCCCGGAAGCAACCCCATGTAGGTCTCATCACCTCCGTATCACCGAGAGAGAGACTGAGCCTTGGAGTCATTACAGACCAACAGCAGCAGCGGCGGAGCTGAGAGGGAAACTGCTCTTCCATCCGCACACCCACACCGCCCATTCATTCTTCCGTGGCCCCGCAGCAGTGTCGAGGCAAGGATGGCTACCGAGCCGCACAAGCTGGTTCTACAGGAGCCGTCCTTACCCTCCTGCTTGTTCCTGTGCCAGGAGGCACGGTCAGGGTGCCACATGGTGCCCTGGCATGAGGGGAGGCCATCCTGGCCAGGACCGCCAGCCAGGGAGGTGAACTCGAGGAGGGCCTCTCCACCCTCTCTGAACCCCCATGAAAGGCCTCTGTGAGCTCTTCAGAAGGACAGAGCAATGGGCCAACATGAGGCTGTGCCAGCCCATTACTCAGCCTTCCTTCTGCTCCCGGGAAGCCCCAGCCCGGCTGGACCAGCGGCCTTCTGTGCTCCTCGTGTTAGATGGCCTGGTTCCCCTCTCAGCGGGGCTGGTATTTGGTTGAGCCTTCAGGCTCCCATTTGGCTCATAAAATGCAAACATCTGCTGGGGTTCTGGTTGGCCTGCGGCAGACTTGAGAGTGGAGAGGGACGGAGGAAAGGTAGGCGAGGAGAGGGAAAGGACGTGTGCAGCCTTCCTGGGGACATTAATGAGATACTCTGCGATGTGGTGCGGTGGGGGTGAGCTTTACCAAGCCAGAGCCCTGATCAGCCCCCAAAAGAAGAGAAAGGAAAGAGAAGATGGATTTTCCCGGAGCTCCCCCGGAAAGGCTGAGGGAGTCTGCCATGCTTGCCTCCATTGCCGCGCTTCCTCCAACTGTTCCATTTCTCACCAGTTGGCTATTATTTTCTAACGCATTTTGATAATTAATTTATCAATCAAGGCAGATAAACAAAAGCCTAAAAATACATCCGAGTGAATGAGTTCCCAGAGCCAACCAGTCTTTAGTACCAAGATTTTTGTGACTTTTTTTTTAGAGATGCTTGGGAAACAGCTGAGGGGCTCAATTCCTCATTGACGGTGGGGCCTTGTGGAATACGCTAACCAGCCTCTGCCCTCCTGGCTCTGTGTCTAAGGTCAAAGGAAGTCAGTTAAGGAAATGGTGTCTAAGCCAAAGCAGCCCTCTTAAAAAACTCACCTAAAGCCTTTTTCTTATGAGCATGGCTCTTTGCTTTTGATTTGCTTATTAAATCAACAGATGCCTGGGTCAAGAGTTGAGAGAGCCCCTCACACGGCGCCTTTTAAAGACGTAAAATGGAGAGAGTTGTATTATATCATTGCAACTGTTTAGAAAGAAAAAGTGCCAATTCCTCAATGAATGGAGCTCATATTTCAGAAGCCAAATGCTGTCTAGTTATACCCTGTGAGTGCCTGGACATAAACCCAGCCCATTAACCTCATCTTTATCTCACAGAGTGGCCCAGCCAGGCTTATTAAGAGTCTCAAGGGAGAAGCCAGTGAGTGTGGCATTTGAGAAGAGGCACCAGCCTCAACTCCCGCCTTCAACCCAATCTAAGATTTTGGAATGAAAAATTCACTGGGGCACATGACCCTGCTGAGCTTCCAGACTTTTGCTCCACATGCTGCCCTTCCCCCTTCTCTAGTTTTCATTTCTCAGAGTAACAGTGGTCCCTCCCAGCAGGGGGTCTGGGCCTTCTTTCCTCCCAAGAACAGCACAGGACTAACATATTCGGTGACTTTCCTGACAATCCGCGGCAGGTACTGCAGGATATCAGACCTGAAGGAAACCATCCAATTTATAGCTGCTCACGTAAAAGCCATCAGGAGGATCATGAAATGATTCTCCATATGGTGCCCTGAAGCTTCCAAAAACTATACAAGAAAGGGGCTTGGAAGGAATTCTTTCCCTTTTGGAGACAAGGAGGGTTGAAGCCAAGCATCTGTGGTGACCTGGAAAAGACACTCCTCCGAGACACCCACCCCCACTGCATCCCCAGGGGCGGCCCCAAGGATCAGTCTGTGACGGCCCAGGCCCGCAGGGTCACTGCCATTGGCCTCTTAGGCTTGCCCATTAACCAAGCTTATGTTTTCTAGTGTAAATGAACTCTACAGCTACATTGTGTGGAGGCTTGGGACATGGTTTGCCAAATGGAAAAACATTTGGAGGTTGGGAAAATATCTTGCACATAAATTACTGAAGGCACAGAGAATCTAAAAGAGGGATGGAATCAGAAGCCAAGGAAAAGCCGGGAGGGAGCCAAAGAAAAATGGAGAGAGAGACAGAGACAGGCAAAGGGATGTAATGATTTCTCTTAATGACCCGCCTTCAGACCAAAGGCAAGGTTCTAAGCCGTGTTTGCATCTCATAAAAGCCATGTGCCTGAGTATTAGGAAAGATCCTTTAAATGGCCAGATCAAGCCTTCATTTTTCATCCTCTCTGAGTAGAGCTCTTCATTGATTATGTTAAGTGCGGGCTCCCGGTTGGAAACACAAAAGGCTCATTGTCTTTGACTGTGGCAAATGCCGGTTACACACTTGTTAATTTCCTGATTTATAACACTGAAGAGATGGAACTGAGAGGGGTGCTTCCTCTCTCTTTCTCTCTGTCTCTCTCTGTCTCTCCCTCTCTCCCCTCCCTCTCGGTGGTGGTGGTGGTGGTGGTGGTGGAAACTATTAAAACAGAGGCAGATCAGGAAGTTTGTGATAAAGAAAAGCCAGGCTCTCGTCTGACACACAATCTCTCTCTTGGCTTAAGTAAACTTGCTTCTTCAAGGCTTGCCATCAACAGAGTCCGGCTCACGTTTCACCACTAAATCTGAGTCAACAATCTCTAATCTGGACACTGGGTTCGGAATCCAGGCTCAGGTTGCACTTGGAAGCTGACAGCAGGGACAAGAGCAGAGAAAAATACGGCCTTTGTTTCTGGTTTGATCGTCCCCACCGAGCCGAGCTGAGGTCATGTGTCGTTTTCTGTCATCAACAAGATAAAAGTTTGCACCTTTCTGGCCCTGAAATGTCTCTCCTGCCATTTATATTAAGGCCAAGAAGCTCTCTGGCCCAGAATCGGAGGGCCAAGTTTGTGGAGAGCTTAGATTTGGAGTCCTTTTCATCTTTCTGACATGTGATACCGTGACATAGGCAGCCCTTGTGGGGTTGCTATGCAGATATACAATTTCTGAAAAGTTACACCCGGAAAATGAAAACCCTGGGCTGGATTAGCGTTTCACAAAGAACAGGGAGAAAATGTGTAGCAGTTAGGCTAAAAAGCTAAAAAAGAAAAAAAAAAAAGTGAATTAAAGTTTCATGAAAACAAACTCTTTTTTAAAGGATCAATGAGTATAAAAGTATCTTGTTGCATTCCTGGCCTTCGGTCGGAGCCCTAATCCAGCCACTGTGCGCGAAGGAGATACTTGTGAGCCCCATGGTGGAGACTGGGAAGGGAGGTCATGGTGCTGGGTGGGGTTCAGGCGTGCTGGGGAGTGTGACATTAAAGGGCTCAGGCAGGTCCTGCTGTTTTATAAAACTCTTCTTTTTTCTTCTCTACCATTGTTTTCATTGTTTTTACTTTGAACTAAGCCTTCTCTTTTGTTTAAGTAAACCTAGAAAGAAGAAAAACAAACAAACAAACATAGTCTAAAGTTTCTGGCTGAATACGTTGTCTCCATTTTCCTTTTCTTTACCAATGTCAAAGGCATGCCTTCCAGAGCTCGCTCACTCACAACCTAGCCCTTCCTAAAAAATATTTTTTTTCCAAGTATTTCCAACGCCAGAAATTATTTCACATGGAACATTAAAATGGAATGTGATTATTTGCATGAGACATAGGAGGCTGGAAACAATGAGGTTTTTCCTGTTGTCCCTGAGGCTGAGTGACTTTCAGCTGAGACCCTTACATGCTGTCCTGTGAGCCAGCCATGTCCACACAGCTGCAGAGGCGGTGGCCCCTCACCCGCTGCTCAGGACACCAGGACATCCCAACAGTCTTAACTGCAGAAGGTCTGGAGGGAAGCCCAGAGCAGGAAATAGGAAAGGGGGTTTTGAAGGACACAGAGGACATGGAGAAGATTCAAGGAACTCGACTGATACTGCTCCAACAGTGGATGAGAGGCACAGCAGCCAGGAGCTAGACACCACGCAACTCTGCCTGTCCGTGTGGAAGGCCAAGATGGCTTCCACGGCCCTTGCTTTCAAGAGCTGGGCCAAGGCTGGTTAGAGGAAAGCAAAGGAGGGGAAATAAGAATGGTAAAGGGCCACAGAGTGGGTCCCCTGGATCTCCTTGGGCATTCTTACTTATTAGATTCTGAAGTGGCTGTGTTTGCACAGAGTTCTCACTCAGGATGGGAATTTATGGGATGTTTGTTAGGTAAAAAAGGGATCGGCAATTGACTTTTTCTGTAACTCAATAGCTAGGAGTCACTCTTATGCTCCTCTATGTCACTTCCAAGGTTGATGCTCTCAAAGATGAGCCGACGCGGGTGAAAGTGAACTGAGGTACTCAATAAACTGGCTCTGTTCTCATGTACACAGCACGCAGGCATCCATCCATCCACAAGAGAAAGGTCCAAATGGGAGTGTGCACTGAAGTGGGGACTCTGAGCTCACACTCCCCGAGTACAGTTCCAGGCTGTGCCCCAGCTGTGTGCCTAGTTTCCTCAACAGCAACACGGGAATACTAGTACTGACCTCACAGGGTTGTGAGGTATAAATGAAGTAATGCAACTAAGCAACGTTTAGCAGTCCTTGGATAAGTGTACATTACAATTAACAGTGGTGCCTATTCTTTCTTGCAGGAGTTCACCGTCTGTGGATTTGGCCCAAATCTGCATGTAAGGAACAGATGCGGAAGGAGGGCGTCATCTGTTGCCTGAGGTCTGAAGCAAGATGGAACGGCATCATCAGACATGCATCACATTGGCTGACTGAGATCCAAACTGAGTTGTGAGCTGAGTTGATGCTGGTATTTCTGTAGCCATCAGAGCACCGACCGCCCTTGGGGGCAGAGGGTTCAAATCTGGGCTCTATTACATCCTAGCTGAGTGGCTGAGCAGATCACTTAACCTTCCTGGACTATTTTCTCCTCATCCCCAAATAAGGATCACACTGCTTGTAGCACGTGGTTTCGTGAGAACTGCCGGAGATAGTCTGGGTGAATGTCGTGGTGCGGGCACAGGACAGTTCTCACGTGTCCCAGTTGGTGTGGCCCCGGCAGCTCTACAGCTGCTCCTGTTCACCATCCCATCTAAGCAAGTGTCTCGGGGAAGCCCCGTGTGCAGGTCAAACAATAGGAACAATAGGAAGTGGAAAAAGGCCGTGGCTCACGTGCCCTCTGCTCCCTGCCCCAGGAAATTGAACATGTGTGCCGAAGTGTCCTTGCTCCCCTTCCCTTCTCTGAGCTATGACACAGGCCCCCAGCCCCTCTCCTTCAAATGTTCCCTACAGACACCTTGACAGTCCTATTTTAGATCTTGCCCAAAACCAGGTGTCAGGAGAAGTAGCAGTCATTCTTTTTTAATTCAAACCTAATATGAAAGTTAAAGATGTCTTGACCTCATTAATTTGGCTTGGGCACCAACTAAATGATCCGAACTCTGCCCTATGGCCTCAAATGCCAAGCGCCTCAGGCCCTAGTGAGGCAGCTCAGCCCTGGGGCCCACTGCTGGGTCCTGCCTCTTACTATTTGTGACAGCTTGGACAGAAAACCCCTTTGTCTTCATGCCTCAGTTTCTTTAGCTATGAGATGGGCATGATGATAATACAACCACTCCCTCACTGGGCTGACGTGAGAATTACATGAGTGACTGTCAGGAAAGCCCTTAGCACAGGGCCCTGCACAGAATAAGCACCTAATGGCAGGGAGCCACCTCTCAGCCAAAGTGCCCCTTCACTAGAAGAATGACATACACAGGTGGCAACTGTTCTTTCCACACGCAGTCAAGAGATAGAAGAAGAGGCATTTTCTGGGTACTGAAGGCTATCTTTCCATCTATAAATGTGTCCAAAGGTCAAGGAATTATCTCATCTCTAAGGCACTTTTTGGCAAAACTCATGACAGTTGCATGACCTGGAATCGGCGTTCAGCACAGGTGCAAGGGCAGTGGCTGAGTCTTAGCCCATTTGTGTTGCTCCCAGCACTTAGCACTGGCCTTGCATTCCGAAGCCCAAAGACGTGCTGGCCGACTGGCTGCCTTGTGAGTAGCACTGGCGCCTCCCTCAAGCATTAGCCACACAAAAGGAAGCTCGTGACTTTGCTGCACACCTGCCCTGATTTTCAGGGTTTACAGTCTTCTTCTGTCATTAGGCTAGTAGGATAAAGGTGGTCCAACTCAGCCAACACTTTCAGTCCCAAGGGCAGTGAGTAGCTCTTCAAGGATGCAAAGTTAAGAGGGTCGTAGTGCATACCCCCAAGGAGCCTGGCAATGTGGGGTGACTGTTGAGCACAGTGCCAGAAGTGGTCTCAGTCCATTCGAACACGGGTCATGGAAACCCAAGGGAGAAGGAATTAATTGCCCCTCGGGGATTCCAGTTTGGCTTCATGGAGGGGTGGCATGTAAACTGATCTTTGAAGGAGATGGCTTATTAGTTTTTAGAATAAATAATGACAACAAGGGCACATACTCAGGAGATGAGAGGCAAATAAGACACAATTCCCATCCAGATGAGCAGCTGGAAAAGCCGAGTATGATCTGCACCAGGGTAGAGGTCAGTACGGCGGGTGGGGGTGGGGGAGCCTGTCCCAACAGCGGAGGGGAGGAGCTGGTGCATGCAGCTTCCTGGGGAAGGCCTCATCTGAGCAGTTGGGCTGCAGAACTTGCCCAGGGAAGAAGAAGGAAAGACATCCCACCTGCAAAGGCACAGGTGGGAGAGAGAGCAGGGCCATCAGAACCAGCTCCTAATTCAAGACAGGTGGTGTGTCGGCAAGGCTGGTGACCTGGAGTGGGAGGCAGCAAGGGCCAGAGCCGGGAGGGCTTTGCATGTCACACCCTGCTTTTGACTTTGGCTTGGTAGGCCTCGGGGAACCACTGGAAAGCTGCAAGTAGGTATTACGTGTCTCAGGGAGGGTGCCTATTGAAGCTGTTAAAGAAGGTTAAGCATCTGGCCCTTGGGGTGCAGGGGGTGGCTGAGGAGGGAAAGGAGTCTGCCCGAGTCTTGAGCGCCTGTGCACCTGCCCTTGGCTGTGCCATCTGGGCAGCATGGCCTGGCACCTGTAGGTCTACTTGCGGCTCAAGCTGCCCATTCCTTATCAGGGGAGCACCTACCCACAAGGGGAGGGCAGTTTTTCAAAGTTATGAATCCAGGCTCTCGACGTGTGATTATATAAACCCTGGAAGACATTGAGAGAGCATCCTAGTGAGACCAAGAAAGAGTCCATCTTTTCCACAGCCCCGTCCACCCATCAAGTATAAACCGCTAGGACAGGGACTGAGAGTTTTCTTCCTCTCTGGCCTCCCCTCAGCATCAGGCATGGGGCTTTCTGTTCCTTGGGGGTTGATAATCACCAAGGAAAATCCCACCTGACTCATTTTTTTGAGAGCAGAGCGTCCTCTGCAAGTCCCCGAGTCCAGTCAGGCGAGGCGTGCACTCACTATTAATATGCAACCTTCTGGCTTGGTTTAAAATGAGGACCACTTTTGAGTAAAACTGAATCACTGCCACATATTTACAAGAAGTCAAAGACTCTTCATGAAGATGTTAACAGTTTTTCTCCACACTAGAGGTAGGGCCTGGGTACTGGCGCCAAGCCTCCTGGGCTTCAATCCCATTCGGCAACTCACTGGCCCTGTGACCTTGGGTGATTACTAAACTACTAAGCTCCAAGTTCTTCATATGTAATAAAGGGAAAGTAAAGGCCCTTCCCATAGGGCTACTGTGAAGAATAAACGAGACTAATGTGCAAACGCTCGACACATATTCACTCTTGCATACATTATTGTTTCTATTTCTCTTTACATGTGCTTTTGATAGCCCAGGAGAATTGTGCATTCAGACAGCACTAAGATCATGAGAAGGAGGAGAGGAAAAAGGGTGCTGATGGCTTATGAGATGCCACAGAATCTTTCTATGTTGGAACAAAGGTACCTTTTGTTTCCAGAAGGGTCAAAATGTTTGCTTGACAATCTTGGACTACAGACAAAAGCAAAATCAATATCCTGGATGACTGTCTCCATGGCCAAGTCCAGATGAATAATGCTATCAGGACAACCACAGCCAGGTGCCTCTGTTGCTGGCACGTCCTTGGCTGGGCTTGCCTCGGCAGAGTTTAGATGGAGTCACCGCCATAAATACAACCCGCCACCAGGAAGCCTCCAAGATTCTCTCGGGTTCCATGGGAGAAGGAAATCAGGTCTCCAGAATCCACAGGATGATCACTTCAAGGGAACTGCTCATGGTGGCTCAGATTTTAATGAACATTCATTTTTTGAGATGCTAAACCAACTAAGTGTGGGACTCTGAACAAGTCAAGTTGTTTTTCTAGGCTTCTGTTTTTTCATATGTAGAACAAGAGAACTGAACTAGGTTTACAATGACTAGAACTAGATATTAGCATACTTTCCACCTTTGGAACTTTCTGATATTTAACTCAAGCACCAAAGAGCCAAACGGACCCATCCCATTCACGTAAAGCTGAAATAAAAGTCGCTCTAGTCAATGGGGTGAGATGGTGTGTGGATGTGAGTGGAATCCCTACAGCATGTTTGCCTCCATTGGCTGGTGCTTTTTGAACCTTATACCTGAACCCTTGGAGCTAAAAAAGATCAGTCTTGAAGAGCCCTTGCAAGGACACCACACCTGGGTCCACCAGCCAAGTACTCACCTCCCATGCACTGTGTGCCATCAGTGATGGGCGTGGTTAGGAAGCAGGCCCTGGAATGGACGGAGTGGGCTCTTGTCTGCAGACAAGCGTGAACTAGCAGGCCAGGAAGGGCCAGTGCCATCCCTGTAGCTTACTATCTTTTAAAACTCCTTAGTTTTATATTTTTAAATGTTTCCCCGGGGGGGGGAGAAAAATGAACACCTCTGTAACAACAAAAAAAATAACAACAGTAGTCATAATAATGAACAAAGCCAAATAAGCACATGTAAGTGCATTTTTTTTTCTTCGAGATTTATTTTTTGTTTGATGAATCTGACACCAGTCAGGGAGAGGAGAATGTTTGTGACCCAGCAGAAAAATACGCCCCCAGAGGAGGGGCTGCTGCTTCCTGCCTGGGTGGGTTTGGTGCTGGGGTTGATTTGTTATTATTTTTTTAATTTGTTGCTGGAAGTTTGCCTTTTGTTTACTTTTATAAATCTCTCTCGGGCTTGCGAGCTTCCCCTCCCTCCCGCCTCCCCTTCCCCTGCCCCCAAATTTCATTTTTAAAAAGCGAGCTCGCTCGCCAGGTGTGTCCCCCAAGCTCTCACAGCTCTAATAAATAAGGAGCACCTGTAAAACAGTAGCTTGACTTGTGAAGTGACTCTGTACAAAGGAGAATATAGAAATACAGTATGTACACCGCATCCTCGGGCCCATGGTGCTTCAAGGCCGGCGCCATGCAGTCCTGGCCCTTCCCACCCGCCACTCACCACCCCTCCTGCTGAGGCTCTTCGGCCTTGTGGGGCGGGGGCACCTGGACCCCTCGAGAGGGAACAATTGCTTTATTTGAGTTAGTAAACAGATACACTGAATCACAAGGTGATTTGATTTTTTTTTTTTTTTTTAGTTTTCTTCCTTTTTTGATTTTTTTCTTAATTTTTTTCTCTTCTTTTTTTTTTTTTTGTACTCATCAGAATGGGATACTCCACAACTGTCTCACCAACTCAGTGCCAGTACACATGCTCTAGAGGACTTCTGGACTCGCAGCTACAACTGTACAAGTGCACACAAGTGAATCTACCCTGTTATCCTCCACCCACTGATTGAGGATCGAATTGCACATTTCTCTTAACCATGACAGGAGAAAGCAAACAGTGAAACAGAATCATGGGTGATCTTTCTCACTTTCCCTCTTGTTTTCATTGGTTTGTCCATACCATTCTAATTATCATGAAAGGGCTCTGCGTATAGAGAGATTGTCTCACTGACTTCCTGGATCACCGAAAACCATCAGGGTTGAAATTTCATCCGAGTCTTTCCTGACGCCCAGCAAATATTCCCCCTCGGATTATTTTACACCTTGAGGGCATTTTGGTCTTCAGTTCAACACTCTTGCTCTGTTCCCAAATGGGGCGCTATTTAGGGGAATTTAAAGAGAAAGCTGAGAAGAATAAACATTTACCGAGTTCTCTTGGCATTCAGTCTCTGAAAAACCACAGTATAAACTATTCATGCTGCTTCTTATATCTGTCAAATCGAAAATTAAAAGCCATAAAAGTGTAACACTGAAAATATGGCATCAAAAAGGATAAAGGTGGCCTTTGTAAAAATAACAAGAAAAGTATATTAGCCAATAAAATATTCTAACTCTTCATTTAAAAGTGCATCCCGGGCAGGACAGAGATGACTCTGAAGCGTTGGGCCTCCAGGACCACCCCTCTCCGCCATCAAAACGTGAACAGTATAGGTCCGAAACCATACAATGCAAATCACAATTCTTAGTGTAGCAGCAAAACCACAGCAGTTTTTAAAAAGATTAAAAAAAGATTTTTTGTGTGTTCCAATCCATATCATCTTCCAGCCTCAGCCACTGAGCCTCGAAGACGGGGCGGGGAGAATACCTACATTGGTCCTTGTGGCTTGTTGGTATTTCGTTTTTTTTAAAAAGCCAGGGGTGAAATCCCTAAGTTCCTCTGGGGAGAAGCAGAGATGGTGGCAGCAGGAAGGCTGGGCCTGCTTGGTGGGTCCAAGACGCGAGGGCTTCTCTGGGCTAGAGGCCACCGAGGGAGGGCCGCTTCCTCTGAGATGCTTAATGACAGGAAGCGGCTTTATTTGCTTGAGTTTTAGCCAGAGGGGGTGGTGAGCTGACCAGCTGGTGTCATTGGATGGCGTGACATGGTTTGCTCTGCGCCCTCTCTCCACGAGCGTACCCTGTGAGTGAGCGTTCCTGGAAAAAGAGCAGAAGGGGCTGTCAGAATCCAGTGGACCGATCCCCCTCCCTCCGCCCAGCTGGGGAGGACCCAGGCATGAGTCAGACAGCAGCACACTCTCCAGCCGCCAGTGCAGACCTCAGAGGAGCCCCAGAACCACTGCAGCACAGCGTGATTTCAACAGGAGTTTCATTCACAGTCTGCTCAGGTCAGCCCTGCCAGCTTTGTGTGAGGAAATGAAACTCAAGTCGCTTTCTGGAATACCATAATGAGCAGGGTGCACCACGCCCTCACCCAAAGACCACAGCATCCTTTGCAATCCAGCAATGCTCTCCCTCCAAATGACTGCATTCTTAACCAGCGGGAGGTTTTTGTTTTGTTTTGTTTTGTTTTTCTGAGACAGGGTCTCACTCTGTTGCCCAAGCTGGGTGCAGTGGTGCAATCTTGGCTTACTGCTCTGCCTCCCAGTTTCAAATGATTCTCCTGCCTCAGCCTCCCGAGTAGCTGGGATTATAGGTGTGCACCACCAAACCCAGCTAATTTTTGTGTTTTTAGTAGAGACTGGGTTTCACTATGTTAGCCAGGCTGGTCTCAAACTTTGAGCCTGAAGTGATCTGCCCACCTTGGCCTCCCAAAGTGCTGGGATTACAGGCGTGAACCACCACACCCAGCCCCAGCAGCAGCTCTTCTGAGTCACCCAAGGTCACTCCAAAGTCAGGCAAGGTCACGGGGGGTAGGGATCGTGGAGCTCCAGACCTCAGTCCTGTAATCCCATGTCTCAGCTCTCATGTTTACTGAAAAGAGAGCCAATAGATTCACTTTTTGGAAAGTGGAAAAATTACCATGGAGATATATACCTATCTCCAGAAGCTTCCCACAAAGGCAGCTAAGCTGGAAGAAATGCTTGCTTTTTTCTGTGTGTGGGTCTTGCTTGTAAAAGGTGAGCCATTCACATCTCTTCACATCCAGAACAAATAGTAGCACTGGACTGGAAGAAAATAAACCAACCAAGAGCCTTGGGGTCCCAGGGCAGAGGGTCTGAACAGGATTTTCCACCAGGAAAGTCAGTTTCTGGGAATGCTCATCCCAACATTCACCGAGACAGGAGACTCTGCCTCTTTATCCCTGCAGGCTTCTTTCATTTGCTGCCAGTCACTTGGCTTGAAATACAGCTTCCTGAGGCCCCTCAGTCACTCCCGGAAGCAGACACATAGAAGTCGCTCAACTGCACGGCAAAGCCCCAGAGGTCGGGGGCTTGTCTGTTTTGCTTGTGTCTCTACACCCAACTCTTAGCTCAGAGTCTGGCCTGCTGTGGGCGCTTGACACACTTTGGTCACATGAGTGGGTCAGGCAGCTCTCTTCTGCCATGCCCCAAAACAGCGCCTTTTTTCCCTGCCGGTAAATGAGGCTGTCAGAAATGTGAATGGGTAAAATTTGGCTAAGGTGAGGTGGTGACAGAGGACTTGTAAACATCTTTACAATTGTTGAGCTTATTCTTAGAACAATGAACAAATAACTTCAGAGAGGTGATAGAATGTAGGACTTGAAGGGACCCCAGAGATAATGCAGTACCATTTCCTCATTTTATAGTGAAGAAATGGAGCCACAGAGAGACCTGGAAACTTGCTCAGAGCGTTTGTTAGTCAAAGCGAGAGCGAGAGGAGGTCAAAATGCCCATTGGGAGGACTAAGTGGGAGCTTGTGCTTTGAACCCTGCTCTCCAAATCCTGGTGTTAATGGCAACGATAATCATCAGCAGCCAAAAGCAAGGTTTGAAAGTCTCACTGTGCACGACAGGAAATGCCTGAGTTCCCCCAATCACATTAAATCACCAGATCTGTGTGTACTTAATATGTATATTAAATAACCAAAGTGAAAATGCAAAACACCACAAATATGTAATGGGGGTGGAATTACAAGGCCATGGAAACCTTTTCATTTGGCACGGTCGGATTTGGAAATGTGGATATTTATTTCTGAATAAAGTGCTCATATTTGACTGTCATTCTTTCTCTTTCTTTCTCAAGCATAGAGACAATGGAGAGAAGGGATACACAAACAAAAGCACCCAGGGCCACCATCAAATGTGAGGCCACAAAAAATGGAGGAGCTGCAGTGATGACAAGTGGCTCCAAAGCGCCGGGGTCACTTCTTCTGGGGACAATTCTTTTGCGTTTAGCAAGCACAGCCTGGAAGTTGCTGTGGAGGGAGGAAAGCCATCCCCACCTCTGGGCCTGGAACCAAGAGTGACTGAATCTTGTAGTTAGAGGGGGCCTCCAAATTCTTTCTTGAAAAGGGAGGAGGGAGAGTGTTGAACATTTTCCTCCAGTAACTGGAAAACACCACCGTGTTGAATTGCTTACTTGAGGATGCTGCGACTGCGTTTTAAATAATGTAGCTTTTTTCTTTAATGCAATCAGTGTTTTAAAAAATGAACACTTCTCCCATAAGTTTCTTTATATTCAAATCACCTTTGGACACGGACCAAACATGGACAGCATCAGCCTACTTAAAGAAAATTTCCAGGCTTTCACAAGAGACTGGGTAAAACAGGATTATAATAAGAGCCATTCTGGAACCTTAACTACAGCATTTGCCATCCCAAACACTATAATAATCATTATTATTCTCTGGTATCTATTATTGTCTGGTAAATAATATGTGTTTTCCCCCAAAGTTCTAAAGGGTGCAGCTGCACCACACTCTATTTTTCGCAGCCCTAGTCCTGCTGCTCTGAAAAGCTTGCTCGCACGGAGCTTATTTTAAGAGAATGGTAAAGTAGACAATTTGTGCTGTTTCCTTCCCTCTCACCACATACTTGCCATGCCTGGGACACCCACAAAGGCCAGATGGTGGCAGTACAAGTCCCTCTCTGCTGATAACATTTGAGGAGGGGGTGGTATTGAAGGCATCCTCGTTTGTCCTTCTGGCTCTGGCTGGTTCAGGGCAGCCCCCTTGTTGGTGACACAGGAATAGACTCGAGTATCAATAGAAATGAAGAACCAAGCTTGGTCTTCACTTCTCTGATATCTAGTGGCATGCAAGGTATGAAACCCAACAGAGTGGGGAGGAAACGAGCCTGGATTTTCAGAAAATGATCATGGCAGGACGTTCCAGAGTCTGGAGCTGATTCTGTTTTGTCCTTGCCAAGCAGAAGAATCTTATGGAAAAACTGTCCTCCGTGTCTAAATGCCTTCATCTGTGCAAAGGGGAAATTACTACAATAAGTGAAACAGACCTGAGTTACAGTCCAACACGCCTCTGACTGGCTCTGTGACCTTGAACCTGCTCCTCAGCCACCCTCCCCCAGAGCCTTGATTCTTCCTCTGTGCAATGGGGGCCTGGGTGAGCTTTAATATTATGTCTTTTATTTCTCACATGCTGAATTGTGGAATCTTTTAACAAATGCCCGTGTCAAACATGTAGAATTATAAACTTGAACAGCTGGATTTTAATCTGTTACCAGTACGTAAGGAAGCCCTTCAACTTCTGGACCCTGAACTCCAAAATTTCAGAGTCTCCTTCTCTCAGTTAATCACGACACACACACACACACACATACACACACACAATCTATTCTGGGATACCCCTTAAAAGCAGGGGATTCTGGGGAAGTGGCCACACTTGTGCCTCATACTGGGGTTTTCCTTTGAATTGGGCATTTGTCTGAATGCAGCATAACCCATCCCTGCTACATGGAGTATCAGACACACACAATTACACAGAAATAAGCCCGTTTCTTATGCCATATATGTGTCATATATGTACTATGTATGTACCATGTACGGACACTGGCACCACAAGGCATGGTCTCTACTAGGCACGTATGACCAGCTATCTTCAGAATTCCAGCCTGCCTTCCCCTTTTGGCCAGAGGAATGAAATATTTCTCTTCATGGAATCCTAACTGCACACGAAATGCATTGAGACTCTCTGTCCACCTGGTGAGTCACTTTTCTGTTTCATCAGGGAAGCATGGCCAAGAATGTGATCTAGATACTCATCCTCCTTTATAACACAAAATTTTCCAGAGAATGATAGAGAGCAAAACTGTGCCTGAATATACTCTTTCAAAGTTGATACTGTCAAAACACGGCCACTCTCACCTTTACTTCTTTGACCTTTATAGGCTACGACTTACACTGGTTTCATTTCATAAAACTTCCAGGTAACCACTTCCAAAAATAAATGTGTATCCAGAGAAAAATGTCTGTCTACTTCTACATCTCAACATTTCCAAACTAACTCTTTTGTGGTGGCAGATTCCACCTCTACCAGGAAGCCTGCCTCTTAATCTAACCCATTTTCCAAACTTGTATTATTTCCTTCCTCAAATACTTTTGTCATTAGCATAATCAAAATCCAGTAGGTCTGACCTGTCTTCCTCATTTAGAAGGCAAGCTCCCCATGCCTGTCATATTTATCCCCAGGAGTCTAAAACCCTGTGGCATCAATTCTATGATGTGCAAGAAATGCCTGCTGCCAGCCAGCTTGCCTTTGTCCAATTACCCAGGCCCTAGCAGAGATCCACTCACTCGGGCACGTCTGCCCATCACTTATCACAGTTAAATACAGCCATTACGTGCTGGCTGCGGCAACGCTGTTTATCTGGGACAATAACGAGTCCCTGAGGACCGGATTGCTCTCAGGTAGCCGCAGCTATTCTGGGACACTCACAAGGGTAGAGCCCTGCGGTCGATGAACAGAGCCGCCTGCACTAGCTGATAAACTCGGAGTGTGATGCCAGATAGTGGTCCCCACACCAAACCCAGCCCAGGAAGGAAGGTTTTGCCAAAACATGAGTCCTTCTCTCCTCCATCAACCATTGCTTCATGAAGAGTTTTTAAATGGCTTTTGAAGAGGATGGTATCTCTTTTCTTATAGTTCATTAACTGATGAAAACACAGGCATAAGGTTGGAGATACTGCTGGTCTGGTTCTGGACCACTGCAATAAAGTGAATATCGCAATAAAGCAAGTCACATGCATTTTTTTTTTGTTTCCCAGTGCATATAAAAGTTATGTTTAGACTATATTGTAGCCTATTAAATGTGCAGCAGTATTATGTCTGAAAAAATGTACATTTATTAATTAAAAATACTTTATTTGTAAAAGACACAAAAACAAAAGAAATTGCTGGGCCAGGCGCAGTGGCTCACGCCTGTAATCCCAGCATTATGGGAGGCCAAGGAGGCCAAGGCGGGCAGATCACTTGAGGTCAGGAGTTCAAGACCAGCCTGACCAACATGGTGAAAGCCCATCTCTACTAAAAATACAAAAATTAGGTAGGCGTGGTGGTGGGTGCTTGCAATCCCAGCTACTTGGGAAGCTGAGGCAGGAGAATTGCTTGAACCTGGGAGATGGAAGTTGCAGTGAGCTGAGATCACACCACTGCACTCCAGCCTGGACAACTAAGTGAGACTCCATCTCAAAAAAAAAAAAAAAAAAAAAAAAAGCTAACAATCATCTGAGCCTTCAGCGAATCATAACCTTTTTGCTGGCGGAGATTCTTGCCTTGATACTGGTGGCTGCTGACTAATCAGGGTGGTGGTTACCAAAGGCTGGGGTGGCTGTGGCCATTACTAAAACTAAGACAACAATGAAGTTGCCATATTGATTGATTCTTCCTTTCAGAAAGGATTTCTCTGTGTCATGCCACGCTGTTTAATAACATTCTACCCACAGTAGAACTCTTTCAAAACTGGAGTCAGTCTCTGTTGCTGTTTTATCAATTGAGTTTATGGAATATTCTAAATCCTTTGTTGTAATTTCAACATTGGTCACAGTATCTTTACCAGGAGCAGATTCTATCTCTAGAACCAATTTTCTTTGTTCATTCATAAGACACAACTCCTCATCTGTTCTAGAACCAATTTTCTTTGTTCATTCATAAGACACAACTCCTCATCTGTTCAAGTTTGATCATGAGATTGCAGCAATTCAGTCACATATTTAGGATCACATATTTAGGAAATAGTTCTCTTGCTATTTCCATCATATCTGCAGTTACTTCCTCCACTGGAGTCTTGAATCCCTCAAAGTCATCCATGAACATTGGTATCAACTCCTTCCAAACTCCTGTTAATGTTGATATTTGACCTCTTACTATGAATCAAATGTGAATGACATCTAGAATGGTGAATCCTTTCTAGAAAATTTTCAATGTACTTTGCCCAGATCCATTAGAGGCATCACTATCAATGACAGCTAGAGTCTTATGAAGTGTATCTCTTAAGTGGTAAGACTTGAAAGTCAAAATTCTTCCTTGATCCATGGTCTGCAGAATGGATATTGTGTTAGCAAGCATGAAAACGTTAATTTCTTTGTACTGCTCCAACAGAGCTCTTGGATGGCCAAGTGCACTGTCAATAAGCAGTAATGTTTTGAAAGGATTATTTTTTTCTGAGCAGTGGGTCTCAACAGTGGGTTGAAAATATTCAGTAAACCATGGTTTCAACAGACATGCTGTCATCCAGGCTTTGTTGTTCCACTGATAGAGCTCAAAGAGAGTAGTTTTAGCATAATTCTTAAAGGCCCTAGGATTTTCAGAACAGTAAGTGAACACTGGCTTCTACTTAAAGTCACTGGCAGCATTAGACCCTACCAAGAGAGTCAGCCTGTCTTCTGAAGCTTCAAAGTCAAGCACTGACTCCTCTCTAGCTGTGAAACTCTTAGATGGCATCTTCTTCCAATATAAAGCTCTTTCATCTACATTGAAAATCTGTTGTCTAGTGTAGTCATCTTCATCAATGATCTTAGCTAGATCATCTGGGCAGTTCGCTGCAGCTTCTACATGAGCACTTGCTGCTTCAGCTTGCACTTTGATGTTGTGAAGACAGCTTCTTTCTTTAAAGCTCAGGAACCAACTTCTGCTAGCTTCAAAATCTTTTTTCTGCAGCTTTCTCCCCTCTCTCAGCCTTCACAGATGAAGAGAGGTAGGGCCTTGCTCTGGATTAAGTTTTGGATTAAGGAAATATTGTGGTCGGTTTGATCTTCTATCCAAACCACTCAAATTTTCTCTGTGTCAGCAATAAGTCTGTTTTGCTTTCTTTTTTTTTTTTTTTTTTTGCTTTCTTATCATTTGTGTGTTCACCAGAGTGGCGCTTTTATTTATTTATTTATTTAGGGACAAGATCTCACTCAGTCACTCAGGCTGGGTGTAGTGGCATGATCACAGCTTACTATAGCCTCAACTTCCCAGGCTCTGGTGATCCTCCCACCTCAGCTTCCCAATTAATTGGGACTACAGGTGTGCACCATCACACCTGGCTCATTTTTCATATTTTTTGTATAGACAGGGTTTTGCCATGTTTCCCAGGCTGGTCTTGAACTTCTGGGCTCAAGTGATCTGCCGGCCTCAGCCTCCCAAAGTGCTGGATTATTACAGGCTTCAGCCATTGTGCCCAGTCATGGAGTATCAATTTTAGTTTCCTTCAAGGACTTTTTCCTTGCATTCACAACTTGACTGGCACAAGAAGCCTAGCTTTTGGCCTGCCTTGGTTTTCAATATGCCTTCCTCACTACGTTTAATCATTTACAGCTTTTGATTCAAAATGAGAAACATGTGTCTCCTCCTTTCACTTAAACATTCAGAGGCCATTGTAGGGTTATTAACTGGCCTAATTTCAATCTTGTTGGGTCTCAGGAAACAGAGAGGCCCAAGGAGAAGGAGAAAGATGGTGGAAGAGCCAGTTGGTGGAGCAGTCGGAACACACCCGACGTTTATTGATTAAGTTCGCCTCTTATATGGGCACAGTTCATGGGGTCCCAAAATAATGACAATAGTAGCATCAAAGATCACTGATCACAAATCACCACAACAGAAGAACGAAAAGTCTGATATGTTGTGAGAATTACTAAAACATGACACAGAGACATGAAGGGAGCACATGCTGTTGGGAAAATGGCATTGACAGACTCAACAGTGTTGCCACAAACCTTCCATTTGGACAAAGGCAATATTTGTGAAGCACAATAAAGCGAAGCATGATAAAGTGAGATACGCCTACAACTGAAAAACATTCCGTCTCCTTTCTAGTCTGTAACTCGTGGTAAGGAGAGGGTATGGGAGCTAAGGGTGAGTCTCAGCCTAGCTCAGTGTTAGGCTCTGGTCTGGGTGGCAGCTTCATCACCGTGATGCTACTCACCCTACGGCTCTGAGACGCTACGGTTCCTGTGCACTAAAGAATAATAATAATAAATAAAATCAGCCAATTGTAAGGCCTTGTTTTCTTTAATTTTTAAATAACTTTTTCCTTTAGCTATCTCCCTTGTTTTGCTTGTTAATCAGTAAAAATTACAACCATATAAGACTCCCTACTGGGATAACTCTGTCTTTAATTCTTCGTTTTACAAATGAACATGTTGTTTTCCTTTGCTGGTTCTATGGGTTAAATGGGGAAAGTGGTCTGTTTTTTCTTTTCTTTTCTTTTTTTCTGAGACGGAGTTTAGCTTTTGTTACCCAGGCTGGAGTGCAATGACGCGATCTCAGCTCACTACAACCTCCGTCGGCCTTCTGGGTTCAAGCAATTCTCCTGCCTCAGCCTGCCGAGTAGCTGGAACTATAGGCGTGTGCCACCATGCCCAGCTAATTTTTGTATTTTTAGTAGCGATGGGGTTTCACCATGTTGACCACGATGGTCTCCATCTCTTGACCTCATGATCCACCCTCCTCGGCCTCCCAAAGTGCTGGGATTATAGGCATGAGCCGCCATGCCCGGCTGGTCTGTTTTTTCTTATAAGCAGTCATTCCTATTTCTTGCTGACCACTAAAAGATTCTGAGGGACAAGAACCTAGAACGACGGAGCTCCCTGTTGTGCACTCACTGAAGTAGGTCCTTAAATTCACCCTGGACACGTATTTTCTATAAGTTCTTCCTGGAACCTGGAAGTTTAAGCAAACCAAATGACCCTGTCTCTGGCAGGCCCTCTTCCAAGGGATTCATGATTAACAATGTACTTATCTCTCTCTCTCTCTTTTTATTTTATTTTTTTTAACAAACACACCACAGCAGATGGCTCTGTCCATTCCCAAAAAGAAACAATAGAATAAAGAAGAATTGCATGATAGAGCTAATGTTCTGCAGGAAATTTTGAACAAGAGCCTAGGTCCTATGCCATGGCTTTCAGAACTAAGTACTTCCTACTGTGGTTTATGTCTTCAATGAAAGGAGATTCTTTTTCCTTTCTTTTTTTTGAGACAGGGTCTTGCTCTGTCATCCAGGTCGGAGTGCAGTGGCGCCAACAAGGCTCACTGCAGCCTCAACCTCTCGGGCTCAAGTGATCTCAGCCTCTCAAGTAGTTGGGACCACAGGCATAGACCACCAAGCCTGGCTAACTTTTTTCTAATTTTTTGTAGAAATGTGGTCTCCCTTTGTTGTCCAGGCTGGTCTCAAATTTTTGGGCTCAAGTGATCTTCCCGCCTTGGCCTCTAGGCCTCGTAAAGTGCTGGGATTACATGCATGAGCCATGGCTCCTGACTTTTTTTGGTAGTGGTGACAGGGCAGGGTCTTGCTGTGTCACCCAGGCTGGAGGGCAGCTGTGTGATCATAGCTCACTGCAGCCTCAAACTCCTGGGCCCCAGCCTCCTGAGTAGCTGCGTCTACAGGCATACACCATAATGCCTGGCTAATTTTTAAGTTTTCTGTAAAGATAGGGTCTTGAACTCTTGGGCTCATGATCCTCCCACCTCAACCTCCCAAAGTCTTGAGATTACAGGTGTGAGCCACTGTGCCCAGATTAGGAGTCAAATTGTATTGTACACCTAATTTGTGTCAAATACAGCATCAGGCATTTTTATACACTTATTTCATTTGGAAACAAACAGCAACGCTACCGAAATATTTATGACTATCTCCGTTTTACAGATGAAGAACTTTGCTGGGAAGGGTTGCTAGAAATAGGAAAAGGTGGATGGAAGTCCAGCTTCTAGAACCCCAAAGTGCAGTCTCCCCTTCCTGCTGGGAGTGCTGACCCTTAGTCTGTGTTCCATCTCCCCCTTTCTTTGCCCTGACAATGGAAGGGGGGGTTCACAATGTCAGAGCTGTATGGTGCCTTAAAGACATACAGGGTCTAACACCCTGCCTTTGCAAATAAGAACTCTGAGAAGTGATTCGATAAAGAAAAAAATGCATTTTCATCAAGTCTCATCCAACACATGAACTAGCTGATGTCAGGTCATGGGACTCAGCAGGCCCCTGGCCCACGGCTCTACTCCCCTCTCCCCACTCTGTGACTACAGGAGCCGGTGTCACGTGTCCCTGTTAAAGTGGGAGCTGCTAAGTCCTCGATGAATTCAGAGGCTCCTTCAAGGGTCAGTGGAAAGGCCGGGACCCCTGTCCTTTTCTGATTTCTACCACTCTGACTCTCAAGACTGCAGCTTTCCAAAAATTTTGCCTTGGACAGAAAAACCCAGATGTTTACTGTGTTAAGATGAAGTGTATTACTTCTCTATGTTATATGACCAAAGGCATTCGAGGTGAAAGAGAAAGAATACAGAGAAAAAAGCAGCTTCCTGTGGCAAGTAGCTTTGACCTGTGGATCAACAGCAGATTTTAGGATTTAGATGAGGTCTGGGAAAGCAGTCTTCTCCACATTTGATTCATTCTTTACAACCAACTCATTAGCAGACAGAGGTAGGGAGAAAGCTTCATATCAGTGGAAATGCCATTGCAAAACATAGGGGCAAGAATACTGATTTCTTCCCCAACAGCAAAAAAGATGGAGAGTGTGGTTAATAATTGTTTTTCTGCAACCCACTAACCCTCAACCCTAGATGTTCAGGCACAACCTATTTTCTCTCTGGAGTTGGCTTCCTGATGTGAGGAAGCCATGCAGTGGGTGGCAAAAATATGACTCTGGTACTTGGCACAGGGCATGTAACTGAAGCAGCTGCTGTCGGATCCCATGTCCCACAGAGAGGAAAGGCAGATGAGGACTCAGGTTCTAATCCGGGATGCGCCACACTGTGACCTTGGGCACTCACTCCTTTTCTTGGAGTCTCGGCTTGTAAAAGTGGAACCAGAGATCTTATGAGTATTTCTGGAATGGTTTCCCTAACCTCCAAGGTTGACAACATGGAAGTGCTTCATTATTTTCCATTACACATCCAAGGGACGAAGTTCTGGGCTGCAGGGGCTACCATGACAATTTTTGTAATAAGCATTTGCTATGAGCCAGGTAGCTCCCGGCCATTTTCACTTGTTATTTACATTGGAGCTGATAACTGTACGAAGTAGGGGTTCTTATCTTCATTTGCTATACATAAGCCATGCACAGTGGTTTTGCATGGAAACTCTGGATCCAGGCTGCCAGTCATATCTCAGCACTGCCATTCACTGGCCACATGACTCTGGGTGGGATACTTAACCTGTCTGTGCCTCAGTCTCTTCATCTGCAAAATGGGCTTAATAATGCTAAGTCTCATGCATTGTCGGTATGTAGAATTCGGAACACTGTCTACATGTAGAAAGTGCTCAATAGATATTAGCTATTATAATTACTTAATGAGAAAATGCAGGCCCAGAGAGTTTATAAAACTTGTCGAAATCCTCCTGGCTGGTAAGTGACACAGCCAGTTTTCAAATCCAGGTCTCACTCCAGCCCAGGGCTCTTTTCCCTGGCAACGCAGCCTTTCTAACAGGGTGGCAACTGCCATTTTAGGGCATCTGTGATGAGCCACTTTACACATTTCCTTACCTGCCTCTTACAGCAACCTATACTCAGGACATAGAGAGTGAGGCTCAGAGAGGTAAAGTCCCTGTCTCCCTCACCTGGTAAGTGTCTATGCTGGGATATGAACCCAAGCTGGCCCAACTCCAGAGCAGATGTTCTTTTCCACTAAGCCACACTGCTACCTTCCTTCAACACCAGGAGCCCACTGGCACCACATGTGGAAGCTTCTGAAGGTTTACAGCCTGGAAAGTCAAAAACCAGAAGAGGACGTCTCCAAAAGGTTGCCAAACTTTTTAAAAAGTGGCCACAGGCCCTGGGATGATCTGATTCTGATTCTGAAAAAATCTCCAGAGGCATCTCAAGGAATACAGAGCAGGCCTCCTGGGCCTTTTCTACTGCCCGTCAGTCCAAGGACAGACAATCTAGGCGTCGCTGCGCAATCTCCACATTCTGCATCCGTGAAGTCTGCTGCTCCATGAGCCAGGGTCCGCCTCTGTGCACACATGAGACAGCAGCCCACATCTGCCCTTCCCTGCTGGCTCGAGGCTCAGAGCTGCTGGTTGCTCAGAAGGGTGGGGCCTCTGTTTCCGTGGCCATCTGGAGCCCAGCATCGCCCTTCTTTAGACTCTGGAATGGTCTGTTGCTTGTGAGATTTCCTTCCACCGTGCACTGTGACTTTTCCTTAGGCCCACTCAGCACAAAGAAAGTTCTTCTCACTATCCAGAGACAACAGCTTTCCATACTTAACCCATAGATGCAGCAGCGCACGGCTCTTGCACTACTGCAATGACGTTCTGCAATGTTTAGAATCAACTGCTGGCAATTAGCCTGCCATCAGAAAGCAACCATCAGCTTTAGCAAGGCCAGTCTTTCAGTTTCGAACAGCTGCTCAAGTAATTTTCCTCAAACACAGACTTCATCTCATCATTCTTCTGCTTGAGGCCACAATGACGTTGCCCAATAGTATTGAGTACAAATTCGCCAACCTCCTGTTCTACTACCTTCCCACTCTCCTCCAGACTCAGGCTCCTCACCCTCTGAGGTCAGGCCCTTTGTTCCAGCAAGTGAACTGGAAGGTCATCCCTAACGCAGCTCGCCCTGGTCTGTATCTGTGCCATTTAAAATGTTACTTCATTCCTCATTCCTCCACCCCTATCTCCAGCCCACATCCCTCCCCAGGTTCAGAATTCATCTACCTTAAGGCAGTCTATCAAGGCAACTTCATTAGCTGTTCCTCTACAGAGACTCTTTCATTCATTTGATCACCAAATACTTGTGTGCTCATTCTGCCAGCCCCTGTGCTAGGGACTTGGTTACAAGGAGTGAACCGGACCCTGGACCTGATCCCTGCCCTTGCGGAAGACTACTGCATGCAGCGTCACATCAGTTTGCAGGTTCTGCGTGATGCTTGTAAAAGTGACCTTGGCAATTCTTTTCTTTCTTTTCTTTTCTTTTTTTTTTGTCTCTCAGTAGGTTATTAGTTCTTCAAATCAAGGACTCCTGCCACACACTCTCCCCCACTTTTTTTCTTTTCTCTCTTTCCCTCTCTCTTTCTCTTTTGTCTTTTAATAACACAGACCTGAGCAAAGTCAGCATTGGATATTGTTAGTGCAAAATGGATATGTTTTACCCTCTAGGGAAATAAATGAAGATTATATCTGAACCATGAATGAGCAAAAGGGGACTGCTTCTCTCTGTTTGTTTATGATGAGGAGTTATTAAGTTCCACAGATTGTAATATATGAATTAAGTAAAAATTTAGGATTTATAAAATAAAAAAATAGGATTTTAAAAGTTATTATTGCTATGCATGGGTCTCACACACACACACACACACACACACAAGCACACACACACAAACACACACACACAAACACACAAAGACAAAGGACAACTTGATCACCTGATCAAAGAGTGAGAATTGCTGCCAAAATCAGGACTAGAACCCTGAACCTATGCCCTCATCTTCATTTGCAAGGTTATAATGTCTTTCCATCAAAAATTTTTCACAGTCTTTCAATCAATATTTAAGGTTCCTGTTGCCTAAATCTTGGGGATCATGAAAATAGCCACTAAGTCCCATGTTTATGGTGCCATCATATTAAATGGGAGGATTGAAGAGACCTGCATGTATTTTTGGTTTGGCAAATCTTAGAACTATTTTTTCAACATTTGGGTTTGGATAAAACCAAAACTTACTTTGCCAAGCACTTTGGCCTTAATTTTTAAACCCATGTGTATTTTAAAAGAAATCTGATCTATATGTTTCTGACTCATTTACACTTAACTCATGAGAACGCTGTTTGCTAAGAGCTATTAGATGTCCAAGCAAGTTTATGAGCCTTTTAAAGCCTTCTTTTCCCCCATTCTTACCAGAAAGTTGTATTTTGCCAGCCATAAAAGAGTGTGAGCCCCAGAGGCCTGTGATCAGTTTGAAATTTATAACCTCCAAAGCTTAAATGGATTCTGCATTTGGAAAAGGGTTTCCCCCTCCTCTTTTTCATATTAAGTGCACAAACAGGCTACCTATGATAAAGACAGGATCCTATGTCTTAGCTTCCAAGATGGCTGAAGGCAAATAGTAAATAATTCATTCTAACCACCAATAAATTGTCCCTACAACATTTCAGAGGAATAGTATGACACTTTAAGTTCATGTGGACCCACACTGAGATCCAACACTCCAATGGGAAGTTTCTTTCTTTCTTTCTTTCTTTTTTTTTTGAGACAGAGTCTCACTGTGTCACCCAGGCTGGAGTGCAGTGGTGTCAACTTGGCCCATTGCAACCTCTGCCTCCCAGGTAAAAGCTATTCTTGTGCCTCAGCCTCCTGAGTAGTTGGGACTACAGGCACATGCCACCACAGCCAGCTAATTTTTTGTATTTTTAGTAGAGACAGGGTTTTACCATGTTGGCCAGGCTGGTCTCGAACTCCTGACCTCAGGTACATCCACCCGCCTTGGCCTCCCATAGTGCTGGGATTACAGGAGTGAGCCACTGTGCTCATGTGTGGGACTCAGCACAGTTCAAGTTAGAACTCTTTAACTTTTGAGTGCTGGGGAATTTCTTTGTTTTAAATTACAGACAACCAATCTTGTTTACGACTTTTTAATACATTTTTAAAATAATAAAATAAGCTGATTCTGCTAAAAATGACATTTGAATTAAAACCAGAAAAGCAAGAAGAATGTGAATGCATGCTGCAGTGACTTCAACTTGTATCTTCTATAATGATGCTCAGATACCACTCAATTAGAGCATTCTAGTGGGAGAAGGCTTTTGGGCAAAGTACTTAAAAATGGCTTATAAATATTTAAAGTATAAGCATCTAACACATTATAAGGACAAAGTTTTACATTTAACCACATGTGCTCCAAATATCTTGAAATTACTCTAAATATGGGTTTAAAATATCAAAAGGGTTTGTTGATGGGATGCAGAGCTTTGCAGAGAAACTTAAACCTGATCATTCTTGCTCCCACAACACCCAATCTGCACAATTTTTAAAGTGTGCCTGTATAGATTTCTTTAGAAAAAGATCACGTTACAGTCTGAATTTCTAAAACAAGAGTTGAAGGATGAAATATAGGGTTTCCCCTTCTCTCACCAAATGCAGTTTAGCCGCTTCACTTCTAGATAATTTGTTATTGTAGGTTGGTTCAAATTTAAGACAGTAACATTTTAGAAACACTTGCAGAACTAAGCCAGCTGCAAGGAGGATATCATTACAAATTGAGACACATGTTGTATGGGAATACCATTCATTTTCAATATCAAAAACATGTCTGGGGAAATAAGCCATGCAAATGAGGGAAAGATCTACTTTTTAGTTGTATTTTTTTGGATGTTAGGTCAATGTTTCATATCAAACGAATCCAGAAAGCATTTCTCCCTTTTGTTCTTTAAATACTACCAATCGCATTCTTCCCTTTTTACCCAAAACAAAACACGGCTTACTACATCAAAGACAAACAACAAATCAGAGGTTCAGAGGGGAAAATGATGAGACAACTCGTGCTGGTGCAGCCAAATATCTGGATGGGAACGAGGCTGTGAGCACTGGAAGCTTTGATTTGCCCCAGCTCTGACCCCTTGGCTACCTGGAAAGCCGAGTCTGCTCTGCCCCCATCTCCCTGCTCAGGGCTGTACATCTGGGCAGCATGGCACAATTGCGCAAGCATTTTTTGCTTATGATCATAATTCAGTCCTAGGAGTGGCAGAGTTAGGTAACTTGACTGATTTCCAATTTAAAACTATGTAGTACACTGGGGACTATTTTAAAGCATTAGAGACTAATTCCAAGTTTTTGTTGTTATTGCCATTTGCTTTTGCTCCAGTCATTTTCACTTGAATCTTTTCGATGACCCTTGAAATAAGTTGTGTGCCTGTGTGTGTTCTTCCCTTCCTTATTGATCGTCTCATGTTCCCAATCCTGACCCCACCTTACTTTTTTTTTCTCCGGCAGAATGCTGTGGAAATCCACAAATCTGGAGAAGAACTCTCTGCAGTTAGAATTTAGAGCTGGTGTCTGAAATGGCATTTACCCCATTTCCTTGAGAATCGGACCCTGTTAAACGATGCTAGTGTTAAATTGTTTCTTTTCTAAAGCTAATTTATTTCTTTCTCCGAATGAATTTCATTTATGCCTTTGAGGCACTAAGAAAAAGTTTACAACATGCAGAATGCATTGCTTTAACATCCATCCACATAGAAAGTGCTATGCACTTAAAACAGCAGCTGAAGGATACAAAATAAGTTGTGCAGGACATGGTGAAAGAAAACAGAATGGCCACCCCCATCCTTTTGGCAGGATCTCTTAGACAGGAAGGTCTGGAAAAGGCAGGGCGCTTGGGTGGGGGTATGTTCCACAACATGAGGTAAGTGTTCTGCGGTGCAGTGTATTTTGGTCCTCAGACATCTCTGCCCCTCTGCAGCACTTGTCCGCATGAAGGTAGGTGTAAATGATTGAACATGGTGCACAGGCAGCAGCTAAGGCTGGCGAGGGAGGGATTCATTGGAAACCAGTCAGGGAGCTGATTTCCAGTGCCCTCCTGGGCAACGGCTGGTTAATAGCTGGCCGAACACGTCTCTCTTTCCAAGTGTGGTCCCTCCAAGTGAAGAGGCATACTGGGGAGCTGGGGAGCATGGGCAGCGCTTCCAGACACTGCCACATCAATGCCCTGGTGTTCACTGACCTGTCCACCTCTCTGACTCTGGCCATTCTGCTTTCTTGGCCTCAGTAGCAGGGTAGAAGGTCTTTCCACAGAAGGACAGTGTCTCCCTATACTTTATAAATTTGAAAGTCCAAGTGCTGGGGATGTATCTAGCTTGTTTCTTTTCTTGCTTCTCTTTTCTTCTTTCATCATAGGCCCTTGTGGGAAATGGTAACTTGAAGAAGTCTATCACCTCTTGCATAGTGTCACTAAGGCAATCTTATTGAGGCAAGTGCTGCATTATGTAGCTCCAACTTTGATTCTGCAATATTAGGTCCACAGCAGAAATTGCCAAACGATATATTCTAAGTTTTAAGGGAAACTTTCAATTAATTCAACTTCCTCAGAGACACAAGAAACATTTCAACTCACATATTGGTTTATAATAAGGTAAGAGAATCCTTCAGATATATAGAGCATACTTTTTCTGGAGCCAAAATCTATGGACCTCTTCTCTCATGAAAATGTCTCTGTGCATAGGCACATAAAACTTTCCAAGAAATTTCAGGGGGAGTTGCTGAAGGCCATCCATGGACGAGTCCAAGGGGCCAGGAGACCAGTTTTAGGGAGCTGCCATATGGCTCTGGAGACCGTAGCCAGGACCAGTGCTGCACTAGCATGACCCTGAGTGGGTGCCTCTTCAAAGTCTCTGCCCTAATCACTTCCTTTGCTTCACTCTAGTCCTGCTGAAGATGGAAGGTTATGGGTACATCTGAAAGTAATAAATACCCAGTCACAGATGTCATTTCATATTCCATCATAACCGATTGACATCATATGTAAAAGCTGGATGCTTGCACATTAAAACCTTTCCTCTGAGTCCCTGGTCATAAGGGTTAACTTGGTCCCGTAGCACTGAATGGGACATGTCTAAGGCCAATCTTGACACAATTCAATCCAGAAAACTGTCCTCTGCAAGTCTGAAATAATCACATGAAGCAAATTCCCAGGTCCTCCTCATTCACATGTGTCCATTACACAAACCTGGTGTTTTCTTTCTGGCTCTTTCAAGTTCCTTCACCTAGAACTGTATGTGCCAACTGCCTCCTAACAGACAAACTAACTTTTAACTTAGGGATTGTCACCAATTAAATTCAAAATAGTCAAGTAATGGACCATTAGATAGCACAAGTCTGACACAGGACCTGAGCACAACCCATTCATACTGATTTCCTCTTGTCACTCTGTTATTTTTTTTTCTTTGTTTTAAAAGTAGGCACCCATAGTATTGTTTTGAATGTATGGACTGACTTCCCAACCTCCTCCCAGACAGCCTCCTGTCTTGAACTTCTTAGTTTAAGAAACTAAATTGGCAAAAATGTTACTTGTGACCTCCACCCTTTTGGCTTCCCCAATAGGCAAACTCCTTGCCTTGGAACAGTTGTTTCTAGGACCGTGGCTCCATGACCAGACTAATAATTAAACTCCAAAACGCCAAACTACAGGCGCCTATTCCAGCTTTCCCTGAGAAAATAAAAAGTCAAGTCCCCCCTGCTGAGTCTGGAGTAGTATCATGGAATTGGGACCAGGAAAAAGCATCTCATATTTTCTTTCTGGTTTTCGAAACTTAGAAATTCGGGAGCCACAAAGGTGAAAAGTTACATGGTTAGTCCTTGAGAGTGGAAAAAGTGATGATGAAAGGGTTACTCCTCATACATATTTTTTCCATTGATTATTTTACTTAAAGAGTCTATGTCATTTCCCTGGAAAACTGAGGAGTGGGAATATTTTCTTTTGAATATCTTCAAACATTTGCAAATGGTTACTCTAAACTCCCCAATGTACCATAAACAAGTGTAAACTGTAGAAATTCAGAAAATGTACAAATACAAACAGCTATCCCCCAAGCTCCTAGGGAAAGACAAAGAAGGGAGTATTCCATTTATAAATGGAATTCTTTGTGGATAGTATACTTCGGAAAATGTTTATACATTGTTTTCCTTATTATTTGGGGCGATATTTTTTCCAGCTTACAGAAGCTGTAGAACTGGTATTTGGAGTCTTAAAAGTTGAAGATTAAAGGAAATTTACGACCTCTTAAAATCTTCAACTAAACTTAATTAGTTCTGCACCTGGGGAAAATATCTGCTCATTCGAATCATTTGTAATCATATCAACAAACAAGAATGCATAAAGGCAGGTAACCAGGAACAGAGTAACTTCAAAATGGAGGAGAAAACCTGTAATTTACGAAGAACCAGCAAATATGACTTCTCGAAGACAACTGTAGCTGCCTGGCTTGCTGATTTCTAGATACTTTGGTCTGCTTTTGATCTATTTTAAATGATTTTTAAAAATAGTACTACAGACCAGGCATGGTGGCTCATGCCTGTAATCCAGCACTTTGGGAAGCCAAGGCAGGCAGATCACTTGAGGTCTCAGGAGTTTGAGACCAGCCTGGCCAACATGGTGAAACCCCATCTCTACCAAAAATATAAAAAATCAGCTGGGCATGGTGGCCTGTGCTTGTAATCCCAGCTACTCAGGAGGCTGAGGCAGGAGAATTGCTTCAACCCAGGAGGTGGAGGTTGCAGTGAGTGGATATCACGCCACTGCACTCCAGCCTGGGCAACAGATCAAGACTTGGTCTCAAAAATAAATACTAAAATAGTACTACAGTATGAAAAAGGCAGACATAGTGAGAAGAATGAAGATGCTGACTGAAGTTATTGACAGATTCTTCTATAAGAAATAATATAATGAATCACCAACAAGCACATGGAGAAATCACTCACCTGCACCTCATCCACCACATCTCAGCCTGGGTTTTGCTTTTGGTTTGTAATGCTTTCCACTTTGGCTTTAACTCATCACCAGTGTTCAGCATCAGGGCACAGAAGCCATACAGTCCCTTATTTAGTGGATACATTTCCAATTTCCTCAACCATATGAATGGTCTGGGTTTCTGAAGCCATAAAAGAAAAACAGCACCATGTGTGCACAAAAAAACAGGAAGGAGCCAGGCGCGGTGGCTCATGCCTGGAAATCCCAGCACTAAGGGAGGCCAAGGTGGGTGAATCGCCTGAGGTCAGGAGTTCGAGACCAGCCTGGCCAACATGGCAAAACCATTTCTACCAAAAATACAAAAAATAGCCAGGTGTGGTGGCTTGCGCCTATAGTCTCAGCTACTTGGGAGATTGAGGCAAGAGAATCCCTTGAACCCAAAGGTGGAGGTGGCAGTGAGCCGAGATCACACCACTGCACTCCAGCTTGGATAACAGAGTGAAATTCCGTCTCAAAAAATAATAATAATGAGGCTGAGACAGGAGACTCGCTTGAACCCGGGAGGCAGAAGTTGCAGTGAGCCGAGATCGCTCCATTGCACTCCAGCCTGGGCAACAAGAGTGAAATGCAGTCTCAAACAATAATAAAAATAATAATAAACAGGGAAGGGCTAGAGAATGTGAGTAAATTATGGCAGATTGAGACTGTGCTGTGAGGTGACCCGGAATGGAGGGCAAGAGGAAATGTGATTTAGTGGAGGAGAGGTGGTTTTTCCCCCATCTTAAATCACTTGCCTTGTCACCCTTTTGTAGATGACAAAGCCTGAGTATTTCTGACTTCAGAGAAAAGCTGTAATTTCTTGGAGGACCCATCATTGAAAGAACTCTTCACCTCAAAAGGCAGTGGGCAATTTCATCACCACATCTGAAATTGGCTGGAGCCAGGTTAATATTTTTAATGATTCTGGTCCACATACAAGACTGATTTTTTATTCAGAAACATATATCATCCAAATAGCCATCGTATATTTTCTGTTTTTACGTTCTTTTGGTCCCATGCTACTCATAGGTTAGTGTCGCTATTCTTGACCTGGTCACTTCTCACTCCAGTGATGGTATAATAGTAAAATCTCTCACCCTCCCAGTCTTCTTTCAACCTCACCTGAATGAGTGATATTAGAATGTGTTTAAAGAGACAATTCCCAATGCTTTCTGACTTTCTGAAGGCCGTCACTTTCTTGTCACATACCTTCCCATTACTCACAGTTTTGTCAACCAGATTAAATTACTCTCATGAAGAAATCAGGGGCATTTTCAATTGAGGTGACTGTGAGAAGGCTGAGGCCATCTGTCTTCAGGCAGCAGAACTTGTAGATGTAAAATCAAGAAGGAATGGGGAACTTGTTTTTAGTATTCTTCCTCTACTGGTAAAGCCATCAGAGGAAAAGGGAACCTCGAATGATTGTGGCTGAGAAACCTTCTTCTGCAACCGACAAGTCTCCTTGCTCTGGACTGTGCTTCCCAAGCAATCTCCTGGCTATGCTAAGTGCCCATGTAAACATGCCAACTAGAGACCATGGACTGGACACGCCACAGCAAGTGCTGTGCTCCACACTTGTATTTCCCACTGTGGAGTAATGGGTTGGTAACGCAGGCTTGCTGGTGCTGCAGAAACAAGAATTAAACCATCTGAAGACTTAGAGAAGTTAGGAGGTACGCGCAGTTTTTGTTTGTATGTTTGTGTTTTAAGAAACTTTCCCCTATGACAACTGAGGTGGATAAAAGATTTTAGTAAGTAGGGTAATAAAGAAACTAATTTGCCTATTCTCCTACAGTGGTTTTTTAAAAATGCAGCTCTGGAGTCAGACAGCCTGGATTTGAATCTCAACTCTGCTAATTCGGTAATCTTGGGCAAGCTACTCTGTCTTGGTTCCCTCATCAATAAAATGAAGACAATACTTGTCCTATGGCTCCAGATCCAAAAAAATACTACTGAAAAACAGTTAGAAGACAGCCTACATTACAAATGTGTGTAATTATTCATTTTACGAGATCCATTCTCCTGCCCCCCACCCGTTTCCTTCCTCCTGGGGTTTGCACTCCCACCAGATGGGGGCACGCCATCATATTTGCCTTTGTATCTCCCCAGTCCCTGGAAGGAGCAGTGTACCAGTTAGGTGCTCAATAAATGCTCATCTCTCCTCTTCCTCTCCATAAGAAGTGGCTAAATTCGACTGAATTTTGGTCTGTTTGATGTCCACTTGATAAAGGGGAGAACTTGGGCTGTGTCCAACAGGACTGAATTGAATATTGCTTCCCCATATACCAGCTCTGCTTTGGGCACAGTCTCTAAGACTCATCTGCCTCCTTGGTGAGATACAGATGATGCCTATTCCACCAGGATTGGCAGGAAGAGAAAATGAGGCCACCTCTGCCTATCACAGGCACATATCTTAGGTCCCCTTCCCATCACTGAAAGTTTTAACTCTCAGTGGCTCCCTTGGCATTAAGCAGGAATCTGTCTATGAGGTCAGAGATGTGCAGTGTCACTCACTTTAGCAATGCCACCCTCTTCCCTTTCGAAGCCTCCCATTACCTGCAAAGGTGAGCAACTCATCAGCTGAGCCGCTGAGCCCCAAAAGGGGGAGAAAGCAAAGCTAGTCAGTGATGCTGGAGGCCTACCCTAGGGGATGTTGCTTAGTGCCAAACTGCAGGAGGAGACCCCCAAAACAGGAAAAACACCCTGTCAGGCAAATAGGACTTAGTGGCCTGGGTTCAGCTGACATAGGCATGTAAGAGTTAGGTTTTTCCCTCACTTTACAAATGAAATCATGTCCCTATCAAGAAAATGTGGTGACGTTCTGCCAATGAGGCAACCAGCTCTATCTAGGAGGTGGCCCAGCTCATGGGTTCCCTAGACCTTTCACCACGGTCCTACAACCTCATGATTGCACATTTAGGTGTCCCAAATTAATCTCTTCTTCCTCTCCTCATCCTCTTCTTCTCCAATAGAGTAATTTACGGAGATGAGCATGATAATAAAAGTGTAATTGGAGAGACAGTATTTCATGACAGATTCGAGACTGAGCTCTCCCCTCAAGTAAGTGACCTGGGGCATGGCACTCACACGCTGTGACTCAGTTTTCTCGGCTGTAAAACGGGAACGATGCTACTGAACAACTCAGCATCAAGAGCTGCTGGCTCAGAATGTGGAAAGCGTGACCTCACCAGGTGCAATCTAAAACACGCACGGTAAAATCATGACTATTATTACAACTCTCGCCTCTGCCTTGTCAGAAGTAAGGAGAGGTGCACTGGCTGGTGCGGAGGAGCGCCCGACGGACATACAAACCTTTTACTTATTCTGATTTCTAATTCGGAGGCACCTCCTTTTGAGCGGCGGCTCCAGGTCCTCGGGCCCGGCGCTGAGCATGGGCGAGGAGATGATGCACGGCGCCATGGCAGCCTTCTCCGCGGGTTTTGGCACAGGCTGGATCACGCAGCCGGTCTTGGGCAGCATGCGCAGAGCATAGGCATGGTCCTCGTCCGCGGGGTTATTAAGGTTCGGGTCTGACTTGTCGCCCCCCCGCCAGGGCCTCCTCGCCCATCAGCTTTTTGGCCGCCTCCCCGTCCAGGTGGCAGTTGGAAGCACAGTTGTTCTCCTTGACCGACTCTAGCTCGCTCACCGCCGGCTCCTCAGGCGACAGCAGCTTCTTGGAGGGCGCGGGCGGCGGCGGCTGTGGCTGCTGCTCCGGCGGCGGCTCTGCGCTCTTGGCGCCTTCGGCGGCGGCGCCGCGCGTGCCGTTCACAATGACGTTGCAGGCCGCGGCCGCCTCGGGGCCCGCCGGGGCGCCCGGGCCCGGGTCGCCGGCAGGCGGGCTGCAGTGGCCGTCCCTGCAGCCGCCGCAGGTCCTGCGCTCCGCGGCGCCCGGCTCGCGCTCCGCCTTGACGTGCGCGTGCAGCGCGCGGTGGATCACGTTGTGCAGCCGGGCCCGGTGGCCCACTGTCAGGTCGATGACGCCGTCCTGCGGGCCCTGCAGCACGCCGGGGAAGCCAAGCTGGCCGCCCGCGCCCGGGGGTCCCGGGGGGCTGCCGGCGCGCCGCGTCAGGTCCACCACCTCGCTCCGGCCGTGCTCCGCAGGCGCGGGCGCCAGGCTCAGGGCCTGGCCGGAGCAGCCGGGGGGCGAGTCCGCGGACTTGGACGAGCCCTGTTTGGAGTCCCGGGGGGACAGGGAGTGTCCGCCTGGCTTGCCGCCCGCCGCTGCGGAGTCGCCTGGGGCGCTCGGAATGAAGTTCTCCCCGTTGCTGGAGAACCCGTTGGGGGGCTTGGAGTCGTTGACGTGGGGGATGGGGATGGGGATGGGGATGGGAACCGGCAGGGGCACAATTACCGGGTATGGCACGAGCAGGGTCGGGGGCGGCACCAGCGGGGCGAGCGACGGCAGCCCGAAATTCATCATCTGGGGCACCGGCATCGGGCCATTTGGCATCATGCTCACCGGTGGGAAGGGAAGACTGGGCAGCGGGGCGCCTGGGGGCGGCGGGGGCAGCAGGCCTGGGGGGTTACCGGACATGGTGGGGGTGCTCGGGGGATGGATGTGGGGCGATAGCATGGGCCGGTGCATGGGGCTGGAAGTGGGGCCCAGGTTCCTGGGGCCGCCGGGCGGGGGCCCGATACCTGGAAGCATGGGGTTGGACAGGGGGCTGTTGGGGTTGGAGGCGTGGTGCGGAGGCCCGCGGATGAAGGGCGGGCGGATCTGCTGCATGATCTGCTGCTCCATGAAGATGGGTAGCGGCACTGGGCCGCGGTTGGTCATCACCATGGGAGGGCTGCGAGGCGGGACGCCAAGGGGAGGCCCGATGCTAGCAGGTGGCTGGACGGAGACAGGAGGGATATTTGGAGTCTCGCTGATGGGGATGGACTTGGGCACTGGCGTGGGGATTTTAGTGACAGAGCAGTTGGCAGTTTCAGATGGAGAGACGGTGGTGGACGCCGACGGGCCAGGGCCCTGGCTTTGGCCAGCTGTAGCCACCGGGGAGGGGGCCTTCCTCCGAGCATCTGTTAGCGGGATATTCCAAGAGTCTGGAGTGAGCAGCTGCACCCCGGTGCCTTCTGCTTTATTTTCCATGGGAGGGTGTAATGTGCTGCACAGCCCAGCTGGAAGATTGGCCTGGGTCTCTTTGTAGAAAATGTCCATTTTGTATTGATTGAGACATTTTGCACTGCAGAACTGAAGCCTTCTTTCCCCGTCCCCAAAATCCAGGTATTCTTTTGTGTGTCTTATGTGCTTACACCAGTCACATACCTACAACACAGTAATAAAAAACCACAACAGGTAAGACAAGCAATTTACCTGGGTAGATGACGTTTTGTGTTTCACGTAAAGGTTCTTTAAAATTTTACCACCACTTTTCAATCAGGCAGAAGTGTTTCCTTCTAAAAGATAAAATTCTGCAATGTTTGTAAAATGATGAGTTGGCTTTAAAAATATGAGCCCTTCAGAATACCAATTATCACAACCTCCTATTCTTTCTTCTTAAAGAAATGGTGCTGTCCCCTTTAAGCATGACTTAAAGATGATTCTGAGAAAAGGGAATACGTATACCTGTCCAGTGTACCTGCCCACGCATTTTCACTTGTCAGAGAGGCTCATTGTAAATGCACACCTGAAGAGTTTTGGAGGGAAAGGTTCTCCAGAAGGTTCAATGGGCTTGAAATACAACCCCTTACAATTCTCCTCATGCGAAGTCACTTTACACTGTTGACTGTGTTTGATAATGCAGTTGGAAAGGGTGTACTGTGTTAACCAATAACACAAAGCGCTGAACATCATTATGTCTGGCTTCCAAGGAGAAACTTGGAATTAATCATGAAGTCTGTGTGAGGTTTAGCTATTCCCAACCTGTGATGTTGCAGCAAGCTAGAATTATTTTTTGAGCTGTTTGCCCACTCTCTCTCAGTAGTCAGAATTTTTGGTGACATTTCTTGGCAGGCAGTCTTATTTAACAACTTTTCAAACACCAGAGAACATTTTCCAAAAGTTGTTATGGCTTTTTCCCCCCCTTCAAATCTACTCCTGGCAAAAGAAAGACATCACCAAATTTATTTTAAAGTTGGGCTGCAGAACTAATTAAAGGCTGAGAGCTTTTCCCAATTGGAAATCACTAGACATCAAAGTTCAAAAAATACTCATTCTCGGCTTCAGAACCCATTACTTTGGAGAAATTATTGTGATTTCATTAACACATTAATTTTGCAACACCATCAGCTCTCACAGATGGTGAAGACATGATCTACAATTCAAATATGACTCTTGTTTGCACAAATGTCTTTCCTTCATATGGCATTTTAAACAAGAATTAATATGAGTAATCTTGCCATAGCTATAAACAGATAAACAGATGTCAAAATTTTCAATAGTTCTTTCAGTGCCTTACTTTTTTTTGACAGAGTTTTACACACACAATCTTTTTTCTTTTTTTCCCCCTTTTTTTTTTTTTTTTTTTTTGCCATTTTCTCAGCACTCAAGCCATATATAGCAGCAAAGGAAGAATTGTGACACCGTGCAATGGTGAGTCTATTGAATTTGAGTCGCTTCTCCTATAAAGCACTGGTTCCAACATTGTTCTAAAGGAGGCCCTGTTTTTGTTGAAGAAGGTGTCTGTTGTTGGTTCGTGGTTTTTTTTTTTTTTCTTTTTAACTATCATAAACTGATATAATTAAAAGATGATAAATTTTAATAATGATTGGTCACATAAACAATGTAAAAACAACATATGCTGGGCATTTGATTACTCATCTCATTTAACTCTCAGCTTTCCTTGATTGTAAACAGTGGTGGCATGCTGGTATGTGATCATGGGTGAACACGCATGTGGCAGATCCTTCTCACTTTTTTTTTCCGCTGAGATTTGCAGGTAATACACTTGATGGTGTGAGATTGAATAACATACTTATTGGCACACATTCCTGTTTTGTTTAGTCTCATCAAATTGCCCTTCCAAACTACTTCTTGCAAAAAATTTTGGAGAGTGAGAAAACTGCTGAGTGACCTTTGATGATTAGAAAGGCATTCTTTCAGTTTAGCTATCAAAACTGTTGCAGTTTAAATTAAAGTGGTAAAATAATAATACTACTAATAATAATTTCAATGCTAATATACTCCTGTATGTCACTATAGTGTTTCATGTTCCTCCTGAATTAGGGGAAGTTTTTATCATAATTGAGATGCTCAGTTTACAAAAAAGTACAGAATTGCCTCTGATGAGAAGAGATCCACAGAATCCATCAGACCCTCAAATATCTCATCTACATAAAGGTTAAGTAAAGAAGTAGTAAAAACATGATGCATTTAAGTTGCTGTTTTATAAAGCTGATCATTTAAATAAAATTAATGTATAAGGATGTGGTACCTAAATTCCACCATGAAATAAAACCACCTACTTCTGTTTTAATATTAGGCATCCGTAGAAAGCCTGAAGTGTAAATTTACAAGCTTGAAGTGAAGGATCAAAAACAGTTTCTTTAATCATTGACAAAAAAAATATTATCAATGAATTAAACTAATTAAAATAATATACCCATGTTCTGGCATTTTTTTTTTTTTGGATCTTATTTTTTAGCCATAAGGGAGAAGAGTTTTCTGAAATCCTTAATTGGTTTTTAAATTGCCAGATTGAATTATTTGCCTCCAAAGGATTCCTGTTTCCTCAAGCCAAATAAATATTTTCAAATGGAGTAAAAAATAATAATAACCTAAATATAATTTAAATGTTCTCCCTTCCCCTCCTTCACTTTCAGTAATCCATTGATGAATAAGGAATGCTCATAGACCTATCCCAATTGTCAAATGAGAATTTTCTACCATATCTCATCTATTTTGACATAAAAAGAATTACAGACATCAAAGTTAGAAGCAAAATCCTATTTCATCAAATTTTCCATTAAAGCAAAGGCATACAGTTAGCTGCTTGATTTTCTGCAGCATCCCAAAGTGTTCAAGTAGTAGTGTGACAGTTCATGACTATCTTGTTTTGGGTAATATGAGAGACAGAGAGAGAGAGGCAGGGAAAGAGAGAGAGACACACAGGAGTGTGTGTGTGTGTGTGTGTGTGTGTGTGTGTGTGTCCTTGCCTTATTAAATTTCAATTCAGAATACTGATCTAAAAATACAGAAAAGCAATCTTTCTCATGAAGCAAAAAATTATTAGAGGAAAAAACTGTCACTTAAGAAATAATGAATCAAGTCTGTCTTACAGGACTCATCATTTAAGATGAGGTCAATGAATTTATGGCACAAATAGCTGTATCATGTGAGGCAATAAAACACAGAACTATCATTCATTCCACATCTAACTAATGACACACTTCTAGTAATTAAAGATTTCATCATAAGAGCCTGAACTGATTACTTAAGATGTGGTAGTTAGATGAAAATATATATTGTATCCCTCTCTCTTTAATAAAATAACATTTGCATATCCAGGAAAACACAGCATGTGTCTCATAAACTCTGGCTTTTTGAATTGTGGTGTGGTGGGGTATTCTGCCCTTCTTTTTCCATTGACAGCTTTACATTTTATTTCACTTTTTAACTTTTTGAGGAATTATTTTTTCCTCATTATACCAAGAAGTACCAAAATTCCTTCAGACATTTTAAAAGATAAAGATTAAGAAATGCAGAGCTTTACACGCTGAGCTCTGGACTGATTTCCCCCTAATTTTACCCCAGCTTTGTTTCTGTTGGAATCCGGCCTCTTTGGTTCCACTTCCCTCACTAACAGGTCCCAGATTGGACAGAGGCTGAAGCTGTTTAACGATGCCAATCTGGGGACCGAACAATCAGCAAATGCAATGCCATTGAGCGAGACAGCTGAAATGCTTCGTATCACAAATACATAATGTATCACCAGGAAGACAAAAAGATCACAAAGGAGATAAACAAATGTGTATTCCATTCAACCCTATAACAGCAGTCCTCAGAAAGATTAAATTTACCTTCCTGGGATGGGTCCAATTCTAAACAACAGAATGAACATTTCCTTTAGTCCATTAGAGTATTTATATTTGGGTGGCTGACTGCCAGGGTAGTACTTATAAGCTCAGTGGTCTGATGGATTCACTCCTTTCCTGTGAAATAAATGTGTGGCAACCTACACCGCTCAACTGCTCCAAAGACACTGCCTCAGCAGATGTATTACTTGCTCTTGATATAAGAAAACCGAAAGGCAGGACTTGTGGTTCTTATAACTCTTTCCATCTTGTATTTCCCCCGGAAAGAGAGAAAGCTATTCACGTTGGCAACTGAGCCTTTATTTTTATATAAACTTCAAAGTCAAGGCCAAAGTATGCCATGAGGTTACCCACATGGGCACAATATACAGGTTCTTCTGGGCTTAAAAGAAAACTCAGGCAACTGGGGGAGGGGGACAGGGTTCCTAATTAACACATTAATCAGCCGTTAGCTGTGGGAGTAAAGTTCAGCCTTTAATGGAATCCACCACTGCCTTCTGAGTGGTAATCTGGCATCGGGCGATATTTAATTAAGAAACACTTTTGCTGAAATCTTTATCTGGGCAAAGACGTTTGTAGCAATAGAACAATAATAATAATAATAAAAGATATTAGCACCTTTTGTGCTATGTGAATGCCATCAACAATTTCAAAAATAAAACCAAAAATCTTCGCACACGTCTTTCTGACTTTCCACTGATATATCTCCCAGGTAACAACTCAGAAGTTGTAGCTCCCTAAGCAACATTGCAGCTTGTCATAAGAGGGTGGTTCTCTGGGCCTTGGCACGTTGACTGTGGCACTGATCTTGTAGTCTAGGCCAGCTCAAAAATCATGAGCTCCTTCGAGGAAAGCAAAAGAGGATGGAGGGATGTAGGCAGGGGTGCTCAGTGTTTTGAGGGCTTTGGGGTCTGCTCTGCCTGTAGACAGTCACCTCACAGCATGAGTTGAGGGTGTCAGACTGACCCACCTGAGCACCTGCTTCCAGCCCTACCCCAGAGTGCCGTGGTCCCAGCATCAATTGTTCCTCTGGGTCTAGACACTGCCTCCAGGAGGGCCCTAGTTCAGTGTCCCTGAGTGACAAAAGACACTATGGAAATCACATGGGATTTGGAATCAAAAGATGTTGGCATGAATCTGGGCTTCATTACTTATTAGCAGTGCAACCTTATGAAAATCTCAGCCTCAGTTTCTTTATCTGTAAAATGGAGCTAACAGTCTAATGACTGTGTGCTAGGCATATCACTAAGCTTGTTACAGAATATATATTTTCAACCCCCAGCCCGTCCCACTTGTTTTACATTTGTTTTGTGGGGAAGATGCTTCTATGGCTGTGTGAAGAGGGAAAGGGAGATTTGCATCCACCACTTTCCCATGAGCCTGTGTGTCTTTGAGATAAAACAGGGGATGTTTCTCTCTGAGCAAACTCATGCTATGCCTCACAGATGATATCAGCCTCCACCTTGCTCCCTAGGAGGCTCTGTCCCAAGGATAACAGAGGGGCTGTCTGCAGGGACAAGGAACGAGCCCACAATTCTATGTGCATCCCAGCTGCCCACCATCCTGAGGAGCCTCGATTCAACCCCTGCTGAGCCCTCTTCTTTTTCCAAGGCCAGTCATTTTCTAATTCAGGCAAAAGCTTGATAAAGCGGCATGGCTGCTTGGAAATGAGCGTTAGAACCATTAAAATGAATCATTCCTCTTAGGCTCAACTGCTGTTTGAATAGTGGAAGCCATAAACTGTGCTATGCATATTTTATTAAAAAACAGAGCTGATGGACGATCTGCTTGACTCATTACATGGCAGACTATCTTCCAAAGGAAAGGCCAGAAGCCACAGTATCAGGTGTCTTTTAAAACTGGATGACCCCACCCTGCCATGGCAGAATGTTTGCTTGAGGGAAGAGACCCCATAAAGTGGGGAAGGGCACACCAACATCAAGCTCACCACTCCAAGTTTTTCTCACAGAGCTGGATTTGAGTGAAGGAAGAAAAAAGATGACCTAGTCACAGACGTGTAAAGCCATATAGAATCAAGAGAGGAATTTAAAGTAGAAACAGCAGGGGCTCTTATATAAAAAAAGCAAAGCCATGAAGTTCATTTTCAAAATAAGAAAGTTCTACAGGTTTAGACTCCAACATGCTGATGTTTGCTACATAGTTCCTTTTATTTGGGATTTTTGTTTGTTTGTTTCTTTTGCTTTGTATTTTATTCATTCTCATTCTCTTGCTTGCTCTAGCTCTCTCTCTTAAATAAGATTTGGAACTCAAGGAGAGGTTAAAGAACATCTTTGTTAGAAGTGAAAATCTCATTAGAAAACTGCCCTGTAGGAACTTTATACCATGACTCAAGTTCTACTTATCTTATAAATGTTAAGCTGGGTTCCAGAAATCTTGGCCCAGATCACAGGAGCAGATCCTTCTCTTTCTCCTGTGCCATGAGCTCTGTAAGGCAGAGCAGAGATGGGCTTGGTTTTCCGGATCTCAATGAGCTTTAACAAATGGCTCATTACTGACCCAGGTCTCTGATTCTACAGCCAATGCAAGAGATGGAATCCCGGCCTGGATTCAGCGACAGCAGGCCCACCCTGACAGCCAAACATATGATTCAGAAGATGATTTTTCTCTTTGGGCTGATGTTTTAGGTTGCTTAAGAGCATTAGTATACCATGACAAAACTCTCTGCTTCTTTTGAGCTGGACGAATGCAACTTACACCTTCACAATACAGGTCATCCAGATGGAAACTAAAAAATTCAGTCGTACATCAAAAAACCTGGTCTGCCTGGTACCAAATGTCCGCCTCTTTGATTTCCAGTTATTTGGTCCTGAGAGGGCACAGAAATTACCTAAGAAATCTCAGAGCGGTGAAATTAAGCCCTGAAAGGAACCTTGCTGATCATCTTGTCCTCTCCTCCAACCTCCAGCTCCTGGTGGAGCCAGGCATTTAATCCGGCTGAGCCTCAGGTGCTCAGCTGTAAAAGAAGATCATCAACAGTGACTACCCTGCCCAGGAAACGTGTGAGAAAGAAAGGAAACTGGCAGGGGACCACAGACATGGCAAATGTGCCTCCTAAGAGCAGGGAGTGTCGTCCTCGCCCATCTCCCATTGCCAGGCCATCCCATGCCCATTTCATCAGCTCCAGGTATCATAACTACTCTCTGCCCTGAAAAATTTGCCATCACATAATTCAGTTTACTCATTGAAAAGTGAACACTTATTGAGGGCCATCGTGGGTGAGGAACTGTGCTAGGAACCTGGGACTTGAGTAAAATGCAGCCCCCGGCCTCATACGAGGTAGAATCTGCCACAGGGAACTGGAGGAGGAAGTTTTTGTTTTGTTTCCATTCAAGCATCACTGCTTCAAACTGAAGCTTAAGAGAAAACCGAGCTTCTATTTGTAACACTTTTATTTATTCAGAAATAAATACTGTGCTGTGCTCCAGAAGGCATGGGGCTGTAGAACAGGGCAGGAGAGGCTTAGACCACCTGCCCTCGAGGAGTTCAAAATCTGCCTATTAATGATCAGTGGAAAATTTAGCACATGCTCTCCTCCATCAACAGATATGTTCTAAAGGTTAAAATGCAACTAACAGCTTTTAACAAAAAATGACCCCTTATATCTAATGTTTCAATGTCAAATTTCCCTTTGTTGTTCTAACCCAATACTGTGACTCCTCTTTTTTTAAAATGTATTATCTGAATCTTTTTTCAGATGTGTATTTACCTTGTTTACTGTGCCTTTTTGTTTTTCAAGTATGTATTTTGCTCTCTTTTTGTGTCATTTGTTGTTTTTCTTCCTGTTTACTAATGAATATTTTGAGTGTTTGAAGTTTCATTAGTTGTGACTGTAGGAGTTTTAAGAAAAGTTGCAGGGACAGACTTTGGATTGTACTTGCATATAAGGGAAACCCATCAAACTAGCGTGCTAAAAAGTGAAGTGTGCTCGTTACCCAGCTTCTGTCTGTGGTCACACACCTCATTTCTTCCTTCATGCAAACTTTTTTTTTGAAAACAGCAAAAATCATATTCTAAAATATGTGGTTTTAGTTCCACAACGTGACTAATCAGACATCAGTAAGAACACTTTTTGGAAGGATTGCTGTTATTATCCGTGGTATCTGAAGCAGTACCCCGAAACCCCACCCAGGGACTTTGTTTGAATCTGCCTCCTAGTCTCCTCACTGCCTGGGCTGTATCTCACCCCGGTAATGGGTGGTACCCCTAAAGCACCACAGGGCCAAGGCTACGTTGTATGCAGGTGGCCCAGGTCAAGGGCACTTCTGGGCAGAACTAATAGCACCTCTGATAATCCCTCATTGTGTCCACCACCTTAGCCCACTCTCTGGCTGCTTTTCAAAGGTCTGCAGCTCCTAGTAACGTCTCATCCACTCACCAACTACATACTGATTGCTTGGGCTCTGCCAGGCACCTGGCTATGAGCTTTACTTGCATTGCTTCATCGAGTTCTCCTCTGAGTCTCTCACACATTCTCTGAACCCTGGGCCACAGCCTGAACCTACCTGTGGGCACTCCAGGTTGCCCAGCACAGCCTGGGTGTCCATCTCTGCCCAGTCCTCAAATATCTCCAGGACATGCTAATGAAAATCATGGCTTTTATTATTGTGATTACTGCAAGCCCCAATTTGATGTGATATTAATAAATTACATACTAGTAACCATAGTTAGCATTATTTAAGCTCTAGTACCCATGCTGAGAATCCTACATCAATTGCCTCGTTGAATCTCCACAAATACCTTATCATATAGATAACTGGGGTTTAGATAAGTTAAATAACTTCTCAAGATTACCTACGAAGATAATAGATGGCAGATCCAGATTCTAAGTTAAATCTGTCTGGCTTCAAAACCCATACTGCTCCACTATCTCAAGGGTTTTTTGCACTTTCCTACAAACTACAGGATTAAGATAGGTGACTAATACTTGGTAATAACTTTCTGTTTTGAAATTCCAGAATCACTGACATTTAGAAATCGAAGGAACTTCACAGGTCAAACCCAACCTATCTCCCACAGCACGCTTGGGTTTCCGTGTACACATAGGTCATCTTCCAGGTGGCACCCATACTTCCTGTGACAAGGACAAACATTCATACCCATGTACACAGCCAAAAGAATGATTCAGCGATCTTTCTCCTTTGCACCAGTTTTCCTCGTGGCCTGCTAAAGAGGGTTGCAATATAACTGCAGGTCTCTATGCAGTATCATTGAGGCAGTCTATTTGGTTGTCAAGCAGCATTGATTATTAGAAAGTTTAACCACGCCACCTCCCTGTCACTTCTACCTACAGTGGGCAGCTCAATTTGCCAGGGTCCCCCAACACAGGTCAACTCCTCTTCCAAATCTCAGTCTTTCAAAACATTAAAAGATGTCATCACATTTCCTCCAGATTGTTATTTTTAAACAACCCCAGTTCCCGCACCCAGTTCCCAGGGCACAAGTTCCCAGAGCCCTCCTATGTTGTCTGTCCTCCTAGAGACATGATAGTGAGACCAGCTGCCATTGACCCAGGGATATACTTCACCTTGTTAATGCCCCTCTTAAAGGGTGGGGCCCAGAATGGAATGCAGTAGGCTGACTAGCATAGAGTCCAGTGGAATTCCCCCTCCCTCACATAAAACACTATACCCCTGTTAATGACACCAAAGAATGCATATGCTTTTCAGCAGGCATGCCCCACTGTTACGTCTTCGTTTTTTACATTTTATTTTTTTATTCTTTATCTGTGCATATGCTTACCCACAGTCTTTGCTTTTTAAAACCAAATATTTATTGATATTTATTGAACAAATTTTCATTGTATTTCAAGCTTGAGCCTTTCACTTGCCTCTCTTAATTCTGGCAACAAACTTGTAAAGGAGCTACTGTTTTTCTCATTTTACTTAAAAATGAGAAAACAAAGATTCCAAGAGATGATGTGGTTTCCCTAAACCTTCTCAGCCTTCAAACAGTGGAGCCAGGATTCAGATCCAGAACTTCAAACCCATCCCCTTTTCACGCTACTATGCTGCCTACTTCACTCTGAGTTTCTGGTCAACCGAAACCTATTTTTTCTAAGGGCACATCAACTATTTATTTAATAATACATTCAAGGTCTTTTGAGGGTAAGCCATCAAACTACTCATCTAGAGTTTCAGAAATCAGAAACCTTTTCCAATTTTAAAAATTTGGTCAACATTTGTCCATTTCTGTATTTTTTATAGAGCAAAGATTAACCAAAAGTAGATATTAAATCATCTACCAATTTCCTTTCGGGAGCTGAAAGATCTAAATGTGCTTAGCATAGCAGGTGGTCTCTGCCTGTCTTTCTCTCTCTCCCTCTGACTTGGGACTTGTAGCCTTCGTTGTGGTATTTGCCCTACTCTTTCCAGTGTAGAGGACGTTCTCTTTATGGAGACAATGGAAACCAAATAAAACGTGCCCACCCCTCCCTTCTCATCGTTTTTTATGAACTATTACACGATTTGCTCTAAACACTTATCTATCCACTTCGACTTATTTTTCCTTCTATGAACACAGCATTACTCGCTCCTTTTATTAACCTGGGCATTCCCCCAAGGGTTCTCCTCCTTTGGCCGCCTAGCCTTCCTGATATAATTTCATTTTCAGAACTTTACACAAAGCCCCAAATAACTCCCCAAACTGCACTGAGCCTCTAGTTGTGGGACCAAATCCACCTTTCCTTGGCACTTAAAAAAATCTGCTTTTCTAAACTCTAGGGAATGTGGCTGATCATATCCAGCATTCTCTCCCTCTGCCATCACGTATTCCAAGAGAATGCCACTTCCCTACTCCAGCCACATTCCAAGTAGCTCTACCCTACAATCAGACGGCGGTCAGAGGAGGACTCCCTTCACTGCTCCTCCACCTTCTCAGAACTCTCCACAAGGCATGGGGGAATTATCAACTGCTCTGTTTTGAAGAGAATGATATTTTTAGTAGCTATCAAGATAAATTATCCCATATCTTGCTTATTTGTGAATTAATGTATTTTTAAAATGTCTGCTCCATATTTTGTACTAAATATCCCCAAATTATTCTTTTGATACTTCCTTCTATTTTCCTAAAATTCCTATCTTGCCTTCCCCGCTCCAGAGTGTTGACTGCTATATAAGGATATATTTTCAAAAATTTTATCCACCTATTAGACACGTCGGTGATGCATGTCATTTTCTATTTTAGTTCTCTGTGTCAGCTCTAGTCTATGCACAAGACACTGCCAAAGCTCAGTGGGATTTCTGAGACTTCACCTATTTGTGCCCACAAGCCAGGGCAACTTGGTCTCTCCCATTCTCTGCATTGGCAGAGAGATTTTAGAAGTCAATTGTTTGTTCCTGCTCATGGCTTTGTTTACTCTTGAGAAGAACTGGCTTTTCTCCACAATCCCATCTCTTCTGGCATCATCCTTGCTGCCTTTATCATGTCCAGTTTTCAAGTTTATTGGGATAGCTGTTGCCTCCTCTAGCCACCTAACGTTGAAAGTTTTCCTGATGAGACTCTTAAATCTGTAAATACATTCTTCCCAAATTTCAATCAATCAATGCCTCAGGCTTTGACCCCATTTGGGTCAGAAGACCCACATACTGCCCCCTCTGCAACTTTGGGTCCTGCTCCCGTGCCCTCTGGCACCCTGCCTACCTTCAAGATCTGCTGGAGGATCAAAACAAACAGTGCAAATGGAAGCACTCTAAAACAAAATTATTACAAATGTAAGGTAATAACATTTTCCTATTTAGAAAAACAGGGCCAACTGTTTTACCTATGCTCTACTCTTACTTACACTTTATTCTGTTAAATCTGTTATTTTTAAAAAAGAGAGGGAGAAAAATACCCTACTACAAATTTTCCTCTGATGTGTACTTCAAAGCAAAAAGCACACTACAAAAATAAAACCCAGAAACCCAAACCAACAAAATGCTTGACCCCCAAATTCTTTACTATGCTCCTAATGGCCTGTGGAGTGTTTGACAGCAATATAATTGCAATAATGAGGAGGTTTTCGGGACAGGCTGTGGTCTTAACGCTCACTATGGATGTTTTAGCCCTAGGCTCAGCTTCAGGCCAGCACCAGTCACCGGGCACAGAGTTACCCATGGAATCTCTTATGCTCCGTCACACACAAATGTGACATTTATGGCATCTGGTATATAATGCTGCAAATTCAAAAGGCCCGGTGTGTTGGGCTCACAAACCTGGGGAGAAGGAATAATTTGGGTTGCCTATTGTCTTTTTTAGTTAATTAAAACCTGTGTGAGAGTGACTGCTTAGTGACAATTTCTTAGATACGAGGGAGGGATATGCTGGATTGCTTCTGATTTCCTCGGATCTCAACACTGGTTCCTTTGTCTCTGAAAAGCTTATTTCCTGTTTGTAGACTGTTTGGTTTGCCTAGTTCTCTTCTGTCTTTGTTCTGTGAATTTAGCCATCCTGCTGTGCTAACTACCTGGTTGAAAATCAATGCTCCACAAATGCTGGATTCTCCACTAAGCATCCCTCTTACAACTCCATCCTCATCAGCAAATCCTGGGTTAGCCCAACTGCATCTTCTCTTCCAGGCTGAATGCCTGAACTGTTAAGTGATGTGACGCACGACAACCCAGGACACAGATATGTATTCACATACATTTAAACACACCTGTTATTTATATAGCTCCTTTCTTCCAATAAACTCAAGTGGCTCAATAGTACTATCATAATATCACTCACCAGAAATCTGTAAAGAGATAAGCAGCCAGATAACACATCTTATTTTAAAGCTAAGTAAATTAAGACTAGCAGCAATTACATATCAGTTGTCAGTATTTGGGTAGAAACTCCTATCTCCTAACCTCTGTATGACTAATGACATCATTCTTTGGCCTACTCTGAAGGAAGAAATGAGGTGCAGAAGAAGACCGTACTGCCATCTGACCCTTCATATAAGTGGACTCTTGGCTTCTGGGTAAGAGGAGAAATGAGCATAACAGAGCCTAATTCAAACAGCCTGCACAACGTGCCCTGGATTGGTGAGACACAGAAGAAAGAAATATGGGGGATGCTCTAAACATGCGAGGGCGGGCCTTTCTTTCAGTGCTTAGTATCTAAGAGTGAAATAAAAGGTGTTACCAGGTATTTCCTGCTATGGCAAGGCATGCTTTTGATACAGATTGGCATGTTGCAAAAGTGGGCGGGAACAGGAGAGGAAAGAAAGAGGAGGAGGAAAAGAACTGTGTGCTAACTATGTCTGTATCAGAACAGAGCCGGTGAGATGATGGTGCCTGCTGCGGTCATGGCCCTGCTGTCTCATTGGCTGTAGCTGCCTGGACCCAAAGACACCTTAAGATTGTGGTGTCGGCTCTGCCTAGGAGGGACAGAGTAACTCAATGGACCAATTAGATATTCCTATCTGGGAAGTTTGGAATCAATATAACGCCAAGAGACTAAATAGTGGTAGGAATAGTGGTCACGGGAATAAAGCCAGAGGACCACAGAGGAGAGAGGCAATGAACAGAAACCACAGGGCAGCATGGGTCACAAGTTAGAGAGTGGGGAGAAGGCAGCTGAAAGTGGTTGGAGCAGAAGCTGAGTTTCAGGGAGTTGCAAATCCTTAATGGTCACATGCTAAATTAGGAAGCAAAGATGCCTGCTCCTTGGGACCAGTAAGGCAGTCCAGTGACCCAGTTATTAGCACTGTGGGACCATGCTCTGCCACAACAATTGCCTAGGCACCACAAGGATGAACAACAATGGCTATTCCCATCTTCCTGATTCCCCTGGGCTACTTTATGGCAAGCTTCCATAACTTTAGGAAGACCAAAAGTCTCACCCAGCTTGACACAATTTCTCACATTTTATCCTTACCACAACCTTCCAGGTATTACTCTCTGCTAAAAAAAAATAAAAAAATAAAAATGAGGAAAATCTAGGAAGGGGCAGTGACTTCAAAGTCCTTGCCTAATCCCATCATACTCCCTCCCGGTGGTTAATGACCCTATATCCTGCTATGGGTGTGGCGCACCCAGGACAGCCTCAGTCTGGGTGAACCAACTCAAATCCAAGGGCTGGGAGGCCTTGCCTTCTGCAGGTGCAAAAGCAGAAGGTTTACACCAGGACATGCCTCTTACAGGAGCCTCCATACACCTGCACTGCTATTTCTGAGGGTCTCCACAGAAAGGAAATGTGCATGTTCTCTCAGGTTCTTGCCTATTCCTAAACCCATTTCAACTTTCCCCCAACCCCACCACTGACCACGTATGCCCCAACTCTCTATTTCCTAAAGCGTATCCTGAGAAACATTAGATCCACCAATGCTCTGCCCCACAAAAAGGATCCCATGGCCAAATAAGCCTGGGAAATGCTGCCTACTCTATGTTCTTCTTTGGAGGTTCTCATTGCATGCTGCCATGCCGAAGCCTTTGAGGAGATCTGCAGTAAAGAAACATGGTTAACTTCATTCATCCAGGTCCCCCAGCTTTTCAAAAAAAGAGGTTTTATTTTTAAAGTAGGCTCCTACAGCAAAACATTTTGAAAAATGCTACCTCAATTATTTGGATGCATACGGTGGGGCCAGGAAACCTAAGCCTCATCACGTTTCCTTTAATTAAAGCCTTCTTTTATGGTGCTGGGCCTGGATCTCATGGCACCTTTACACCCCAGAACCCCATCCTGCACATGGTAAGGGTTCAGCATGCAACTACCAGTTATAACTGAACTGTAGGAGAAGGCGAAGGTGATTCCTACACATGGGCCCCTCTGCAAGTTAACAGGCTCTGTCCTGCCAGGAATCAAGGCTACTTGTCACCTTGTGGCACTTTTCTCAGCCTCAGTGCTCCCCCTTCACCTCTGATCAGCTTCCTGTGCTCGCCGAGGCCTAGACCCTATCACATTTCATCCTGTGGTTTCAGCTTCTGCAGTCACCACAAACTCAGTGTCTGTCCTCTCAGTTCTAGTTACCCCACGCAGCGCACAGGCCCGACAGGATGTCATGAATACCAGTACCTATGGTGTGACCTTCCAAACCCTGAGGGTCCACCCAAGAGCATTTTAGGTCACACAGCTGCATTTTCTGCATGACACATGAATTCTTGAGCATCACATGAGAAAGGAGCCACCACTGAGCAGCCCCTTCATGTGTACTTACAGCAAACAACAACAAATGGCGTAGCGGTATTTTCGTATTTATACACAAAGGACTGTCCTTAACTGTCATGCTAAATAAAAACAGAAAATCAAGAAAACCACTTCAAACAGCCTTGCTGGCACACTGATTTTGAACTAAATCCCCTTGGTCTATGGATGAGGGTTTATTCTAGTCATGTTGGTCATTTCATCTCTTCCTTTGGCCATTCTCTGCCAACAGGCCTCTGTGCAAATTCAGCCTTATCAAGAATGAGTGACACATATGTCCTGAAGGGCCAGAGAACTATGGTCTTGAGAGGAGAACAGGTGATCAGCTACCCCTAGACTAAGTAAACTCTTCTAACCAGACACATATTTCATGGCCTGATAAACTCAAAGGAACTATGAATGCCCTTAATACTGTGATTTCTAGAAGGTCACCTAACTCTCCCGAGTCATACTGGTTAGAAGTTACTCAAATTCTCCTCTATGTCCTGCTCACACTGTACAGTAATTTACCCATTAATTCGACTAAAAAGAGTTGCAACAATTATATAGTAAGAAGGCATGTGGGCCAGGTGCAGTGGCTCACGCCTGTAATCCCAGCACTTTAGGAGGCTGAGGCAGGTGTATCACCTGAGGTCAGGAGTTTGAGACCAGCCTGGCCAACATGGCAAAACCCCGTCTCTACTATAAATACAAAAAAATTAGCTGGGCGTGGTGGCAGGTGCCTATATTCCCAGCTACTTGGGAGGCTGAGGCAAGAGAATCCCTTGAACCCAGGAGGTGGATGTTGCAGTGAGCCGAGATTATACCACTGCACTCCAGCCTGTGCGACAGAGCAAGACTCCATCTCAAAAAAAAAAAAAAAAGAAAAGAAAGAGAGAGAGAGAGAGAAAAGAAGACATACAACAACCAACCTGCCCACATCTATGTATCTATATTGCCAGGCAGTTTAAGAGAGCATGGGCTTGGCCCTGAAATGGTCAAATTGAGCTGGGGGGCTCAGGGCAGGCTCCCCAGCTAATTGAGCTTTTTTACTGAACATCAGTGAGACGTGAGAGATGTGTTTGGATTGGAATTCCATTACGGGTTTTCAATAATTAAACATTACATGTTTGTAACCTCATTCTTCTGTATTACTTTTTAAATATTAATCTATTTACATCAGCTGGACTTCCTGCAGCTTGACACGCAGTAAACGGGAGTCACACTGAGATAGACAACTGTGTTCTTAGCTTAAGACATCTCTGATGATCACCAACAGTAAACACGACACAAACCGTCCGTTCAAACCAACCCTGTACAATAATTATCCGCCTTTTAGAAGGTGACTTGTTCCATTTTTTTCAGCACACTCACACATTCCTCATCACTACACTGACTTTTCAAATTAGCAAGAATCCAAATTAATCTTATCTCGAGAGTTTTTAATGCCCCTTAAGATCACAGGGGCAGGCTGCCCTCTTCAGAAGCAGGGTTAGAAAATGGATGTGGAAAGTAGGTGAGGGTTTCCTTGGAGACTACCCCACACTGCGGTGACACTCCAGCATACAATTCAAAAGCCAGAGCACGCATCAAAACCTCATTAAGGGATCACCTGTTTTACACCGTGCCCGCACGCTTTAGGACTTTAGGTGTGTGGGTGAACCCTGCTGCTCTGGAGCCGTCCCTCCTCCTCCCATTTCATCATCCCCGGCGCAGCAGCCCAGCACGGGAGCCCCTCTCAGCTGCTCTGAGGTTCTGCGGCCCCTTCATCCTCTCCCGCCACAAACACACGGCACTCTGAGGACACAGAGGCCCTCCCCACTCCTGGATGCAGATGGCGCTGCCCAAGAAGACAGCCTGAGGCCAGGCTTGAGTGGAATAGGGATTCTAGGCCAGGCATGACAGCCAAGGGCTGCCTAAATCAAAGGACTGGGCGAACCGTCGCGGCGAGTGTCGGCTGCTTCGGAGAGTACGGCCCCCACTGTTTCCGCAGTCAAAGTAATCATCAGACCCGAATCCGCGCTCGGCCCCTCGCAGAGAGCGCCATAGAACCCTCTCCGATTTGGTTTCAATTTAAGAATTTTATTCCCTTTTAAGACAAAGCGAGCAGTGCAGACCAGCCGTATTACAAGGCTATTTTAAAGAGCAAAACACCATTTTACTTAATACAAAAAAAATGTAGGATTCAAAGTGGAAAATTACAAGGGAGCTACCCCGGTAATAGAAAAGAGTCCCCAGCTGCCTGCCCCTGCCAGAGAGGAAGCTGGATGTACTGAAAGTTCCAAGAAAATCTTCCTAGATGTTAGTATATTGTTCTATTGTCTTACTTTTCAGAGCTATCAATGGTATATGCAAAATAGCTCAATGCAAACGTCTGTTTTTGTCTCAGAAGGAAGCCTGGGTCCGTGCATATACCATCCAGGCAATGCATGGTGTCCTCAGGGCTGGTCCAGGAAAGCTCAAGTCCTAAAGTTGTGACTGGTGGTCCCAGGAAGCTGAGTGCCTCTTTCCCCATAGAAGAGTTGGCTGTACTAGACTTTGCAAAGGACAGGTAGATCCCAAGAGTGCACAGGAAATGCTCCAGAGGGAAAGAAAAGCTCCCCATTTATTAGAGGCTCCACAATGGCTGAAGCCCCCTCCTCCCACCTTCCATCCTTTTATTTTTCTTTCCTTTTTTTTTTTTTTTTTTTTTGCCCAGAGACAGGGTCTCGCCCTGTCCCCCAAGGCTGCAGTGCCGTGGTGTGATCCTAGCTCACTGCAGCCTTGATCTCCTGGGCTCAAGTGATGCTCCAACCCAGCCTACTGAGTAGCCGGGACTACAGGTGTACACCACCGAGTAGGCCACCATGCCTGAACAATTTTTAAATTTTTTGTGGAGAAGAGGTCTCACTCTGTTGCCCAGGCTAGTCTCTAACTAGTCATCTTCTTTTAACCCAGAGTTTCAAAATCCATTCCTCTCCATTACTGGAATGGATTGAATTTTGCCTCCTCTTCCTGCCCTCCAGAGGCAGGACTAATAAGCAGAAATCAACCCCAGGGCAGATAGGAACTCTCCCCAGGTTCTCACATTCAGATTTTTCCCTTGGGGAACACACCATCCTTTGAATAATTACTGGTTTGAACAAAAAAGCAAACACATGCTATAGGTAGACAGAAGTAATTCAGAAGGGATTGCCCACTGAGCTTTTCACATTTATAAGACAGACTAGAGGCAGGCGAGGGAGAAAGTGAAGCCCTCTCATTTTACCCCATACCCAAAGGCTGTAGTTTCCTCAAGATTATCTCAGCCTTTGTTCCCCTGATTTCCAAGTGACTTGGAAAACTAATCACTAGAAAATACCTAAAAGCTTAATAAATCTATTGCTTGAAAGTACCCCACTAATATTCAGGCTAAATCTTTCTTTCCTTAATTTTATTTCATTACACCTACCCTAATTATACCCCTTGTTCCGAGCTAAATAAATTCCTTCCTTCCTCTGTGTTTATGTCCTTCAAGTGTCTGAAGACCATGATCATGCCGACCACCCAAATCCTCAAACCTCACTAATGTGAGCTGCATGAAATGTAGAGAATAACACAAATAGTCCCCTCGGGTCCTGCAGGCTCCAGCTGGATCTCTCCTGCTTTGCTAGAACCCGAGGTCCTTACTCAGGGAGTGGCTCCATTTTGAGTTCTCTAATTATCAGCATAAAAAGAGAGACGCCAGTAGGTCAGAGCAGTACACAGTTATCAGGAAACATTCAAAATGATGTTCCCACTGAATTCATAACCAGAAGGAGACAAATCCCCAAACAGTAATTAACTCTAAATATTTCAGAAATTTACGTCAATGATGCTTAGTGATCTTTTTTTTTTTTACAAGGAGGGGCATCATTGAAAACAGCTGATACAATAGATCAATACCAAATTCCCTTCTGATACCGGTTTTGCATTCAGCAAATAACAATTCAGCAATTTTTGAAACCTCAGGGTCATACAGCCTGGAGTTGAACTGGCACCAGGGGCCATTTCATTGCACTTTCCAATCGGTGCATATGCTTGGCTGCTTATCTGAGTCTACTGTGATGCTTCTGCCAACGGAGACCTCACTACTTTATAAGAGTGTTCATCGTACTGTTATTAGCCAGACTCTGATCCCAAGAAGAGAAGTGCCTTCCTGCAAGCCTTACCCATGGGCCTGACCCTGTCTCTCTCAAAGCCACTTGGCACAACTGCATCTTCCTCCACATGGCAGCCCTTCATAAATCTGGCAACAGCATCATGTGCCTCCTTCCCCTTTTTGTCCCCGGGGTAACATCCTCAGTCACTCCTATTGTCCTTTCATATACATATATTTTTAAGAGATGGGGTCTCACTCTGTCGTTCAAGCTGCTTCAACCTACTGGGCTCAAGGGATCCTCCTGCTGCAGCCTCCCAGGTAGCTGGAACCACAGGTGTGCACCACACCCAGCTAATTTTTAATTTTTCTGTAGAGATGGGGTCTTGCTATGTTGCCCAGACTGGTCTATAATTCTTGACCTCAAGGGATCATCCTGCCTCAGCCTCCCAGAGTGCTGGGATTATAGGTATGAGCCACTGCACCTGCCCTACTCTACTGTCCTGAAGGCACCATAACATCCAGACCATCATGGGCCAGGCTGCTCCGCCTTACACCTCCATTTCATTCTTCACATGTGATGCAAGATGAAACACAATACACTTCTGAACCTGCACCTCAGAGATCGCTAGAGCTGTGCTTGCAGATTACATGGATGATTTTGTGTTTGTTGAAAAGGCCTCCCCTTCCTCTGCCTTAGGTATTGATATTCTACCTTTGAAGACTGATTTTTTTCAGGTTAAAATATTAAATATCCAGGAGTCCCTGTTAAAAATCCAAATATCTCCAAAAGGGGTATTGTTTTAAGCTTCCAGAAGCCAGTATAAAATTGATTTATTCAGCAACTTTAGACTTAGCCCTGAATTCTAATCCTGACTTTGTCATTTCCCAGCTGTAAAACTGCAAGAAAATTATTTAACCTCTCTAAACATGAAGTAATTAGTTAAGAAGGTCTTTGGACCTGGAAATTCTTACACAATCACAATCACACATAAGCCAAGTATCTGTGACCTTATAAAAAACAATTTTTTCTTTCTCCCTCTCCTCTGACTTATGTAATTCTCAGAAAACAGACCTGATTTCTCTACATAAAAGTAGAGTGAGTCATTCCTATATCTAATATCAAGGTAATCATGGAGTAACATAAAACATCTGAGTCCAGACAGTCTAGTCAAGAACAACCGAATGGCTATGTATTTTTAATAAATGGTTTTCTGCCATGCCTTTGAAATATTTTGAAACATCACCTTGAAACGAGGTCAAAGAGAACCCCTAATCTGGAAAGGCATTTTTCTCCTGGGTCTAGTCTTAGGGCCTTCGAGAAACTCTAAATATTGATCTTGGCAGCAGAAATAAGATGTAAGTGGCTATAGCCTTGACCCCTGGCTGGGATGCAGAAAGCTGCAGTAGGGCACACAGCCTCCACCTAGGGTTCTGAGTTCCTGCATAAAAACAGCGCTTGGTCTCTGGAACCTTCAGGGCTTCTCAAACTTCGGTGTACATCAGAGTCACCTGGAGAGCTTGTTAAAAGACAGACTGCTGATATTTGCCTCCCAGTGTTCATTTCAGCATTATCACAATAGCCAAAGGGTGGAAACAACACAAACATCCATCAACAGATGAATGGATAAACAAAACATGGTATGACCATACAATGGAATATTATGCGGCCAGAAAAAGTCTCGAAGTATTCATATATACTGAAACATGTATCAACCTTGAAAACATTCTGCTAGGCAAAATAAACCAGACAAAAAAGGCCACATAATTCCACTTGTATGAAACATCTAGAATAGATAAATTCATAGGGACAGAAGTGGATTAGAGGTTATCTGGGTCTGGGGATTGGAGGGAGTGAGGAATCATTGCTTAATGATTACAAAGGTTCTGTTTGGGGTGATGAAAAAGTTTTGGAGACAGATGGGGTGATGGTTTTACAACACTGCGAATGTCACTGAACTGTAGAGTTAAAATAGAAAATGCTGTGTTTTCTATATATAACCACAATATTAAAAAAAAAAATTAGCCCACAGATTCCAGGCTTCACTCCCCAGAGTTTCTGGTTCAGTGGGTCTGGGTGGGACACAAGAATCTGCATTTCTAACAAGTTCCCAGGTGATCTGATGCTGCCAGAACTGAATTTTCAAACTGCTGCTCTAAGTCTACAAGGGAGGCTAAACAAACCCTTCAAACTCTCTTCTCATCTTGCTTTGCTTTGCTAATTATCTAGAAAAGTTCAAACTTCTGTGCATGTATACCAAGGTCAACAAGCTGGAAATAACAAAAACAGCTGAGTCTGTCATTCTGCGTTCAGGCCGACCTGAAGCTATCAGTTCTGCCCTTTGGTTTTCTTCCGCCTTTTCTTCTCACTCAGTGTTGAGCCACTGTTGACCATTTGGAATGCCAGTAATTAACGCCTACTCAAGCAGGGTGGAGACAGGTGCAAGTCAGAATGGGCAGTGGAGAAACCAGCCTCCAGGCCTTGTCCTCAGATATCTTGCCCCAAAAATGTCCAATCTCACTATGCTAATAGTAAATTATTTTCTAATAAGATTTAGAAAAAATGCTTGCTGCTTAAAGTTTCAAAAGAACTTGTGTGCCAGGACTCCTGATACTGATCTGGGCAAGATATTCATGAAAGGTATAGAGGATGTAATACATATGTCTCATTTGGGGTCTGGTAAACTGCTCCAGAGCTCAGGTTTCTGGGATTCTCTTTTTTTCACATTCTTGGGTTCACCTCAAGTTCACTAGTTTTCCCAATGGAATTAGTTAACTCCTTCAAATTTAATATATTTTCATTCCTGCTCATTTGACTGTTGCATTTCTACACACACACGCTTAATTGAGCAAAGTGTGGTGGACATTTTCTCTACAGAGATAACACTGCACAGCTTCTGCACCGGAAAGAACGGCAACCGTGTCACCACATCGAGTGGCCTGACATCAGTGGTTGACATGTAAATAGTCATGGCAACAACATGGGTGAGTCCCAAGCTGGCCTGGCCAGACAGCACATACAGCTGGTCCTCCTGGGCTGAGGGGAAAAGTGATAGCTTTTACTCAGCAAGCAGATAGTGTTGGTTCTTTTCAATTTGCAGGGCTGTCATGTTTAAATATGAAAATGTTGCTTATAGTCAAATGTTAGTGACAGCAGCCTGTGGCGTCTATCATGGTTTGCACTCTTACTCCTGCTAAAAATAGGCTTGCTTTCTCTGGATTCCTTCAAATTCCACATCTGCAGGAAGTTTTTGTTGCTGTTGCTGGCCTTTTCCTTTCTTTCTGAAAGATTACTGTTCTTTGGCTCCGCCAGGGCCCCCTCCTTTTTCCCCTCTCTGGGAGAACGCCATTCAGCAGGATAATAAACACCCCAGGCTCAGACAGTCCCACAAAGGCCTCATGTCGGTTCTCAGTTATTAGCACAGGCCTCTGCCTCTGAAGCCTTTAGAGACGAGGGAACTGGGGCAGCTACAAGGGGCAGAACCATTCGACCTTCAGCAGTAAAGAAATGGAGGCTGACGGGGTTGACTGGGCAGGGTGGAAAGCACAATTAGACAGCAAGTCTTCTGGGTTTGGGCCCCACTGGGCTGCACCTGCCAAGCAGACAGCCTGCTCCCTCCAGCCTGCCAGAATCATTTTGTTTTCCAGGTATTAAATTCACACTCTACAAATGGTAACTACGGTAATGATGCATTTATTTAAAAATTACCAGTGGAACAAATGTTCAGTTCTTCTCAAGGCAGGTATTCAATTGCCTTCATTAATTCCATGGTGTGTGTGTGTGTGTGTGTGTGCATGCATGCACACAGAAAAAGAAAGATGGGGAGGGGGTGGGCATGTGGTTGGAGCAAATGGTACTATTGCTTTAGGTATGTTCAGAACCAGCCAAACAGTCTTGTTTGGAACAAGACCTGAATACTTTGAAATGCTTGAGAGCTTTATAACACATTAGAATCACCTGAAGAGCTTCTCCTCATGCCCCCACTCTTGGGGATTCTGATTCAACTATTCTGCACGGGCTGGGCCTCCATGTGGCACCTGCGAGGACCTTTCACGCAAAGGCCACACATTAGCATGTGGATCCCTGGGCTGCTCAGACCTACTGTGTCCCTTCCTTCCCAGATCACTGCCTCTCAGCCCCTGCTGCCTCTGTGGGCCAGTCCCCTCTAATACACCCTCCTCTTCAGGAGCTAGCAATAATTCTGGCCATGAAACGTCTTACAGGAGACAGTCCAGAGAGGTCCCCAGAAAGGAAGACAGCCAGCTCTGCAGCCCTGGGTGGGCTGTCTTGCTCAGGGAGATCCGAGAGAGCTCTGAACTGAATGAGCACTATGGAAAGGGAAGAATCCATCTCATTCCCCTTCTACTCGCAGCTCCTCCCAAGTGCCTGACACTTGATGCATGCTTGATAGAAGTTTGTGGGAGTGCTTGATAGCACTTTGGGAGGCTGAGGCAGGTGGATCACAAGGTCAGGAGTTCGAGACCAGCCTGGCCAAGATGGTAAAACCCCGTCTCTACTAAAAATACAAAAATTAGCCAGGCACGGTGGTGGGCACCTGTAGTCCCAGCTACTCAGGAGGCTGAGGCAGAAGAAACAGTTGAACCTGGGAGGAAGATGTTGCAGTGAGCCACGATTGCGTCATTGTGCTCCACCCTGGGCGACAGAGACTCCATCTCAAAAAAACACACACACACAAAAGAAGTTTGTGTGTCAAATGTTTTCTCAGTTTTCCCCAGAGTTTACAACCTATGTGGCAGTACAGGTGGCCTTCAACTAGTTAAGATGTGACTAAGAAGAGGTGGCTGTATATGAGCTCCTATGAAGTGGGCCCTCTGTGGGTCCCAACTTGGCTTAAGGAAACTGGAGATCTGCATTTATAGTGGGAAGAGCGGGCCTCATAGAACTGGAAATCCTCAGTCAGGAATGGGTTAAAGAGCACCAGATGACGAAGAGCTGGCAACACTTGGGTAGCACTTTAAGATCATGACCCCATTGCCCAGTCTTGACTTAGTGCTTCGCTCTCAGTTTAGTGCTCCCCTAGGGCTAGTGATGGCCTGTGGGGAGTAGGGCTTCATCAGCAGGCCTTCCCGGAACCTCTGTCCTCTTCCTAATATTTAGGGCTCCTTATGCATAATGGAGCTAGGCTGCCAACAGGTTACCCCTTCACCAGGGCTGCCAACACCAATTACTACCTCAGCCTGAAAGCCCCTCAAGATCAGGCAGGAAGTCCTGGGAAATGTATCAGCTACTGACGTGTTAAGTACAGATTCTACACTATGAGTTGACTTAAGACAAAGAATCTCTGCATTGTGGTCCATGACTGTTCTGTAATTTCTCCCTACTATCCACAGACACCAACTCATTCTTGGGATTTGCTCAGAAGTAGCAAGTGTAGCCTAAGGGTTTACAACCTGGGGCTTTTCTTGTCTACAAGAGCTATAATTATAAAGTCCTATCTCCTTCAACAGCCTATACATACCTCTCTGAATAGTGGTCTTCAAATAGTAAGGTGGGGTGGGTACTCAGGGGGGTGCAAAGATCATTCACTGAAGTAGGGGAAGAAAATACTAGAATGACTATAGTTACTGTTAATCATTTCTATTTGTGTGAGAATTTATAATTATATGTAGCTACTACAACAGTAGTACATGTATACAATTTACAAATAAGTAAACAGTGTGGGCAGGTGCTCAAAAAGTATTTCTACTGATGAGGTATGTGATCGAAAACCTGCTGAGATCATGAATCTAAGTGACAGTCTGGCCTCATTTTTACTTACTGAAAGTATCAAATTAGGGTGTCAATAGCTGGGAACATGTTTGATGATACTCCCTAGATTTTTCTTAGGTAGTGGTGGTTCGGGATGGAGGAGTGGTGTTAAAGAATAGATCAAAAGTGGCAGATGTCTCTTGTTTCTATGTCGGGCTAAGGGGCTTTCTAATGCCAAATGGAACAGACTCACTTAATTCCTTCTCCCCAACAGGATGTGATCTGTTCCTCCTTGGGACCCCTCTTTGATACTTTTTACCTTGCTCAAAGCACAGGTCACTATAATTTCTGTTGTCTCTTGAGTTCCTGTCGTATCTGTCCTTAAGGGCAGTCTCTGTCTCTTAACTCATCTCCTGAGGACCTTGCATGTAGCATCAGATGGAGAATACTTGGAAACATAACTGAACCTTTTTAAAAGAGATGTCCATTTCTATAGCCACGGCACTGGGCACTATGCAGCATGCAGCATTTACCTGGCTTTGGATTCCATAATCAGCAAAAGCTAAAAAATAGCTTTTAAACTTGCCATCCTATGTCAGCCTTCCAAATCATTTTTGCCTTATTTTTGAAATTTCGAAAATTGTAATTCATTTCATTTTTAAAGGAAAAGAAAAAAAAGACATTCTAATACCACACAGCTATAAAAGACATCATCTCAGAAAGAAAAGAGAATCCTTCCCAAGAAAGAACAGGGACCTTGCACCTCCACATAAAGTATACATCAAGCACCCCCATTTTTCTCATCTCATTCCTCAAGCCCCAGTCCATACATCACCATTGAGGAACCTCTAAGGTGAGGGGAAAAACACCACACAAATTCCAACCAAATCACTGGCAGCAATGTGCTCTACCGGGTGGTCAAAGGTGAGACAAGCCCAGCTCTGAACAAAACCATGATGTATAAGATAGAAGACGTTTGTCCCACTTCTCCTTCATCCCTCTGTCTCCTCGTTGGTTATCTATCCTTCCTTCAGGACCCTAGTTCCAGACAAATGGAAGTCAAAGTGTCAATCAACATAAGGCTCTTACCTTAGATGGCATTCACAACCCAAAGAAAGTAACCTCTAATAGTGGAATTTTGTGTGAGTGGGTAGCCCATCCTTTCCACTTGAGTAGCCCCCCAAATGACAGCACATTCATGGCTACAAACCAATTTTCTTCTCTCTGGAGCTGGCCCAGTAAAGGGGCCCATAGCTCCAGCAGCCATTAGGATCCTGGACTGACACACAGCATCTCCTACCTGGTAAAGGGCAAAGCTCCATATGGAACCCCATGAAATGCTGATATGGTTAATTCTATATTTGAACTGAAAACAATGTTATAGCCCCCAAATATAATTATACTGATTATATTGCATGTGCATAATCAAGAAATCCTAACCTCAAGCCACATACTGCTCACATGCACACAAAAGGCTGCTGAACTACACATGATCAGCTCTTTCTGAGTTCAGCAGTGTGCATTTTTTCCTATTGCTTATTCAGTTTGATAAGTGCTAGCATATGCTTGCTACAATAGGTACCAGGTGCCAAATGCGTAAGAAAAAGTAGGAGAGAAACTCTTAAATGGAAAAAAATTATATTCATTAACTTAATTTTTTCTGCAACAATGCCAGCATTTGACATCAGCAGCAAAGCACGAGGGGCCAGCTGGAGGCGCACCAGTGTTCCTTGGGAGCTGAATGATAACAGACCAGAATATTTCATGTTGGGCCTGTCCCAGAAATTCCAGGTGGCCGCAGACATGATCCTTTAAGTTACTGTCCACTTCCTGTTGTGCAACAAATTGTCACCAATTGCCTGAAAAGAATCAGGACACATTATCTGACCAGTGTTTGTTCTGCTGTGGGTGGGGTATGGAAGGCAGACTGGGAACTGTAGCTGGAGCCCCAAGTCCTCTCCATGATTTATAGTGGGACAACAGGCGGAACATTTAAAACCAGGTGTCCTGGAAAATGTACAGAAGCCATATCAATAACATCACCCAGAGCACGTCCCTGGGACTGGACTTAGGGTCAAATGTTCACCAGCCCCAGCGCTTTGCTTCACACACCTTCTACCCAGTCCCCTTTCTCAGGGGAGATTCTCTCCCAACAATAGGGGAAACCCAAGGCCAAGGAGCCTACCAGGCACAAAGCTCCCTCACCTGTTCAAGGGAGGGGGTAGCGACAAGCTCAAGTTGGGCATCACTATAGGTGGTTTCTTTGAAGGCAGAGGGTGGAGGCTGGGATGGCCCCTGGCTATCTCTTCCACAGCACACATTCATCTGCCTGCGCAGAGGGAGGCCAGCCAAGCCCAGCCTCCCTGGTTCCTGTAAGCAGAAAGCAAGGTGGGAGGAAGAGAGGATCCCAGTGAGGGTGCTGCCACCCCATCCCCCACCCACACCTTCAATGTAGGAAACCCCTCTTTTTCTTCCAGAAATTAAACAATAGAGCCCAAATTCCAAGCACACAAAGGCAGTCTGGGATTTAGATATCTATGAGCTGCCTCACCTTTTCTCCCTCAGTTGGAGCCCTAAAGCTCGGACATCAAATACCTAGAGGCAGTGAAGTAGGGGCCTGAACTTCCTGGGGAGCTGTGTTCCTTGAATGCGGCATCCTTGCTGCACCCCCACTGCCACCCACCCCCAAGCTGTTCCTTTTTTGTGATTCCAGCAAGACATTCTCTCGGCTGTGGATAAGAAGTCTATCTAGGGGCCAGGCACAGTGGATGACACCTGTAATCCTAGCACTTTGGGAGGCCAAGGTGGGTAGATCACCTGAGGTCAGGAGTTCTAGACCAGCCTGGCCAACATGGTGAAACCCCCTCTTTACTAAAAATACAAAAATTAGCGGGCATTGTGATAGGCGTCTGTAATCCCAGCTACTGGGAAGGCTGAGGCAGGAGAATCGCTTGAACCCAGGAGGCGGAGGCTGCAGTGAGACGAGATCGCACCACTGTACTCCAGCCTGGGAGACAGAATGAGACTCCGTTTCAAAAAAAAAAAAAAAAGAAAACTATCTGATGTACATCATATGTTTCTCAATGGCAATGAAAAAGTTTGAGGTAGGGAGTGTGAATGTGTAGTGGGTGTGTGACCTATATTGATAAGGAGTTCACTGAAGCTGTCCTAAGCTTACAGGGTAAAAATCATCATCCCCTAGCCTAGAGCTTCTCCAACTTCAGTGTGCACAAGAATGCTGTGGCAATACCATTAAAATGCAGCTTGGATTCAGGAGGTCTGGGTGGGACCTGGGATTCTGCATTCTTAACAGAGGCCCATGCAGTGTCCCCACTGCCAGTAAGTGGGCCACATTTTGAACAGTGAGAGGCTACAGACAGCCTGGACAGGAAAGATCAGGCCACGGCCACGAGAGCTGTATGTTGTGAATCTTGAACCAGGGCACAGGGTCTGAGGAAAGGTTTGGGTTTTGTTCACCGAGCCAGAGGCAGTCTGGGGGTCACACTAGGATGCCGAAGATTCATGCTTCGTGGGACATTCTCAGACAACAGAGTGGGTCCCAAACTCAGCTTCTGAGGACACATTGCTGGTAAACTGGATCAGCTGAAGCTACTACTGTACTCAAATCTCTTTTCTCCCAGACCAGTGGAAATCAGTGTTAATGCACTGATTTTGCAAATTTGTTTTCTGCCTACATATTTTCTTTCCTTTAATTAGAAGCCATAATCTCTTGTTAGGATAAGGGCAGTTAAGAGGCTGAGCCCTGAACCCCAGCACATCTTGGGACCCCACTTCAGCTTGCAGGCCCCATGGGGGCTTGGAGATGGGGTTGCCTGGTCTTTAATATTCTGGTACAAGTATCAGCCCTCCTTTGACTTGCACTATTCCCACTGGGACTTTGAAAAAGAGATATTGTAGTATGTATATAATATATGAGAACAAAAGGGAAATGTATCCAGAGAATACAGGAAGCATCAAGGCTGTCTTGTTGATGACTAATCCGTTCAGCATCAGAACTTGAGAGAAATTTGAGCATGGGGGATGAACATGCAGAGTGGAGGGGAGAAGAGGAAGAGGGCTCTGAGCAGGCTGACAGGTGACTGGGACCTGGAGGGAAGGCCAGGGAGAAATTCCAGGGGCCAGATGGCCAAAGAATTTTTATGAACTGAAAAGTCATATTTACTTTTAAAATTTTCATAGTGCTGTGACATAAATGCCCTTCACTAACTTGAATCTTCAGCGAAATTTGCTGCATGTAACATGCATGCATGCACCCATGAAGACACACACACGCCATTGCCTGCTTAGAGATTCAGAGGCTCCAAGGTGCTGACACAATTTCCAGGGTCTGGGTCCAGAAAACTCACCCCGCTTTAGGGCCAACTTGAAGGGTGTTATTATGCCACGTCACTGGGGATACCCTCATAGGCATACTGCAGTAAAGGTCCAGAGACCCTGCCTGTCCCCTGACCTCACCTTAGCTTCCAAAGAGAAGGAGGTGGGAGGGGAGACAGGTAACAAGGCAGGGGGCAAAGGGGATGGGATGTGGGTAGAGGCAGGGTAGGGGCAGAGGTGGGATAGAGGGTGTGGGGTGACTAGGGGGTGGGGGCAGGACCCACTCTTCATAAAACATAAAAGGAGTGGCCATGTCTCTAGAACAGGATGAGCAGTGAAACTAAATTACATCACAAGACAATAACCACAGCATGCATAAACAAGAATTACCCAAACTCACTAGGCAAGGATTTATCTCACAGACCGAAGCTGCTGTATCTGCTAACGAGCATTCACAAATGACAAAACCAACAAGCAAGTGGCAAAGGAATACTCATAGAACACCAGAAATAGTCAATCCTGCTTAGACAGCTTGATTATATATTTGTGAACCTGTTGGCTCTTGTTTAGGACTTTTATTTCATATGTATATTAAAGATGGCAAAAATTACTCTCAGTTCACATCATGGGGATTAAATATGTCAATAATTCACGGCATTCTCAAAAGAGTGGCACCATTTCCAAATGCTGGGCCACCTGAACTCACTTGAAGACCACTGATTTATGAAAACAGACAAAATAGGTGAAATAGAGAAGGCTTTGCAAATCTTGGGACATATGGTCATCACATGATAGCCAAGGTGCCCATGTCTGCGAGTATAATGCCACCAACAAAGAATGCCCACAGTTACAGCCCTGAGTCCCAGCCAGGGAATAAAAAAACTTTCCCATGGAGATCCAATTGCTCACTCCAAAGTTACTTCCTTCCCCTTCATTTACTGAAAATTATTGCAGGGGCTGGGGGTTTGGGTAATTCTAGGTCCCCAAAGCATGACAGGCACCCTCTGAGTCTAGCCCTGCTTTCCCAGAAACTCATGAAGAGACCTCATGGCATCTTACATCTCAGGGAAAAGGGGACTGCTGTGGATATGCCAGTTTAGTGCATCTCTCTGAGCACAGAGGCTTCCTTCATGCCCCCAAAGTACTTTTTGGGGGGCTTCCATTACATGGTACTTTAGCTGCTTTTGAGACAGTTTTCCACTGTGTTTTAAAAGCCAGTCCTGGCATGTCTGTAAACATCAGTTCATATTCCTGGAATAAATCCTTTTTGTGTTCCATCCTACTACCCACAGGGGTACAGATGGCATGTTTTATGTGGCGGCCACTATTTACAATTCAACCCCATGGAGGCCCATGAGATGCCACAAACGTAGCCCACACAGGAAGACAGCCCCTTGGGCAGAGACATTTGTCCCGACAGGCCAGGAATGCCAGGAAAGGACACACCTTGAAAGTACACGGGGTGCCTCTGCCACTGACTCCCATTCTCTGTTCAGGGCATCCCCAGAAGGCACACTGGGAGGCACATTTTGCCCAAGTGTCAGAGGAGTATACATGGCCAGTGGCCATAGCAGAGAAAACAGCACACAAAATGCCCAAAATTGGCTGCAGAGTTTAAAACATCAACAAAGCAAATCCTTCCCGACCAGGAAGGCTTACCACATTCATTTGCATGTTCATGAGCATCTGCTAGCTGAGTATCAATGTATCCTTCTTTCTCTTCTGATGGACAGCCATTAATCACAGCAGATCTGCCCTTGTCAGTACCTCAATAAACGGATAATGGAAGCAGGGATTTTTTTGTTGGGGAAGAGGGAGGGAAGGGGAGAAGAATCACTTTACTCAGAAGAATATTGTGAAGAAGCCCACTGCTGCCTCTGTCTCAGACTAAGTTAGCATTTGCTGAAAATGTCAACAGATTGCTTCTTGAGTTTGAGTTGTGCAGACATCAAAAGCTTATGTTGCTTAAAATCACTTGGTTGGTTTAGGCATTTAGAATGTCTCTATGTAATCTGGATTAAGAGGTTCTTGTTGGGTTTTACTGGTTTAGCATAAATCAGGACATAACTGGAATAGACCCCTTCACATAACTGGAGCCTTTAGGCCATTAATGAAGGAAAATTTGCTCTTTGTTTGTGTTGCATTTTTAGTGGATTCTCCTTCCTTCCTTCTTCCTTTCCTTTCTTTTCTTTCCTTTTTTTTTTTTTTTTTTTTTTTAACACGGCTTAGTTGCTATGCAGAGGCTTAGCGCTCCTGCATGAGGATCAGTTCCAGACTTTGGTTTGATTTGAAACAAGCCAAGCAAATTTGCCTGAATGTGATTTCAAAAGGTTTTCCTATTTTCCTATTTCTCTCATCACGAGATTGAAGGAAGCTGAGAAGCAAGTCACTATTTGAGTTCAAATAAAGCTGGTCTGATTTTCTCAAGTATTTGGTATGATTCAGTAGACATTGTTCAGATAGACAACGCCTGCTCCTCTGAAACACTGCACTAGCTCTCCAATCTGGACTGAGTCTGAGGAAGCTAATTTCAAAAGGCAGATTACTTGTAATTGCAGATGAAATATTTTTCTTCCGTTTTTACTTTTGTTTCAGTCTTTCTTTTACCCATTCTGTATGTCATGTGGACTAGATGTGACTCAAAAAGTTAATGGAAATTGCTCTCATCTTAATTTAGGAAAAAAAGAGAAAGAGAGAGAGCGATGACTGTAATTTGCAGATCTGAGCACAGGTCATTACAGGTGTGTTATAGTAGTGTATTCATGAGCCCCCTGGGACAGGCATGCTGAGCTATCCAATAACTTTTTTAATGTGTAATTACACACCATTGGACTATAATTGATTAATTGAAAAGAGAATGTAGGCAGATGTGAGGGCAAGACTTCTGCTGCTCATTAAATGAATATGTCCTTGCTTCTCTTTAATAAATTAAGTGGAACTACTCAAAAGCAATTAAGTCAGTAGTGAAATTCATTAAATTTTAAGTAATTATTGGTATTAAATTCTACAATAAAATTCAAGACTTTATATAGTTCCATTTCAAAAAGAAGTATGATTATTCTATGGGGTCAATTTAGCAGAATGGGGGTTCCAAAGAAAACTGTATATTGGACCCACTGATATTCTGTGTGGAAATTACACACAGAGAGAAAAAGACACAGAAGGGGGAAGAGGCTCTGGAAGCACTGCCTGCCCTGCTAGACCAGCTAGAGCAAATGTGTCACCTAAATTCAGGAATGTAGTCATGTTTCCAAAGTAATTTCCAAAGTGTTTCTTTCATTTAAAATTCAATCTATTTTCAAAAAGATGACAAACACTTACTTTTAAACCTAACGTCTTGACTACAATATTTGATACCTTCTCTAGTAGCTAAATTCAAACATACACATAAATACGGGGAGTTGAGAACAAATTGGAGAAAATTCTTTCCAGGCCCTACTCTCATATGGAAACAAACCTGGGCCACTGGGGTATGAGGGGAGGACGAGATTGCAGTAGTTCCGAGAGCTGTCAGAGCCCATAGGTGGCTGCCACAGCTTCTGCTTCTATTCATTCTGCCCAAGAAACTCCACAACTCAGAAGTAATGTCAGAGAGAAACTCAGCTGAGCCAATGCTGCCGCATTCCAGACATTCCTGACAACTCCCTAGACACAGGAGAGACCTTGGAGTCTGGGCTGAGTGTGGGAAATTGCCAAGAGAGAGCTGCAACGGTATGGTTTGTCCATTCATTCATACAGTCAATATTTCTTGGGTGTCTAGTCAAAGGCTTTATTAAGATGATTTTATACACATTATATAATTTAACAACATAATTTAATAATATAAAGTAAGTATATAATGATCTTATAAAAACTAGGGGTTGAAATCTGTAAAAATCTAGTTCATTTCATGCTCATCCAAAATGATTTTGTGCCCTGCACACAGTAGGCACCCAATAAAAGCTTGCTAACTGGATAGATGGAATTGATGATGTGGATTTTGTGGTAAACATCATGGTATATAGCACTTGCAAAAAGTTCTCTATTTAATTTATGGAAAGTAATACTTTGGTCAGGATAAACCTAAGAGCAGATGATAATGGCAGCTGAGACTGAAGGAGAGCTGATTCTAAGGCCCTTATGCCCAGACTTCAGCTCCAACCTCAGTGTCCTTAACAGTCCTGTCATTTCTTTCTTGCAATAGAAAACTTAAAATGTAAACCCATGAATTGCGGTCCTTTTTTTAAAAAACAGTAGATTCAACCACACATTTTTTTAAAACTTGTATTTCAAAATCTAAACATAACTTTGCATGGTTAGTTTCATCATCTAAAAGGCAATCCTTGTATTGTCATTGTTTGCAGGGGCTAACACACGAATGAAGTGAGACTCAGTCTCCTAGCGGCAAGGCTGCAGGGCCACTGCATCCTGGAGGCACAGTCACATCACGGGCCCTGTGAGAGGCCCCATGCTGCAGCCTTGAGCAGACACAGCATGTAGGGAGGTATGTGGCTCTTCCCATTCCCGTAGGAGGAAAGGCATTTTACATAGACCCTAATTCCTGTTGGAAGAGAAAAATTCCAATCCTCACACACATTGTAATTTTAGAAAGCATAACTAAAGCTAAAACTAAATTAGACAAAATAGATATATTAAGCTCAGAAAGAAAAAAGCCAGGACAGGGGAAAGACATTAGGTCTCAATTTCTGTTTGCATGTTTTCTTACCATAATAAGCAGCTTATTGTCCCACAGCTCATTTTAATCTTGAACATGACCTTGATAATCTGTGTATGGGCAGCCCACTATTTCAAAGAGGAGCTCTAATCAAGGGGAGATGCTCTTGAGTTTTGACTAAATGACATTTTGCCCATATTCTTGTGGATTTTTGTTTATTTGTTCATTTTTACAACTGAAAAAATTCCAAAATGTATTCCAGACATCTAAGCCAGAAAAAAGGAAAACTGATTTATCAAATCAATAAGTACCTAACTGACATATTCTGAAACTTATCACCATATGAACAAAAAAGATGATCCCAAAAAGTGGGTGGTTATGTTTGTTTTCAAAAGAAAGTCAGGATTTTAAATAGTCAGGTAATTAGAATAATTAAGGAATGTGGGATTTTAAGAAATTTAATTTGGGAGATTAGCAACCTCCTTTTTTTTCTCAAAACTCATCTTATGTTAATCCAATGTTCTACCTTTATAAACCCAGCAAATTAAATAAAATGTTTTTTATTTGATGAAGATCTTGAATATATTTAGGATTATTATTAGATAAATACCAGTTCTCTGTCTAGAGTCCTGTACATGTGCAAAATATAAAGAATAAGCTAAATCCATATGATTGAAAGCTGTATATCATAAGATTCTTCATTTTTAAAAACAAGGACTCAGACTACTCATATGAGTTTTATTTGTTAATATTTCCTTCTCTCTCTTAAAAATTGACTACAAAAGGATTTCTCTTTATTAGTTACATTTTATTGAACACTTACTAAATGACAACCACACTACATATATTATCTCATTTAGCTTTTACAGCAACCTTAAATGGCACATAAGGTTATTCTTTCTGTTTTACAGATGCAAAAACTGACCATCCCAAGGCCACAAAGCCAGTAACCCACATAGCCAGGAAGTGATTCCAGGACATATGCACTAGGTGGTCTCTATGCTGTTTTCAGAGGGAAGGGGTTACTGCATTCCTCGTACTGGAGACTCTATCCACATTTAAGAATCTTTCTTGCATTTTTATAGTTTAAATCATACTGATCCCTGAATCACTCTGGATCACAAATATTTTTAAACTTCAGTTGCTTGCTTCTACTTTGATCTTGTTTTTCCCACTGCACACAACTAGTTACTTAAAACTGTCATCCAAAATCTAAATTTACAGGAAAATTAGCTTGAGATGAAATCTTTGCCAGTTATTTATATTACGATGGTCATAAAAACTTGATGACCAACATTTTTGGACAGTTGTTTGCAGAGTCATTGTCTTGCCTTTCCAGCTGTTATAAGTCTTTGTCCGCCTCACAGCGTGCCTGGACTGTTCTAACCACCTTCTAGAAGTCTCCTTGCTCCCCTCTGCCAACCTATGAAAGCAGTGCTTTCACAATAGTACTTCCTGGCTCAGGTACCTAACAGAGATCCCTGTAGCCAACACACCAAATGTAAAATTAGCTGCTTAGCTGTTACTGTTTTTATTAACTGACCACAACCTACCAAATTAATTTTATTCTCGCCATTCACAAAATGATGCTAGCACAGGCAGTTTCCCAACTGGCCCCCATATGCATGATGCATACCCCCTTCATCATGATTCCACATCTTCTCTTTCTCTGGGATGCCCTTCCATTGCTACCTACCCTCCAAGGGCCAGCCCAACCTTCATCTCCTCCGCAGGCCTATTCCTGATGACTCCAGGCCATCATTTCTTCCCTATCAAATGGCCTTTACTTCCTTATTGCATCCATACATATTTTCATATGTATTTCTATTGTCTAATCACCATGCCACCCCATTTGGCACTTTACTATACACTGGAAGTACACTGTTCATATAAGCATAGTTTGTAAACTTTTTTTTTTAGTTCTCCTTGTCTAGCCCAAATTTGTAAACTTCTTATGAGATGGATGCACATTTTACATCACACTTTGTTTGTACTGCAACACATGACTTTTAAGCCTAGCCCTGGGGAGACAGTAGGTACCTAAAATATACACGTCAATTGAAAGACAAATGTCTTCAAAATGTGGGTCACACCCCCCCCATAACCACCCGCTCTCATGTGAATTCTACTTTTTGAGATGTATCCATGACATTAAACACCCAGACTTTTTTTTAAGGCTTTAAATCTCTATAGATACTGTCTTCATGCACTGTATACAAAAGAATAAATTAGAGCTATAAGAAACAACTCAGACCAAATAAACCAGGGAGAATACATCCCTTGAGAAAAAGTCTTTTTGGTTTGAATTATCAAGACTGGCTGTCTCCACTGATGCAGCTCAATTTTCAACTTGGCTGATCTGATGACAGTCAGAACATTGTTGAAAAATCAAAACGCATGAAAGCTAAGGAAAAATGAAAATAAAAATTCCATTACAACTTAATTTTTCCATGTTATATATTTGTATGTATTCGTATGTAAACATTAAATTAGTATAGAAAAAATACTGCATAAATGTTTGAGATGAGTTAAATGCCATAGACTGATAAATGCTTCAGTAATGCTTTTGTTTATTTTCCTTTTCCTATGTATAAATACCCAAATTTCTACATGGGATATATAAATCTGCCCTCATATATTGTATTTTCTATGTGTATCTACCCAATAATATTGCATCTTTTCAAAATTCAAGCTAGCTGGCAAGTATATAAATATTTCCCTAAGCCAAAAATGGTGTTTCACTGGGAGTATCTCTACACAATTACCAGACAATTTGGAACTTAAAAGCATCACTGACTGAAATAGCTATATAATGAAGGGCCCCAAATATTTCATGTATCTTAGTATCTGAATTCTTTTTATGTGAAAGCCTTATCCTAGCTCATATTCAATATTCAAATATTGCCTCCTTTCCCATCTCAGGTTTTGCCACTTAAAATGTTTATGTGTTTCTTTTTTCCTCCCTGTTCACACAGAGAAATGTATATAGCACATCCTGCTACAATATCACAATCAGGTTAAATTTTCCATTCAAAGGAAACCAAACTAAAACGAGATCAGAACACCAAAAAACAGCAGAGTATTTCACATGGTAAGTCTGAAGCATAACTTTTCCTACACAATTTGATATACTGAATCTGGATTATAAAATTCTAAAGTATAGGTAATATACCTATATGTACTTTGTCTGTTCTGTAGATTGGGTACCTCTCTAAGAGATGGTGGCAGTGGTGGAGATGGATAAGGGCATCCAAATCTATAGAAACATATTTTATCCTAATGAAATCTATAGCTTGTTTTATTGAGAGAGACAGAGAAAGAGTATTGCTCATCTACCAATGTATCTACATGAATTTTCAAGAGAAATATTGATGGATATGCAATCCAAAATAGAACACAAAGCAATTTTCTGGATAATTAAGGTAAAAGTAAAGTTTCTTATTTTAAACCCAGATTATCTGGGGTATGTCTTAATTGATTTAACATTTCACTTTCAAGAATGAACAAGTCCTATCAGCTGCACTGAAGGAAAAGTGAACAGCATTAAAATGCTCAGCCAAGATAGCCAGAGGCCAACCTCCACCCACCTCACCAGTGACTGACGTGCAATCCAGAACCAACTCATAACCATTTCATTTTTACCTGAACTAGAACCAGGAAGATATGTTATTGCATACATTCATTCAACAAATAATTCTTAAGTGTCCACCTCCATGGTTCATTGAATCTATATCACCATTGGTTGTTACAATGCCATTATTTTAATACCACAGGGAAAAAAACCTGGCAATTAAACAATGACAGGTCATCAATTGTAATACATGACTGCCATTTCTGAGATATTAAAATGTTAGGGGGGAAATTGCCTCTCAGAATTCATGAAAAATGGTGTGAGCTAAGCATGGTTCTCAGGGATCCAGCAATGAACAAGAGAGGCAAGGCTCTTGACACACAAAGTTCTCAGCCAGGGTAGACTCATCTGGAATTAAAAGAGATTGGATACTGTTCTCTAGCAAAAGAGTTCCTGGTAGCATGTAGCTCTCCAGAAAGAGGCCAGAAGAGTAGGAAATGTACAAAAAAATACAATTAGGAAAGATGTTTTAAGCCAAAATGCAATGAAATACATTATTTTGAAGAATCTTGTTTTCCTGAACCTGCTCATTTGAAGCTTAACCATGGGCTGCTATTTTTCTTCTTCTCTTTTAAAATTCCCTCTTACCAGTCCTCCCATCTCTAATTTCTTGCCTCTCATATTACTTGCATATGTCACTCTTCTCCACCTCTAATTTTTTTTTAATACTCTTTTCCTTTTTCTCTCAAGAGATTTTCATTAGCTTGTTCTTCTAAACATAAACTAAGCACATGACTGAATATGATTGATATTAGTTCTGGCTGGTTACTGGTACACTTTAATATTGAAAATTGATATCCTATCTGATTTCCTGGTTTTGCTTGATATATGATCTATAATTTCCTTGAAGCCACTGGAGGTGAATTCTCTTTGGTATTTTAGGTAATTGTTCAGTTCTAGTAATTAAAATAATGAAGGAGAATGTGACTGACCCCCATAGGCTACTTTATGGCCAGAAATCTCAAAAGAAATAGATCTATTCATTCTGAGTAATACAACCCTAACAAACCAAAATAGTTCAAGCTTCTTTTAAATGGCCCTAGTGATCCTAAAAAAAATTTTTTTAAAAGCATCAAAATCTATGGCAGTCAGATTTTTAAAAAGACACTTGAATGTTTATATCACATTGAAAAATGTATTTTCTATAGTCTAGAGCTATTCTGTTAATGTCCCAAGTCTACCAAATTAAAAACTACATACCTTGGCTCTGTTCCCCATAATTTATTATGCACTGGAATCTGCAAACATTGCCATGGCTTTCTGAATAAATTGCCCTTCCTCACATTCCCCATAGATGTTCTTTCTGGCTTCAGAATTCTACCAAAGAATTGTTACTACAAAGAAACTAGAAACAGTCTTTCTGAATTAATTTCTTAATCCCTTCACTCTACAACCATAGACTGCACTCCTTCTCTGACCCTGGAATGTAAAAATGTATAAGACCTGGCCCCTACCCTGAGAAGGCAGTTGGCCTGAGCACAGGCATGGGCGTTCGGTCGGAGATGTGGGTCAAGCTCCAGCTCTGTGCCTGCTCACTGAGCCTCCTGCCCTCCCCCAGGGCAAGGAGTATCCCATCTCTGCATTTTAATTTCCCCACTTCTAAAATGGGAACAGCAATATCTACTTAGAAAAGTTACCGTGAGAATAAAGGGCCTTAAAAGGGATCACATCACACGTTCATTGGAAGTACCTCACAAAGGAGGATTTCTTGTCTCCTTCCCTTAGCACAGTAACAGAGGCACACCCATTTGCTTTTTCCTTTGCTTTGCATTCATGTTCTTAGTTGCATATTTTAAGATAAAAAATTTTACTATTAAATGGTTAGGCAGAATGAAGAGGTCTGGCCAGGACCATGTAAAGAGTTTTCTTTGAGTCTTTTTTGTTTTTTAAGCTTAGTGCTAAGAATTATCTTTGTGCTTGTCCTCTTCATTGTTCAAAAGAAAATTTTGTGGGTTTTTCATGCATATGTGCATATGTAAAACTTTCAGGTACACTGTTGCTAGTAAATTTGGCCAAGTAGTAGTCTATGATGTACTGGAAAGCCAGCAACCTTGGAATATAAATCATCATAATCATAATCACAGCAACACTGACTGAGTGCCAGTTGTTTACCAAATACTGTTCTAAGCATCTTACAGGTAGTCGTTACTTAGACCTCAGGCCAACCCTGCCGGATAGCTACTAGCGTCCTCATTTCACACACTAGGATGCAGACACACAGAGATTCAGTGATTTGGGCAAGGCTACACAGCCAGTGGGTGGGGTGGAGATTTCTGCATATGGACAAAATAATCTGGCTTAAGAGTCCAAGTTTTTCACTGCAACACAATACCATTTTTTGGAAATTTGAGATTCTGCTCCAAAAAGGTATTCAGATATTGCAGTACTTCATAAGTCAGCAACATTTGCTATGTTGCCAACAAGTATCTCTAGTTCCCTGGTCATAAAAAGGCAAGTGGATAGATGTTCAACCCTTTCTCTGAAGTTCTTTTACCCAAATTAAAATATTACATTTGAGTTTTTATCCAAATAAATTGGGAAGAGATTTCAAGGTGAAGAATAAAGACAAGTATTCCCATCACAGGCCTCAAGATTTTGTTTAAACTAATGCATCCTTCTAGCTCCATTTTATTAATAATAAGACTACTTCATGCCTGTAATCCCAGCACTTTGGGAGGCTGAGGCGGGCAGGTCATGAGGTCAGGAGATTGAGACCATCCTGGACAACATGGTGAAACTCTGTCTCTACTAAAAGTACAAAAATTAGCTGGGTGTGGTGGTGCGCACTTGTAACCCCAGCTACTTGGGAGGCTGGGGAGGAGAATAGCTTGAACCCAGGAGGCGGAGATTGCAGTGAGCCGAGTTCATGCGACTGCACTCCAGCGTGGAGACAGAGTGAGACTCCATCTCAAAAAAAAAAAAAGGACAACTGGTTGTTGAGCTTTTATTACGTGTTAAGTATACTAAGTGCTTTATATACATGAACTCATTGACTGCTCAAAACAACCCTATGAGGTAGACAGGTGCTATATTTATCCTCATTATACTGATGAAGATGCTGAGGCTCAGGAGGGTGAGAAACTTGCCCAGCGTGCACAGCTAGCACATCTGCAGAGAAGGGATTGCGACTCCCACTCCTATCCACCAGACCACAGTGCTTCCCTTGGAGAACACACAGTCTTCCATACCTCCTTCTGGCTCCAAGAATCACTGTGATGGACTGAGTAAGAAGCCAGCACAAAAACCAAACCATTGTACCTCTGACATTTTTATGTATTGGCTCTGAAATGTGAAGGGCAAAGATCCCCCATGCTCTGGAAAGGAGAACCTGCCAAATCAAGACTCCTTCCCACAATAAAGCCCCTATATCAGAGCAGAAGCTGGGTAACTCTAACCCTCCCTCGTGTGGCTTCTCTCTCAAATACGGGCATTACAAAGAGATGTAAATAGGGTTTGCATGCATGGGAGAGGAGGGAAGATGGTCAACTGTGGTCAAGAGGGTCTTTATACAGGAAAAGAGAAAGGACCTGAACTACAAGACCATGGCAGAAATGGGAGCCAAGAGGCTGAAGCGTGAGAGGGAAGCAGCGGACACAGCTGGAGAAGAAGGTGAAACTCCAGCACAGATGGGAACAGAGGAATGCACAGATGAAATATGACTCAAGTGGAATCTATCCCTTCTGCCTATATTAGTCTAGATGGTCTTGCTGGAGAGCATAATTATGCCACCTCTATCAGAACTGCCTCTTGCTTAGTCTAAGATTGTGACTTTTATTTCCAGAAAGTTCTATTTTTCCAAGATACTTTAGGAAACTATAACCACAGACTAAAGGGTTCTGGAATATAGCTGGGGGAAAAAAAATGGTGAGACAGGCCAAGTTTCTCTAGACAGCAGCCAGTCCCTGGGATTTTCTGGTCATTTTACACCTGTAGAGCTATTGCAGTAACTATTGCAGTAAACTGGTACACAGTATACAATGTATGCATACATCATACATACATGTTTTCTTTGATGTGATGTGAGTTCTAGTGTGTCATCATGATTTTAATTTTTAGTGCCTGTGCTGCTCTGCTGTAACATCAAAGCAATAGTATGTAAATTCATGTTGAGCTGGGGCATAAAACTGGCTTTCATTAGACCAACAGCATTAAGGGGAGGTCTTTGGTCAATTGCACCTATTCTGAGACGCCTACTAAGTTTCAATGAAATGGGGCAGTTTCTATCACCTTTCAGGGGTTCATGTTATAGCTTCATGATCTAGCAGAAAAGTTCTAGCAATGGCTAATATATGGCAGCCATCCAAAATTTCCCCTCACTACTGTGAGAGGCTAACATGTACTGGTGAGTTGGGCTGGGTTACAAAGACATCCGATCTTATTTTCAAATAAATACACTTGGAACCAGGAGCCTGAGAGTAAAGAAAGTTAAAGTCATCACTGGCACCTTAAAAGCTTTTAAAACTGGGTGTGATTGGCCTAGCTTTACCAAGTTGTATTGAGCAGGGAAAGAAAAGCACAATATGTAACCAAGGGTCATTTGTTTTATGTATGTGTTGTCCCAAAGCTCCAATTCCAAATTTAATCAGTATCAATGGATTCTTTTTAGCCAGAGAAGAGGGATCCTGAAGATTTTACCAAAAAAAACTCCAAAACACCAAAAAACCAAATGTGTCCCTCACAAAAGCACATATACTTCAGAATAGTACAGCAAAGAAAAAAAAAAAAAAAAAAGGTGGGGAGGGGGAGGGGGTGTGGGAAAGGAAAATGAAGCATGATTAGTCCTGAGTTGATAATTGTTGAAGCTAGGTAAAAGATATATGGGGTTCATTATATGACTCCCACTACTTTAATTTTGTATACTTAGAAATTTTCCATAATAATGCTTTTAGTCCACAGACATGCTAGGAATTCCCATGAAGGAGAATTACTAAAATCCAGACTTGATAGGATGGTGTCAGTTATTGAGACCCCTGCAGGTGGGACCGCCTGCCTGTTCACCCCTTAGCCTTCGGGTACTCTACGCTCGGCCAGTCTAGATACTGACCAGAGTGTGGTGCACCTGGCCCATACTTTCCCACCTTCATGCCTGTGCTATTTTCCTCTGTTGGGAACACTCCCTTCCCTTACACTTCCTGCCAACTCTCCAAATCTAACCCATGTAAGGCCTGGATCAAAAGTATCCTCCCTTGTTAAGTCTTTAATGACTGCATACAGAAATAATCTCTTCCTCCTCTGTACTCCAAGAACTTTCCTAGTGCTCTTTTGGGGCACAGCTCACTGTGTAATAACAATCATGACTATAAGAAGATGATAGTAACAGCAGCTAATATGTACCGAGTGCTTACTATGTGCTTGGCTCTTTAAATACATCATCATTTTCTATCCTGACGATATGTTCTGAGGTTATTTCCTTTTATTATCACATTTTACAAAAGATCTGAAGCCCAGAGAGGTCCAAAGGAGTGCAACGGGAATCCAAGGTGTGATGTGATATCAGATATGTTACAATAAATGTTACACCTTTGTGCCTATGATCCTTAGCTGTACCACCAGGATGACAGGGTCTACCTGGGGCAAGACCTGAGAGCTCACATTTTTTCTGACAATGATACCATATGCGCCTTATTTCTCCTACTGAATTACATGCTCCTTCTGGAAAGGGGCTGTGTCATTTTCTATGTTGTGTCCCTGCTTGCAATGCCTTGTACATAGAAGGTGCTCAATAATGTCATGTTTATTGAACACTGGATTAGCTTTGGGTATTTCTACTGCCTAAGGACTGCATGCAACTCTTATAATCCACCTGTCTAGGTCCACAAGGAAATGAGATGGAAAAATCAGCCCACAGAAAGACAGCATAAGCATCTCTTCTTCTCATCATTTCTGATCACACAGCCACAAAACTAAAATAGTTTCATATTCTCCCTACAATGGCACTGTAAGTGACCAGGAAGAATTCTTCCCTGCTGCTATTTTTATTTCACCTCCTAGCTGTAAACTCCCTCCTTTTCCCTTTGCAAAACCCTCACCCCTAACAGCCTGAGGAAAAGCCAAAGGGATTCAGACGTTGTCTAGGTGATGACTCAGGAATCTGGAACTGAGGGAGACAGGCTGATTTTACCCCCCTGAGTTTCCTTTCTCTTAGTTCCCCTTGCAAACTTCCTAAGCCTGGCTTTTTTCCAACCAAATAATACTCCATTGGTTGCTGTTATTCTTTGGTTATATTTTGACCTTCTTCCTGAACACAGGGATGTTCTCTGGATTGGTCTTATGAAAACTTGGAGAGAAGGCTAGGAAGTCTTCCATTCCTTCTCAAAACCCTCTCAACGTTCCTCCTCTTCTCACTACAGGTCTTTCCCCTCCAATGACCCAGCTTATGCTATATTTCTGCAAGGTCTTACTCTCAGTAGGCTTTCAAAAACTGAGAAAGTCATGGCTGAGGAGAAAGAGCGAGCTCATAACATGCTTATGGTCCTCCTCATTCTAGCTCTGAACACGCCTCTCACCAGAGATAAAAGCATTTGAATTTAGGAAAGCCTTCCAGTCCCAGAAGAAACGGGAGGTAATGATGAAGGGACCAAGAATGGAGTTGGAATTTGGGGCAAGGGCTAGTCTCACCCATGGTTGGCTCTAAATGTTCCCTTTTCTGGGCTCTTGTAAACCAGGTTGCTATAGTGTTAACATGATGTAAATTTCCTACATTTTCTTTTATTGAAAGCCGTCTTCTTTAGTCATAAACTTAGATAAGCCAGCAAAATGCCCGTGTGTGTGCACATGTGCGTGCATGGGTGCAAATGTGTATGCCTATCTATGAAGAGGTAGGTGGGGCCACACTGAATTGTGACATATCAAATAGTACTCATTTTATCTCATGTCACTCATCTTGACAGCCTTTCATTTTCAAAATTAATAAAAAGCATAAGGAAACTGCTACACAATTACCAACTAAAGGATCTTGGCCACAAAGCTAAATATCTAGTCATCTGTGTTGTACATTAAGTGTGAAGGCACATATCACAGTTTGGGATTTAAATGGAAAAATCAATACCCTGCAGGAAATCTACAGTTGCATAGCAGATTTTTCTATCAGCCAATGCTTTCTTTGTCAGTGCCTTCTGATTACACATACTTGTGTATTCCAGGCATCGATTTTGCTTTGCTTTTGTTTAAGTTACTTAATATTCCTCCCTCTTCCAAGAAGCAGGCATGTGGGGGCGGGGAGCAGGCAGAGACATTATAGAGAGTCAGTAATAAAGTCAAGACAATGTCCCGTCTACCTGGCCAGGGCGCTTTCTGTCAGTGCCTGTGGCGCAGAGGACTAGTCATCCGGCCACATGCTCCTGATTCTGGGGACCTGGAAGCACCCTGTGCCCTCAATACTTTCTCCTCCCAGAGCTCCCACGCTTTCTAAACTGGCTATTGCTCTTGCAGCAATCCATGCAAGAACATGGTAGAACCACCCTTCAGCTAAAAAAGCACTTTGGAGTGGAGCTTGCAATCTTCTCTGACAGATTCTTTAAAAATCTGCTCTAAGCTGCACTAAGAAAACTCCAAGGATTTCCTATTTCTCTCTTATGAATGAACAAGTCTTTTTCACATAGAGGCATAACTTCTCAGGGCTTCATAACCAGCCAAACACCATCACTTTTCTTACAGCTGAAAAAAATTAAATTTCTCCTTGGAGAAATAAGCTTACTTATGTTTTATTTTGATTCTCCTTTTTCTTTTATCACAGGAAAGTATACTGACCAAAATAAAACATTTCTAACAGTGACTAGAAGGACGAAGATTGTACCAAATTGCTCAAAACTACTGCCAACACAACAATGTGTTCAAGCACAGCAATGACAAAACATCTATTTTCTCCAAAGATAGCTAAAAAAGACGTTCACATACATGTTTTGCTTCCTCCAGTATAAACTGACCACAACCAGGACTCAAGCATGTTCATTTTTCCAACAAATAGACAAAAATTAAATATGGCATGTTACTTTTACCAATTTCTCTAAAAAGAAGTAAGCTACCCCAAAGCATTCTGATACCAAAACACAGCATAATGGCCTCTGTGGTCTTCTGCTGAACAGTCATAGTTACAGAGACAAACATTAAAACTGAAATGAACAAAAAGGGTCTCCTGAGAATAGGTAATGCTAGCAGTACTGGAAGTTTAAGAGTCCTAAGATAAACTATAAAGTAAGTTAAATTTTCAGGAAAAAATTACATTTATAAGCAGCAAATATGCCTGTGGGTTTGTTGGTCAGGGGACTACACACACAGAATGAGAAGTGCAACTGTAGCTATGCAGACTGTAGAGGGAAGGAGGTTCTTGCTGTCAACATGCAGCTACTGAGGCTAGAATGGGTAAGAACTGTATTTTTGTCTCTCCTCCTGCTCTTTGGACACTTTGTTTTTAATGAACAGTTGGTATCAGAGCTAAATCCAAAGACTGTTACATGTGGGATTTCCTAATGCAGAGACCTGGCAGAGCTGTACTATATTCGGCCAAAAAACTAAACAGAAATTAGACTACCTCAAAATGTAACAACTGAGCATCCTCATTCTCTTTCAGTGTTTTCATTTAGTTGGAGCAAATGTTTTGCTTTAATGCAACTGAACAAAAAAGAACATTTAGGGACAATATAGCTAGATCCCTCATAAAGCTTCATTTTCAAAAGGACTGTTTGAATCTCTAAATAAATGACAATTCATTCTCTGTTTACTTTAGGTAAACAGAAAATGCATTGCAGAGCACTCATTTTCAAAAGCTAATCAAGAACATTAGGTCCCAACAGATTCATTTAATAGAAATATAATAGGCATTCCTGCTTGCTTTTCATCTTGTCTGGCTGTAAATGTTAAAATGAACAGCAAATTAACCCTGCATTGGAACAGAGTCTCAGTGTCACAGCTGATATCCTCTCTCTCACGACTTGTAAACATCCCCGCACCCTGTCACTGCTTTGACTCCTTCTGCATAGGAGAGACGATTAAGTTTGGCAAGAGAGTGGAGGAATACTTGAATTCTAAAGGGAGTACTGCGTGTCAACTCTGCTATCTTCCCTAGCAGAACAAAATATTACCATGTTGTCTCCTAAAATAGTGTACAATGAGGACGTAGGAGGAGGGGTGAGGGTGAGGTTGTTTTTTCCCGAGCTACATATATCAACTGTCTTTCTCTATATTTTTAACTTTACTAGCCATTCTCCAAGTGGCTGCTTATAAACTACTAAACAAAACAAGCTAATAAAGACAGGGCCATTCAAGCTCTATAACCAGATATAAAAGATTTGCAAACAATTTGAGATCTTATAATTAATATTCAGTGATATCAGAATTAGCATTTAGAAATCTATACAGAAAACTATAATATTTCATAAATTATGTAATCATGAACAAACCCTTTCAAAAACTGTTTTCACTGTGCTAAAGTAACATTCTAGACTTGTTGTAAGTATGTTATTCTTACAAGTAGTTCGCAGTTATTCTTGAAGGCAAGCCTTGGAGTTTCCTTAGCATAGTGCTGCTGGGGAAAATTTTCAGCATGTCCATCTTCATCTCTAGCCTGAAGGGAAATATAATGGCCTATTTAGGGACTTACAAATAATGGAAGAAAAAAAGCTAAAAGCATAACAGCTCAGATCATTAAACAAACGGGAATCCAGAAATAACAACAATATTAAGAAGTTTGTTTAAATACGCAGTACGCCTTTTAGGTATCGAAATTTGGGATTTATTTTTCTTTACATTGTTTAGTTTGAACATGCAAATTCATTGTGGTGTAATATTTAAAACGATATCAAGCAAACCAAGATCAAATAATTTTGTTGGCAATTACCACCACCATAGTTTTCCAGTGCATATTGTTCATTGCACATTTAGGATTATATGACATACATACGTGTTTAAACTTTTTGGCATGCTTAAGCAATCTCTAGATAATGCACTTTTAAAAAATTCTAATAGCAAGGCCATAAGAAAAGCAATCTGCATAATTATATTTTGCATTGTAATACTATTAGAGATAAACTGATTCCCCTCCATTTTTAAATAAAGATCTAAAAGGAGCGATGATCTAGTAAGAACCATAATTCTTCAATCAAATGCAGTAAAAAAATAGATTTAATTTAAAAGCTGCATTAAAAGTTACTGGTTATTTTGATCTACGCTGTTAATTAAGAAAACTGAAGTTTAAATGGAGACATTAACAGAACCCATTAGCAATACCGCTTGCATACAGTCTTCTTTCTAATCTCCACCGGTTTCTGGTTTGGAGTTGGAGAGAAGGGAGAGGTAGGTGAAAGGGGGCGTGTCTGCAGCACACTCATTAAACCGCTCATTTGGGTGACACTTGCACTCCGCTCTGCTCTCATCTCATCTTAGCCCTAACTGCTCTCTCTTTCCTGGCCTCCTGAAATTCACAGCTGAGCTGTCTCCCTCACATATGGCTTGCATATAATTATGCATATTCCATTTTACACTGCATTAAAATGATGAGCTCCTGGCTCCCTGCCAGCTGATTTTTAAAAGCCCCAGCAAAGTAGGAAAAAGGAGAGAAACACAAGGAGAGCCGCACAGGAAGCAGCAGGTAGTTCTGTCTGCTGTCTCTTTAGATAAAATGTATGTCTGGCACCAAGGGAACAGCTGAGAACTACCTGTTGTTATGTATGGATTGAGGGGGCAGAAAACAATGAGCCACAGAGTACTGTGGCAGAGATGACAACGCTTATGTGTTGTTTCTCCTTTAATGGAGCAAAATCTGCCCTGATGAGTGTCACTCAGGGCTCCCTGGCTATACTGGAGCTTGTCATTTTAGAAAGAGATCCTTATTTTGTGCATTTTGGAATGTATTGCTTGTGTTTAATAAAGCTTCTGCTACCTAGCCCAAGGAGGGAACAAGATGGAAGTGCAATGTCATGGTCAGTAATATTTAGGCTATGAGAAGTTTGTGGGAAAAAGAGATTGCTCTGTTTTGGTTCAGTTTTGAGATTTATCAACATCCCTGGGGCTTGGTGCCTTTTTAACTTTTTATTCCTACTAAATCAGACTAAAATAAAAATGAAGTTAAAGGATTGGCTATATGTGACAGAGAAAAAACTGTAACTGTTGTCCATGTCCAGTGTCTATCAAGGCGCTGAGACAAACGATGTTTCTTCTTACTGCATCAGAACAACTTTGCAGCTATGCCAGAGTTTAAGTTAATATAGCTCAAATGGGTCACACTTTAAATCCCAACTGGCAAAGGTAGCAGTGGCGGATATAAAGGAAAGGCAGTTGTAAGAAAACAGGAAGATGCCGATAGGCAGTGACAATATTAGATTCTTTGTAACAAAATGTTAAGCCACTCTATGAGGTACAGGTCTCTTAAAGGCAGAGACCACATCAATTTCATCTTTCTTACTCTGCCATGTCCAGTGCCTTACTTTTAGTTGATATTTAACAAACATTTAAGTGACGGAAAAAACCCATACGTGGATAGTAAGTAGACCCTACCATAAACAACTCTGTAGAAAATGCCACCTCAAAATATGCTAAGCTTGGTAGTAGCTTTATTATATTCCTGATGCACTATGATACATATGCTTGGAAACACACTTTGCATATAGTTTTCAAGGGCTACTATTTACATATGTATGTCTATATTCAATATATATGTATCTTGTATATAAATATTCATAAGGTGGAATGTGTTTATTATGCATGTACTATGTATACACATTCATACACACCAGATGCCTAGGGATATTTTCAACATTAGTGGCAAAAATACATTCATTTCACTTACATGTAAGGTGCACACAATGTTTTTTGTGTGTTTAAAGGACAAAAAAAATCCCTTTATCTAAGATTTGAATGTGCTTTCTCAAAGGGGCTATAGACTTTATCTAAAGCTGCATAATTTATGAGGTTAAATAAAGCAGCAGTGGAAGAGAAAGGAGAGGGGGATTGGAGAGATTAGGATGTAGAGAGAGAAGGCCAAAAACTTGCTTCTGTATTGAACCACTATATTCACCTCTGCACCAAACCTCCATGGCTCTGGGAATGGCCTGCCCTCTAACACCCACCCTGACTCCAGAGTTCAAGAAATTCCATCCTTCAGCCATTTGCTGTGTTTCCCCCACATGCCACAAAAGTGAAAAGCACACAAAGTGCAAGAAGTTCTGGAACCATCACCTTCACGTGTATTTGTGTGTAAACATAAGAACTCATGCACACTTCTCACCTCTGTAATCCTCTTTGCATTGTGAAGTTTTTAATATGCAATTTTAACTTACTATGACAGGAATAAGTGGAATTCAGTGCATTCATCTAAGGCAGGAATTCTCTACCCCAGCTGCATATTAGAATCCTTTGGGGTGGTTTTTTTTCTTTGGCTTATTATACTGGTGTCTTACCCCCTTCTCTTTCTAAGACTCTGCTTTAATTGAGGCCTGGACACAGGTGGGTTTTTTTATAGAAAGCTCTCAGGTGATTGTAATGAACCAAGGAAGGGCGAGAACTGCTGATCTGAGTGCCTACAGCTATTAAGGGGAGGCCCTTGGCATAGCTGCCAGAATGTTCTCTAACCAGGTCCCAGGCCCACTGGAGTGAACCACTGAGCTATGAGGGGGGTATATGCAGGTCGAACAATCCAGATTCAAAAATCTGAAATCCAACATGCCCCAAAACACAAAGCTTTTTGAATGCCAACATGATGCTCAAAGGAAATGTTCATTGGAGCACTTCATGTTTTGAATTTTCAGATTTAGGATGCTCAACCAGTAAGTATATACAACGCAAACATTCCAAAATCCCAAACAGTTCTGGTCCCCAGCATTTTGGATAAGAACACTTAACCTCTAGGAGGTAGTACCTGTGGTACATCTTACCCTAAATATTCAAAAAACCCTGGGCAACATAGGGAGACCGTGTCTCTACCAAAATAAAACCAAAAATATTAGCCAGGTGTGGTGGCATGCACCTGTAGTCACAGTTACTCGGGAGGCTGAGGGAGGAGGATTGCTTGAGCCCAGCAATTCAAGGTTACAGTAAGCTATGATCACGCCACTGCACTCCAGCATGGGCAACAGAACAAGACCCTGTCTCAAAAAAAGAAAAAAGATTTAAGAGATTACACAATTAGTTGCTTGTGCGCAAAAATTATCATTATTTGTTTGCTTGTTTCTTAGTTTCTGGAATGACTAATGATCTTGGAAGAACCACTTCATCAAAAAGGCTTTCCAAACCTCTCTGTCCAAGGCAAGTATCTTCACTGTGGCCTTTCTTAGACTCAATATGGTTGCAACCTTGGAATCACTGGTGTGATTTTTGTCTCCCCCACTAGCCTGCAAGCTTCCTAAAGGCAAGAACAATGTCTGGTCTCCCACCACTATATCTTCAGCCCAGCCAATGCCTGATGCCCAGTAAGTGACCTGCAAGAATGAGCTTGATCATTCACAGAACTTGGTGGCAATGTTAGACAAAATCTGTAAGACCTTCCTTACCCTACATAGAGAATCAGTTCAGAATATATTAAAGTCAGAGGCTTATTCTACATATGCCCCCACTTGGAGTGCCAGACAATGCCGTAACAAGCAGGGTGGACATAGGACATCGACAACCCCCTCAGGGAGGAGTATATGAACACTAAAATTGTTCAGAATCACTGGCTTATGGTAATAACATAAAGCAGACCAACTTTTAGCTGGTTTTATTATTGTTCTTAAATCCTCAGAAGACAATGCATTCTCTAATTGCCTGTCGAGAGTGGACCACCCCACTGTTGGCTCTAGATATCCACTGGGGCCAGAAGAATTGTGTTCACGTCTGACTTTTTTCCAGAGTGACAAGTTCTGAAAGAAGGCACATCAAGGCACTTCATGATGAACTAATTCTCTCCTTGTGCCTTACTTTCAACAGTTTCATTCTGACTAATGTGCTGAATATTTATGCCAACTACAGGGAAAAGCCAATGGGAGACTATTTTTTGCATTTTACTACAAATGTGATTGTCAGAACAAAGGTGCATTTTTGACCTATTATTCTAAGAAAACTTCATTTTTTTTTGCCATAACAAAAACAAAAATCTTGCAGTTAAACTGCAAGCAGATGTCCCTGTTTTGCTGACAGTTGTGTATCCATTTTCATGTTGTGCCTAGCATTTAGAGAAATATTAGATGATAATGAGATATTTACACTAATTGCGTCTCTACTTCAAAAACCTCTGGCTTAAACTTTTTATTCACTTTTCTTTCCCTCTGAACCAGCACAAATTCACTTCTCTTATTTTGATTCTTACAATACGGCAAACTTTAGTTCTTCAAAGAATTCACTGCTTCCTCTGGGCCAAAGTCTTGGTGCCATGTGCGTGTTGGAGCAAGCTCGTCAATATTTCTCCTCTGGAGAATGCCTTTAGAAAAGGTGGAACATTCTAGAAATAGCTGCACTTGCCTACCCCAAAGAAGTGTGATGTTTCTGACTCCATGAAAAGGTTAGCATTATTGCCATTTAAGTGGAAAGATAATTAGGCTTCAGAGTTAATACCTCCCTGTGATGAATGGGAGTTTACACTTCTGTGTCATTGTGATCTCAGGATTTCTTTTGAAAACAAGCAAAGGTTCTGCCTGGAATCAGAGCCAGGGAGAGCGCAGCTTCCAGGCTTAGCCCTCCTATGCTGCAGCAGAGGCAGCACACGTCAGCTCACACATGTGGCATTGTTACTGGACTTAAGAACACCAAAAACAGCACAACTCAAAGTTGTGAGAATAAGTGTATAGTTGAAGAATTGTAGAGGAGAAAAAAGGGGACACTGATTTTACATTTTATAACTAACTGTTGGAACCAGAAGTAATAGAATTTCTTTTCAAAACTCAAGGTAAAAGCATGGGGACACTGCTCTGAAAACGCATTGAATTTTATTTTCTGAAATCTCATTTCTGGTTTAGCCTTCTGTTCTCAAATGCGTCCACACATTCTCTTGAGGAAGCTCAGGAATAAACAGCAGCTATCACACACTGCCTTTCGGTGTGCTGTGAATGTCTTTGTGAACTTGACCTAAAGGTCAGTACCGTTTCTTTGTCCTGCAGTGGACAGACACCTGGGACCTCTGTACAGCCACTCCTGCCTCTGGCAGGAACAAGATAGGGAGGTCTTCAGAGTAGCCCCCTGCATCCCCTGGAGTTACTGCACTGTTGTGCTCATCTCAGTGGCCCAACTCTTCAGGCCGGAATCCCCAGTGCCCTTCAACTGGGTCTCCTGTCCTTTACCCCCATTGTCTCTGTTGGAACTAGATTCCATCTCTCCTTCCCACTTCTGCTGGCAGATTCTTGTGTGTCCTTTAAGCCTTCATTCAGAAGCAGCTCCTTCAGGAAGCCATCAGTGACTCTTCCTCCTGGTCCTCACCTAAGCTCTGCACCCCCTGTCCCTGTATGTATTTCCATTCCACACTGATTTATTGCATTGCATTATGACCATGTGTGTGTCTGCCTCTCCCACTAATCAGTGAGGTCCTTGAGTGTGGAAACTGTGTTCTGTCCAGCTTCAAATGTCCAGATCCTGGCATATTATAAATGCCTGGCATATTATAAGGGTTCCATAAATGACTGAGTGAGCAAATGAATAAATGAATGGGTTTCTATCCTTTAACACTATTCACTGGATATTCAGCCTTGCACCCCGGTCCCTACTGGTTGGGTGTTCTGCCTCTGAACCTCAGGAGTCTTCTCCATACCTCCTGAGTCTCCGCAGGGCTCTGCTGGAGCTATCTGATCACACCTGCCTCATACCTAGACCTTCACTGACTATTCGGTGCTCTTCTGCCCAACACCTGTTCCTCCTACTTCGTTAGACAGCAGGGTCTTGGCCTCACGGAAGATCTTGCACTCAATTTGGACTCTGGCCAATCACTTTTTTGCCCCACATGTTTCTCTCCTCCACCTCCCTGCTAGACTGATCCTCTGGTGTTTGCCCAACAAATTCTCATCCTCAAAAGTCCATTCCCCGATTAAACAACTGGGCACCTTGTTCCCTGTTTCTGATATCTCACCTTCTCCTACAGTCCCAGGTCCATCTGAGACTCCTTGTTTACCATCCATGTCTTATCTCCTCTATCAGACTGGAAACTCCTTGAGGGCAATGACCATACATTATATATGAAGTCTCTTATATAACAAGCAATCCTGCAAATATATGTTGAATGGATTCATTAGCCTACACTCTTCCAGAGGCCAAGGCCTAGAGTGTTTGGTTTTTCTCTACTCAGAACTGCCTACCTCTATGAATGGATACCCCTTAAATATGAGCTGTTTCTATGCAAATATTCAACTCACTGAACAGATTGCAGAGAGTTGCATGATTCTCAGACAAAATTATATGTGCATGCAGCTTGAATAGAGGGCTTTCTCCTGGACAGAGGGCCCCCACCTGGCATCAGGCTCCCTGCTCTGGAGATACGCAACTAAACCAGAAATATCCATCTCTGAACCTAGGCATCTGCTCTATTCACATTACTACTCATCTCTGCATCAGGATGCCTTGCCCTTCCTTTCATCTGCTTGTTGAAGATTGGCTATGGGGATTTCTGCAGTGGTGCTGTTTTACTTTGTTCTTTTAACCAAATGTATTTAAATTCCCATTTAGCATGTAGGCTGTAGAAGCTGTTTGCCCAGAGAAGGCCCTCCTAATTCTCCATCCTCCTTAACTGGCAAACTAACAGGCTTTCCCCATACGTCTTCAGGCTCCTCTGACAGCTCACACACCTCTGATGGATGAGATGGACTTATTTGCTGCAGCTATTTTTTCACTCCATGCAAACCTTTATATATATCATAAATTTTTAATATCCAATTTGGAGTCTTCAAAGAATAATGGTAACAAATATGCAGCATGCAGATAATGGGAATCGAATCATGTTTATGGTCTCCATGAGCATCTCCTTAAATGATGTCAGGTCAGAGCCCCTCAGAGCCACGCGCATGTGAGGCTATGGGGCTGATCTCGTGCCTGATTAATGGCTGCCCTTACTCAGGGGCCCTAATGGATTACATGACAGTTATGGCAACAGACTCCACATCAGCCTGAAATACAGCTTCCACAGGAACTAAAATATATCATGTTCATCCCAGCACATTACAATTGTGTCTGGAATAATCAGAGTGGTTGCTTAAGCAGTTCTGAAAATGCCTGTTTTTACTTTTTATTTTTAAATCTATTTTTTCTTTATTGGACAGGTGAACCTTTTTGCATTTTACCTTGCAGGGTTCTTTCTCAGGTCACCTGAGTGTCTTTGTTTGGTAAGAACTGTTATTTCACAGCATCCACAGGTAAGGCCCGGCAGCTAGGGGCATATAGCCCTCTTTTTTTTTCTTTCTCAGATAAGGCCACATCACCTCAAACCCCAGGCAGCTTCTGATTATTCCGGAAGCTTAATCGACACTGGATTACCCAGGCTCCTTCCCCTTCCCCCGCTTTCCTCCTACGCCCACTGCCTGCCTTTTGGCTTTTCACTAGTCATTTGTATCTATTACCCAGAGACACAGTGAGGGGAAACAAAAGGAAGGGAAACACCAATGATTCCACTTTGCTATTGGTTGGCACCCATAAAATATTTAATTAATAAGCCTAATCTAGGCATTTCAGGTAGTCTTTTTTTTTCCTTTTCTCTGAAATCACTAGGCAGAAGGGGGTTGGGCTCATATGATTATATGCAGACCTCGTGATGGACCTGAGACATCAGAGAAAATGTGAAACAGGCAAGGTCTGGAAGGGGACTCCAGGACCCTGTCTGTAAGGCTAGAAGAGGATCCAGATGTTACTGAGGAGTTTCACTATCTATAGGATGCCTCCCCCAGAAATAACCCGGACTCAAATGGGATTAAAAAACACAGTGCTAGCCAGATTAAGATGCTGTTCTGGATATTATCCAGGATTAATAATAACAGCTAACATTTCTACAGATTTTAATGTATGCACCAGACACCATCCTAAGTGCTTTATATGTATTAACTCATTTAATGCACACACTCATACATATATCAAGGAAAAAATGACTTATGAGGTAGTACTATCATTATCTCCATTTTATATATGAAGAAGCTGGGGCACAGACACGTTATGCAGTTTACACAAACTCACACAGCTAACAAGTGGGAGAACCAGGATTCAAACACAGGCAGTCTGGCTCCAGAATCCCCACGCTACACACTGATGATCTCCCACCTCTGTGCTGGTGGCAAAGGTAAATCAGTGTGCAATAACTTGAAAATACTGGTGTCATTACATTTTAAAAATATGTTATAAGGGAAGTTTTCAAATGTCTTTGGTTTTAGCACTCCAAGATTGAATGTACCAAGAAAATTAGGAAGACAGTGTTTAAAGACAAATATAACAGAAGCGGGGCGGGGTGGCAGGTAGAAGGTGCAATGGGAGGGGAAGAGGTAGTCTGCAAAGAGCCCCAGAAAAGGGTTCCCTGCAGCTTCAGGAGCAGCGTCAGCAGGTCTCTGGCACAGCCTGCGGAAGATGGTACTTCAACATCTTCAACACTTAAACCAACTTCTTTAACCTGATTCTTATTAAATAAACTTCAGATCATCAAGTGTGACACCTAGGCCTCTCAATACCAGAAAAGACATGTCCTACCAAACTCACTCAGCTCTGCAGGTCCTTTAGCAACCTCCTTTGTGGACTTCTAAAAACCTCATCAATATTATGATACTATTTTTTATTAATGCTGTAGGTGATGCTGTACAGACTACAAGAGGCATTCATGCTATCTTGTCTCCTGTATTCCTGGCACTCGGTATGTAAATGCAGATTGTGACTTTGGTTAAAATGAGTCCGTTCATCAAGGCAGTGGATATCCCTGAGCCAATCAGTGAAACTGAGTCCCTGGACATGCCTTGTCAAGAAACCTGCTCAGACTGTGGTGATTGTTCTGGGGGATGATGGGGTAGAGAACCAAAGCCAGGTGGCCTCCTTTACTCCATCCACAACACCTTCCACTCCTAGGAACAATAGAGACAGAAGTACAATAAAGCAGCCCTGAGCAGGTGGATGGCTAACTAGCTCAAGTTGGTGGGAACACAAAGCAAGAGGCTTAAGTCACTGTCCTGAGTGAGTTAGCTTGGTCTGTGTCACTGCCACAGAACATACCCTTCATCATGACCTGCCATGTCACAGGTGTACAAGTCTTGGCAAAGGGGAGACAGACACCAGAAAACATGTGAAAGGATGCAGATGAATCAGGGCACATCTCTCATGGCTTCTGGAAGAAATAACTCATAGGGCATATGCTAGTGAGCATAGTCATGGATAGCTATGAGTCACCAACGGAAACAAATGGTGTCCGTTAATTAGTTACTAATCCTGAGGTCAAGGACTATAAACTCTCAACTAACAGCAATACTTGTCAAAGACATGACGTCACAATTGTTATTTGTAACAAGAGCTCAGCACTCAGATCAGCTTAATTTTCTTTTCTCCCACCAGCAACCACAGAAATGCTATAATCAGGATCTGGGTATAACCAGGGTTGCCTACATCTGTTCTAGCCAGTCCATATGCTAGCCTCAGTTCACCTCATCTCACAGGTGCCCACCCCCCAGCAAAGCAGGCCTGCAGATGCTCCAAAGCTGTTCCAACCATCACTGCCACTCATTCCCTGCAGCTACAGCTTGAGCCCACTTCCATACCGTTCCCAGCTCACCACCCTCACCCTAACTCTGGCCCTCCTCTGAGCCCTTTGATCTGTGTACTCAGCCTGGCTGGAGCTTGCTGTCCTTCACGGGTATGGCCTTGGTCCTTGCCACTCTGGTCCTCATTCTGGACAGACATAGGAAGCTATCCCTCCCTGGTCACTGCTCTGGCCTGGGACAGTGTTATAGTCAGCATTGCATAATGGTACCCAAAATATAATTTGTCTTAAAGATAAGATTTCTTTAGGAAGAAAAATGAGTATTATATAATATATGTAAAGATCTAAACTCAGCCTGAACATGAAGGAGAAAACCTAGGACCAGGACAGAATCCTGGCTTTTACTGTGCACTAGCCACATAAATGTTCTGACTGACATGCAGCAATACTGTTACTTCTGCCAGTGGATGTAGGCAAAGGAGGAAGATGAGGTGACACATCCCTGGGTCTTTCAGACTGTGAAGTTCAAACATGATTCTGAGCAGGATGGTCCACCTGACAGCTCCAATTATGATCCATGTGCCACTTGACCTGTTCACGGAGGTGCTATCCGACTTAAGGAAGAAAAATGTCTGAATTACTCTGCTTCCAAATCCAGGACCAATGAGCCTCTCTGAGGAGCCAAATGCAAAGATAGAGGCAAAGAGTCTTCATAAATAATGACCTCTGCTCCAGCGACACTCTCTGGAGTCTTTGTTTTAAACCTCAGCCATTCTGCAGATGATGAATTGAGGTAATAAAAGGTGGGATTGTGGCATGTTTAAATAGGGGATAATCATTTCAGCAGAATTTGACTGGGGTCTAGGGACATGCCTGTTAAAGCCAATAGCTGAGTATCAATTAAAGTTCATTTCTAGATGACAACTTTAGTTAATTCTTGCTCCTCTGTGACTCTCCTCCTCCTCCTCCTCCTCCTCCTCCTCCTCCTTCTTCTTCTTCTCTTCTTTTCTCCTTCCTCCTTCCTCCTTCTCCTTCTTCTTCTTCTTTCTTTTTATTATTATTATTACATTTCCAGGAGGCATATTTTGGGGTCAATGCCCAGGTGAAGAAACAGAAAAAGTGACCTGGGTTTCCACATCCTCTCCCTTCTTAGTATAAACTGAGAACAGTAATATGTGGTTCTGCCTTGCACAGTGAGCAGCCCAGCCCCCTCTGTTTGCTCCATTCCCTCCCTCACTAAACCTTTCTAGTTACCAAAATTTCCAAGCTGTCCCAGTTCCTCTGGACCCTGGTCTCTCAACCACCCGGTGTTGCTCTAGATGGCATCCCAGAGATGACTGGGAGCCCCACTGTCTGAAGGCTGGACCCCACTGGAGAGGGCATCACAAATTCTAGAACCTTCCAACTCAGTGACTACTTCATGGAGTTGTCATCAGGAACAAAGGAAGAAAATTCAACATAGAAGCCACTTTGACAATAATAATAAGAAATAATGATTGTTCTGTGCCAGACCTTGTGCTAAGCATTTTACTGACTTTGGCTCATTAACGCTTCCTAAACCTTTAAGAAGTCCCTATTACTTACCACCTCCATTTTGCCAGTGTAGAAACTGAAGTGTAGAGAAGTTAAGCAACTTGTCTAAGGCCAAAGAGCCCATAAAAGGCAAAGCTGGGCTCTGAATGCAGGTGTCATGACACAGGCACAGATCTCAGCCCGCATGCCACACCGCTCGTGTGCCTCAGGAGCACAGTCGGCAGAAGCAGCATGGTGACGACGAGCAGCAGAAACCACAGGGATTACTAAAGGCAGAGAAGTCGTGGCTCAAACCCTCACATCCCTGCAGGTCCTTGTGGGCGAGAGGGAACTCACCCTCTGGTCTCTACCCTTCATGGTGAATTATTGCTACCCAACGCAGCTCAAATGGATGGGTGGTAAGGGAGCTGGCACCTCATGGGGGAACCTGAGGGCCAATCTCATAGGCTGAGGAACACAGCCAAAGGCTGCGCAGACTCGGACCCTTAGCCTGCCAGTATCGGGGGATGGCCTCTCCACGTATTCTGCACTTGGGGCACGGGACTGAGAGGAGGCAAGGATGGGAGGGGAAGGAGGATGGTGGCTGAAGATGAAACAGGAATGGAGCCAGGGGAGTCCCGGGCATCAGCGTGAGAAACCCTGCATAGAGATGGGGAAGGAGACATTCCTAGAGCTGACAGACTTCTCAACACAGGGCTCACTCATTTTAAAATCTCTTAAATTCCAGTTTCATGTGCGCATCCTACAAATAAAAGCTTATGGGATGTGTAGTGATCCCATAATCAAAGTGACAGTGAGCTCAAGTCTTTTCTCAGGTTCCTAAACAAACTGAGACATGTTCTCAAGGACGTGAGATTCTAGATTCATAAACCTCTTCCTATGGTTCTTGTCTAATCACAGAATAGAAAACTGTTACACTTTGATGTGGAAAATAGTCAAAGGGGAAAAAGAATGAACGTTTTATAAGATTGTTGATTTAGCCTTCCCTTCTTAATAAAAACAGGCAGTGCTTACATGTAGTCAAGTATCCTAGCTTAACAAATAAAGAAATTTCAGTCATTTCTTTGTCTTAAGAGATGAAAGACTTTTGCTTTTAAGTTATAAAAATGTTTTGACTGGTTCCATAAACTGTAGGATGCCATACTCTATCTATACCAAAGCACTATATGTGTCATTGTGACCCCACAGAATGCAGACAGTGGGGCCATGGCACTTGACTAATGTTTTCCTTAGGTCTCCATTCACTTATTTATTCATCTGTTCTTCATTTATTGAGCATCTACTATGCACCCAACAGTAGTAGACAATTGAATAATTAAGCACCTAAAATGAATGGATTCATCACACATGCTCAAAACATTTAAACTTTTTAAGTTCAATGATAACAATAAAGCAAATGGCCCCTTGAAAGCTCTATTCATACACAATCTTGAGTGTCAAAGATCATGTATTCATATTCTGTTTAAGACTTAGATGTTTAAATAATTATAATTTTATAGCATTAAAAGCAAATTATGAAAAACAAGAAGTAGAAAATACTCTTTGTTAGCCGGCAAGAATTTTAAGGAAGTCAAAAGCCAGAAAAAGGGAGAGCAAATTCTTAAGGGCTGAGCACCCCAAGTGCCACTTAGTTGAGGACAGGAGTACAGAAAGGGGTGGGGAGGGCCATGTGGTGCCACTCCAACCCAAGTTTGATTCCTGGCACTACCACTGATGAGGAAAAGGGAAACGTAAACATCAGCAAGATGGGGTACACAACATCCATTTCAGAAATTTGTTGCAAGGATTAAATGAGACAATCCGTCACACAATGCCTGGCACAGTGCCCCACGCAACACCCAGCATGAATAAGTACTCAATATATCACAGTTATTTAAACTGCACAAATCTGCTTTCTTTTCTGGAGGAAAAAAACCCTCAGCTGGCAAGAAGGCAATAGGGACTCACTATCTTTTCTTATCATTAAAGTCTTGATTAAAATTAAATTACATGCAACTATAAGGGTATGCCCAGCATCCCACTGCAACTGCCAATCAGAAGACACAGCCAAGAGCTGGAGGAATTTTAGAAATGCACAAACACACCCACTAATCAGGATCTTAACCTTCTATACAATCTGGACACAATCAATACTTAACAACCACTTTTATCTCTCCTCCTCCATCTGACTAGCCATTTCACTTCCAGCAAAGAAGGCATTGTTTTGTTTTCTTTGAATCTCTTCACTCTTAGTGTGTCCTGAGCAGCATCTTGGTCAACAAACTTTCCACACTCACTAAGGGGCTCCCACGTGAGCAGCCCAGGATTCATGGGCACTGCAGTATGTTGAATTCCATGGCCTTCATCCCTCTGCCAAATAACTCAACCAAGATTTTCTTGTTAGTTCCTTTGATTGCCATTCATGTCACCTCTTTTAATTCCTTATTTTCCAGCTACTAACTTCACCCTATATAAACTTTGTTTCTAATTCAGAGAACACCTTTATCGTTTGCTGATTTACATGCTCAGTGCTCAGCAGAGCTTGGGCACACATACATTGTAATCCACACATACATTGTATTCCACACACTGCGTAAACTCACAAAAGACAGAGAGGAGCAGAGAAGATGAACGGGAGGGAGATTTTCTGAACAACCTGACATTTGGCTCACCATTTCCAGAAAGTATGCAAATTAAGGCCGGGCGCAGTGGCTCACTCCTGTAATCCCATCACTTTGGGAAGCTGAGGCGGGTGGATTGCTTGAGTTCAGGAGTTTGAGAACATCCTGGGTAACATGGCAAAACCCTGTCTCTACTAAAAATTCAAAAATCAGCGGGGCATTGTGGTGAGCACCTGTAGTCCCAGCTACTCAGGAGGCTGACACAAGAATCGCTTGAGCCCAGGAGGCAGATGTTGAGCCCAGGAGGCAGACGGTGCAGTGAGCTGAGATCGTGCCACTGCACTCCAGCCTGGGTGATAGAGTGAGACTCTGCTTTAAAAAAAAAATCTGCGCAAATTAGCAGATATTATTTTCTTATTCGAAAGGCTAGGGCTTTTCTTTTTAACTAAGTGTTGCCAGATTTATTAGGTCCTCCTTCATTTTAGAATTCAGTTCAAAATTGCTATCTTCAGGGTTTGGGTTTTGTTTGTTTGTTTGTTTGTTTTTTTAATGTGCCCATCCTTATCTTTCTGAAGCATCATCTCTTATTTATAAGCCTTAGACGTGATTCTCCATCACCCGGTAATTTCTTCTGCATAAGTGAGAACTCCCTTCCCTGAGTCAGCTGTGCAACCTGAAAAAGCTTTCTTTTATTTTCCTGAATTATTTCATCTTACAGTAAAATGTTCTCCTTGTACAAAACATCTTAATTGCTATTTCTCCTCGTCCCTTGCCTCATCACAGGAAGCTGCTCCACAGGTACCACATAATGTTTATGCTCATTTGTTTCTTTATATTACATTCTGCCTTCCTGTGCACTAGAATTCAATGCCTACAAAGATATAATCAAAATGAAATTGTATTAGTTTAGATTAGCATCTGTGGCAGCGATTCCTATAAATGACACAGACAAGGCAGTAGCTATAATATCTGTCTTGTTTCGAGGTTAAAATGAAAAATGACATCTTTGATAGAAAAGACTCCACGGAGACCCCGGTAGAAAGGAGGCCTCTTCCTCTGCTCACAGACAGCTCTCTTCCCCATCATATGGCTGACAGGTGTGTAATCATGTTCCTTAGTCACAGTTTGTGTTGAAATAACCAATTACCAAATGAATGAGAATCCAGCTCCACTGTGACTGTTGCCACCATTGCAAAGTGATGATGTGTCATACAAAGCTCAGGCTTTAAGGGGAGGCTCTGACTGGGCTTCTCCTCAGCCAAGGATGCTACACTGAATCTGATAAAATGCAGGACATTTCTCCTTTGGCCCCTGCCCTTTAGTAATGGAGATTCCAACAGGGACAGCAATGGATGGTCACCTGGGTTTCCTGGACAACTCAGCGTCATCCCTACCATTTCCTGTCCTTGACCTTTCCAGAACACATCATCCTCACCTGTCACTGAGCACCCACTGACACAACTGTCTCTCTGCCCACCCAGGTTTCCACATGAACAGGGCATTAGTTGCTATATTTCTCCTGTATCTTTCTTCTGTGATATACATCATCTTCCACCAGACCCCACGGTAACAAACAACAATGCCAAAGCCCAACAGCCCTGCCACTCCAAGTGTACCCTCACCAGGCAAGGAATTCCCCAGATCCACTGATCAGAAGAGGTGTGGTAGATGCAAGAGGCCTATGAAGTCATGCGTTTTTCTAGGTTCTAGGTGAATACAGTCAAGGACAGCAAATCACTTCACATTCATGAAAACCGTAAGCACAAAAATTGCATTTTCTATTGGCCCAAAGGTTATTTGTTAATATGTTGAGGGAGAAATCTTGCAAGTAACTCAAAGTCAAGGAAGAAAGTTGAGATATTGACCTATTTACAATGAATTGATTATGATAGCATTGCTATTATACTTAATGTGGATCTACCTCAAAAGTGAATCAATCTCTCCTCTCTGCCAGGCATACCCTGTTGCAGGGTCCATGGGTAGAAGAGCCCTACCTCCCAGATTGGTGGCAGAAAGAGTGAAAGGACAGGTGAGAGGGAGTTGCTGCCCCATGTCTTGGCTTCCCATCCATAAAGCTAGGCTAGTACTTGTTACCCACACTTGGTAGAAGAGAGCATGGTTGTAACCACCGTGTAACTCAACAAAAGATTCTGAGTTGTGTGTCCTACTGACAACTTTGAGTCAAAAATACTGTGTGCTTTCAAATAAACATCAAGTTTTCAGTAAAGCCAAAGAAGGTGGTGATTCAATTTTTAGGCAGTGAATATCAATATAAAAATTCCCTAGAATGATTGATTTAGACTAAAAGATACAAAGAGACTAAGATAGACTCAAAGAGGCGAGTGAAAAGTACAATTCTTTTTTTTTTGTTTTGTTTTTTTTTGAGACAGAGCCTTACTCTGTCACCCAGGCTGGAGTGCAGTGGCGTGATCTCGGCTCACTGCAACCTCTGCCTCCCGGGTTCAAGCAGTTCTCCCACCTCAACCTCCCGAGTAGCTGGGACTGCAGACACGTGCCACCCTGCCCACCTAATTTTTGTATTTTTAGGAGAGACAGGGTTTCACCATGTTGGCCAGACTGGTCTTGAACTCCTATCCTCAAGTGATCCACCCACCTCAGCTTCCCAAAGTGCTGGGATTATAGGTGTGAGCCACTGCGCCCAGCCAAGAAGTACAATTCTTTTATATCCTTCACTATTTTTAAAAACTTATCATGAAATAATTCTCATCAAGAAAGATGTTCCACTGGAAGATTTACCCACAAAGACCAGACCAATATTACTTTCCAATAAAAATGCTTGGTAAGCTACACTTTGCAGGAGACGAAGGACAATAAATATTTAAGGGGAAGGAAAAAACACCAACTGGCTTTCCCTCAGTGGCATTCCTCTGTAACTGATGAGCATTTAACCAGTCTTGTTATCCTCATTAGCATAAGTGCTAACTACCCTTTCTTCTCTCTTCCTGGAAGGGCAACTGAGACTCTACACCTGCCTTCACAATGGCTGGCATCATGGGCCCCAGCTGCAGGAGAAAGATGAGGTTCGAGCTGTGTAAAGGTAAGCAGTAAAGCGCGAGTGATGGGCTAAAAGGGGGGGCAAGGATGCAGGCGGCTTCAAGATGCACAGGTCTCCTCCCCAGGTGGGGCGAGGCCTGGGGCTGCATTACGCACAGGGCATCTCTCCTCCACTTATTCATGTGCTCCTGGCAATTTTGGCAGGGGCGCCTCGAGTGAAAAGCACACTACTTTGCACATATGGCGGAAAGAGTCTTGTGCATCAGTTGAATGCATACTGTACTACATACACATTCTGTTTTATCTCCGGGCCCAGCCGTGCTGCAAACGCTTGCAAATTGGGAAACCTTCTGTGCAGTAAAAATACGGACAGGAGAAGCTAGACTGTGACTTATAAGATGCAACACTAGCCAAAAAAAGCCAAAGTAACGAAAAGTTGAGGCGTGTGCTTCACACTCATTGCAACAAAGGCAGCTCTGGAAGGTGGGACTCTCAGCCAGCCTTTATTTCATCCCCCTTCATCCTGTGGTTTCAGGTCCAATGAATGGGCTTCCCTTCCACGTGCACTGTGCCCTCTGGGAAATGTCTCCCTATATCCACTGATGCTTTATTTTTTTGAACGTTTGAAATGTATATGGAAAAACAATTTCAGCAAAATTTCTCAGATTTGCCTTGGTAGGGGATAGTGATGAAATTGTTATTTTTGTCTTCTTATCCTGAAATCTTCAGCCTACTCTTCTGCAATGGGATGCTGCTGCCCTTAGAGAGTCACTGGCATCATTTTCACTTCCTAAGTGTTTCTAAAAGCAAAATCTGATACAGCTCAGGATTCAGAACTCCCTGTATATCTGGGATATTAAAGAGGCAAAGTGGTGCATTGTTCTGACCTTTCTTCTTTTCCCACTCTTCCTTTACCTGCCCCCAAATAATGACTTTTAAAATAACTCTTTGAAAACAACCATTCTCTATGTAAGGAGAGTGGTATAAAAATCCTTTCTCACTTCCGGTCATGGATCTTTCTTTCTTTTTTATTAGCCTCATCTACGTTAAGAAAAAAGTGTGAGAGTTTAAAGATTTTGTTAATAAACAAAGCCAGTTTTATCAGGGTCAATGCATGAAGGTTTCTCTCTCAGTCTGTTTCAGCATGCTGACAGTAATAACATCTTCTTGTTTCACAAATGAAGAAACCAAGAGGTAGCCAGGTGATCTGACTGAAGGCACAGAATAAGAATTATAATATAGGATTCTTCATAAGATACAGGGTTAGAGTACCCGAGGAAAAGGGCAGAGGGTAACCACCACAATGCCTGCTAGTGTCCCTATATGTTGGCAGCTCCTTCTCATTCAACACATCTCTCCCCTCCTAACCTTTTCGTCTGGTGCAACATCAGAGGTAGGAGAGGAGCAGCAGGCTTTTTTAGTGCTGACATGTGTGTTGCTCCCAGGCTAATTTATTCTGTGCGTAGCATTTGTGATCTAGTTTCCATGCTACTTAGAATCATATACTCTCACAAAAGTTTGGAGTGATGGGAGTTAGCCCCAAAATGGTGGGAAGCTTAGAGTTGCTTGAGGCATGCTTTGGCTCATTTGAATCCATTGTTCATCTTCAATATGGTTTTAGTTTGTGAAATTTCTAGAAAAAATAAAATACTCATTTTTAAAATTATGTTTTGTAAGGACTCCACAGGCAACTTGACTGTGTTTCCCACCATTGAGCACTAGCATTGTCCAGGTTTGTTTTTCTTTGTTTTTGTGTTTGCTTTTTTACAAAAATTAGTTAAAATATATGAAAATACAATAAAGTCAATTATTGGAAATGATTCTTGCCATTTGTATGTGATCATTGTTACTGGTACAGCTGACATTCTCAATGAAGATTTCTAAGTATAAAAACCTAAGGGAAAGACATATTATATACTTGGATAAAGTCCCAGGTTCTTAAAATGGACCTTTTAACAAGGTTACAAGGAAACCAGACGGTTGGGTTTAAATACTGTCCCTTCTTCCACACACCCACTCTGGAGCCAGAAAAGGTGGAGTTGGGGGAGATTCTCTGGGCTGCTCTCAGAGTCCCTTTTCTAGTTCTCCTTGGAAACTCCCTTTGTTCCAGACCTCCCAGGGAAAAGACACACCTTAGCATTATGGCTCACCCAGGTATGAGGAGCTGTTTTCTACACCATGTTCTTATTAGATCAAGAAATGATTTCCTCAAAGTCTGTATTCTGGAGGCATTTCACTACTATTATTTTATTTTGTATCATCAAAATTCCTACATGTTTTACACACAAAATTCTAGAACTGGATTTTAATACAAAGGATATTCAATCAGGAGCCAAGTCTCTTTCTAGAGGAACTTTTTCCAGTATTCTGAATTCATTTTATCTCACAGAATACCAAGTATGGGAATTGTGGGAAAGACACACATGTGCTCCTCTGGTGCCTTCTCTCAAGGAATTGTCTCCCTGGTTAAGATTAGTTATATACACATTAAAGGAAAATAAAGTAAATAAGTGGCAGATGCTGGTTTAAATATGTGCCCTGCTAGCCAAGGTAGTGAAAAACAGTTACCCTCTTAGGCTAGAGTGGTCAGAAAGACATGGGATTTTAGCTGAATACTGTAGGTAAGATTTCAATAGGGATTTTTAATAATTTTTAAAGATATGTCCATCTTTTTTTTCTTTTTCTTTTTCTTTTTTTTTTTTTTGAGATGGAGTCTTGCTCTTGTTGCCCAGGATGGAGTGCAGTGGCGTGATCTTGGCTCACTGCAACCTCCGCCTCCTGGGTTCAAGCTATTCTCCCTCAACCTCCTGAGTAGCTGGGATTACAGGCTCCTGCCACCATGCCTGGCTAATTTTTGTACTTTTAGTAGAGACAGGGTTTCGCCATGTTGGCCAGGCTGGTCTCAAACTCCTGACCTCAGGTGATCTGCCTGCCTCAGCCTCCCAAAGTGCTGAGATTACAGGCGTGAGCCATCACACCCAGCCCCATCATTCAATTTCACACTCAAGGAGCAAGACTGAAGAGGAAGAAAACATGTTCTGGATTTTGGATCAGAACCACAAATCTGTCCATCTTCCCAATGTGCTTCCTGCTATTTATTTTCTACTTCCAGCCATGGTCATTTTTTCTCCTTCCTTCTTTACTACATAAATAGGAAATGCAGGAAAAAGTGAGTCCTTTTAAAACATGAAAGACTCAGTACTTTTGATCACCCTTGATGTCCAGCATAGTGCTTGATACATGTAATCAATAAATGCTGTGTAGTGGCTTAAATGTTACACTAAATGTCTATAATAAATGTTGTACAGAGAGATCATTCCAGGTGTCTGCCTGACATACTTCCTTCTCAGGGACTGTGTAGACATGTTTTTGTGCCATATGACCTAGTCTGAACTGACTGGACCAAGGTTGGGCACATGACTCAAGGGCAGCCACTGGAGAAGTTTCCAGCAACCCATGACACAGCCTGTTACAAGAAGATGGACGGATTCAATCAGATTCCCTCCCTCAGGAACGTAAACTAGGCTACACCAACAGACTGCAGCAGGTGAGAATGGGAGCTGAACCGAGAGGACACAATGTTGAGAGGCACTGCAGAGGCCGTGATGGATTTGTTCGTGTTGAAGTGATGAAGACCAGGAGCTATAGGGATGCAAAGAAATCTGGTCTGGTTGATAGCAAGAAAAACATGGAGCAGACAGCCAGAGAAAATCAGAGATACCGTGAGAGAAGGAGAGGTGGAGAGAAGCCAAGCCCAAAGCTGCCTCGGTTCTCACTGCTTTCTGCTTCCAATTCCAGCCCCCTTTCCTGAAGAGCCTGGCTAAAATACACAGTAACATCTTCTGTCTTCAACTTCTGTCTTCAACTTCAACTTCCTTTCCTAAAGTCTTGATGCGTGTTTTCCTTCTCCCACTAGGGGAGAGGGGAAGGGGCTCCTACAGATGAAAAGAGCCTCCAAAGGTGAACAAACATGAGGATTTTGAAACAATCTAGTATCTCATCCACAACCCACCATCACCTGCTGAGCCAGGTGGATTGGGCACTGCATTAAATCTAAGAAGGGGAAACACACGGGTGACAAGGGTTTTTGTTTAAGCAGAACTAAGTTGCCCATTTTCCTTCATCACCTGAAATCACCACCAAATGTGTGGATTAGACAATGCTGTCTGTTCACTTAATAGTGGAGTCTGAGTGGATTCCATTTTTGATGGAAAATCAGCCAAATAGTTTACAGCCTTTCACCCTTCGGGGTGTCTGTCATTTCTAATTTCTGAGAGTGGCAGATGTCAGCTCCCTTAGCAAGGGACAAATTTTAAAAATCTGTTTGTACACATAAGCTGACACAAACTGAGCTGAAACCCACTGGGGGGAAGTACAACATTATGCTTGAAGCAACTGGAGAACATGGCTTCAACTGCTTTCCCTGTGCAGGAGGCGCGGGATAAGCCAGGATGCCTTCCCATTCCAATTTCCTTTTGTATTTCCCATAATATTCCTGGTTACAGATTTGGAAGGTGCTGAAACGGGTCAATTAATCTGGATACTCGGATGACTTTTCGGTTCATTTTGATTTTTCAGGCCTTCTGGCTCTGCACGATTGCCTGGAGATTAGGTGCATATTCTACAATTTAATAGAATCTTGTTTTGGGGGTTGTTTTTAGTTAATATTTCTTACTCATTCCATTTGCCTCTAAAGTCCAGGCAAGTGCTAAGAAGTCAAGAGTCACTCCCTAGGACTCTTCCTCCTCTCCTGGGGCTCTACCTATCCATCCCACACCTATCTCATTCCAGCCTCAGCCCAAGGGCCCTGAGAACCTAAAGTAGGTTCAAGTTGCTTCCTACTCAGATGACCATATGGAAAGTGGGTCAGTTTTAGATCTCTCTCTCTCCATCCCCACCCACTCCAACCACCTATCATGCAATCTGGGTCCAATCCTTTGCACCTGCCTTGTACTGGATTCCAAGAAGGGGTGGGGCAACGTAGAACTCTCTACCATGAGGCAGTCTCTGAGGCAATCTGACCTTGGTCTGACTGAACCTGCAGGGGCAGCCTTGTGAAGACAGATTCTATGGCAGATTGAGACAGAAGAACTCGATGGGACTTAGCAGAGACTCTGGAACCCATGGACAACTAGGTCTTATTTCTGATTGTCCATGTCACCTCTTTTGCTTCATTAAATAACACTGAGTCCTGAGAAGATGATTTCTTGGCCATCTCCTGACCCTTCAAATGACAAGGAGACTTTACTCCTTCATCACTGCGTGAGTTGAAGTACCATAGACTGATCTAGCCATACACTCCAAACCAAAGGAAAAACATCAGCAATCTCAAAATTTGCGTTACAGCCATCCCAGCTTCTGCCCTCAATAGCCATCTCTTGTTTCCCTCTTGCCCTCTTTATTTTGATCTGCTGCCCTTTCAGGCAGTGATGCTGTTTTCTTTAGCAAACCAAAGGCAGTTTGTTTCTGAGTTAAATGTCACTTCAGTATTTCCCCAAGTGAGATGTTTGAACGAGTTTACGGGTTTCCTAAGCAACAGAGAAACGCTGGAAAAATATTTGGTATCTCAGGTCTGAAAGTTGCCTTAAACTTTGGCTCCCCGAGGCAAATGAAACAGATAGATTGAATACTCCGGTTTCACAGAAGTTTCAAGTTGAAAAATAAAGTATTGGCCTCAAAGCATAAAGCTCTGAGGGCCTGAAAGCTCTGAGCCACGCCACTCAGGTTTGTGCCCTCAGACAGTTTTATTACTGAAATACTCTAGTGGCAGTAAGAGAAACAAGCACAAAAGCAGAATCACAGAGCTATGGTCAACAACTAACCTACGAGCAGGGAAGTAAGTCTCCCCAGCCAAACACGGAATTCTAGAGGAAAATTCCTGTGGGAACGCAGATTGTGCCCTGAAGGCTGAGATTTGATTAACCTTCTTGTAGCATGTGTAACGACAAATGTTATTGGTCATAAAATTATCCGGCCCTTATTAAAACACAGCTGCAGCTGTGGGCTCAGTGACCTCCTGGGGGAGAGATTTCCATAAGATAGTGATAGACTTTATGGAAGGAGAGCACCTTCCTAGCGTTGAAACTACGGGAGAGTGTTTTATACTTTAATGAGGAGTTCTTGAGAGAGACCAGGCTCCTTAGTATTAAAAGCTTTAAGAAATAGAAGGGCCAGATTACATTCAGTCTGCTACTTGGTGGGCAGCCAGCCTACAGCTCACAATATGGATACGTCTTCCTTTACAGGGAAACTCACGCACATTTGGGTGTGCATTGTCACATTCACACAGACATACCTATTTTGCATCCAAATGTTTCCATTTCTCTTTGTCTTATATAATCATAGAATCTCAGAATTTGAAGGAAACTTAGATTACCCACCCAACTCCATCACTAAGTAGAGTTGTACAAAAATGGATACTAGTTCCTGCCTTTGAAAGTGTTCCAGAGGGGCTCCACAACCCTATAGGATGCTATCGAGGGCTGCCACAGGCGACTGGCTCCTCCCAGTTGCTGGTGCTGGTCCACTCTCTACCTCAAGCTGTGAGGGCCTCCCTATGCTTTCCGGAAGCGCCACATTCACAGGAAATGTGGCTATGAGGCTGCATCCCCTACAAGCCAAATGCCATGTGGAAAGGGTGTCCTCTGCTTTTCCAGACATACTGGAGAATCATTGAGCCATGTCTATGGCAAGTTTGTTTGTTTGTTTGTTTGTTTTTCTTTTTTTTTCCCCAATAGCAATGAAAAAGGAACAATGAAAATGCTTATTCTTTCCCGTGGTCCATTTCTCACTATTTATATCTTTCCTTTACCTCGCATGAGCCACTAAACTTATTTTTACTAATGGTGCTTCCTTTGTGAAATTTTAGATCCGCTCCTAGAAATCCTTCCCTAAAATACAGTTCAGATTTTAGATTCCCTAAAATACAATTTAAGATTTCTCTTAAATTGATAAATTTATCTGCTGAGAAAATCAGAATTCTCAGATTACAGAGTTGCATATCATTTTCTTTTCACGTATGTAAATTTCCTCATCATAAAAAGTTATTAATCAAATGATATAAATTTCCCAATGGTACAAATGTTTTTCTCAAATAACATAAAGCTTTTCTTGTGAAATTATTTTGACCCATCAAACTTGTACAATCTATTAGTCTTATTTTTCTTCTTTTTTTACGACAGGGTCTCACTCTGTTGCCCAAGCTGGAGTGCAGCGGTGTGATCATGGCTCACTGCAGCCTTGACCTCCTGGGCTCAAGCAATCTTCCCACCAAAGTATCTCAAGTAGCTGGGACTACAGGCATTCACCACCACACCCAGCTAATTTTTTAATTTGTTATATAGAGACAGGGTCTCAGCTTCTTGACCAGGCTGGTCTCAAACTCCTGGGCTCAAGCAATCCTCCTGCCATGTGTCTATTACCATTTTATTACTCTCAAAATTTATACTATGAATTTGTAAAATACATGCAAAAATAGAGATAATAATGAATTTCCAATTTCTCAACACAAAGCTTCAGTGATTATTGAAATTTTTACCTTACTCACTTCATCCATCCCTTTTTATTTTTTTCTTGCTGAAAATTCTAAGACGTCATGCTGTTTCATGTACAGCAGTATATTTCACTTTATCAATGTTTCCATCATTTTGATGTTATTTTAGTTTCCTTTTTGAGATTTTTTAGATTTGTCCCTCAGGTTACCCATCTCACAATGTTCAGTCCCTTCCTCAAGGGATCTCAGCATCTCAACATGTCTCAATCATACTTTGTCACCTCTACTTTGCAGAAGATGATGGGAAAAGGACTGTTTGCCCCCAAATAAAAACACTTCTGATATAATTATGAAATATGGAATTCTGGTCATGAATTTAAAGTCTCTTTTATTATGCCAATTGGCATGTAAAAATTATCTGGGAAAGACAAGTGATTGTGCTAACTATACTACTTGGTCAACATAACATGAAATATGCCGCCGCCCATAGTCTCATCAAGACCTCATGGCACCCTGCATCAAATGGCTTGCCAAGGACTAAAGACAATTTTGTTTTTAGCCTCTAAAAGGCTTCCTTTTAATACACCATCATTAAGTAAAATTTACCAAGAACGAGGGAGGCTAGGCACAGTGGCTAACACCTGTAATCCCAGCACTTTGGGAGGCCCAGGCGGGCAGATCACTTGAGATTAGGAGTTTGAGACCAGCCTGGCAAACATGGCGAAACCTCATCTCTACTAAAAATACAAAATTAGCTGGGCATGGTGGCATGCACCTGTAACCCCAGCTACTCAGGAAGCTGAGGCATGAGAATCGTTTGGACCTGGGAAGCAGAGGTTGCAGTCAGCCAAGATTGCGCCACTGCACTCCAGCCTGGGAGACACAGTGAGGCTTGTCTCAAAAAAACAAAACAAAACAAACAACCAGGGAGCCACTAAGAAGCAAGTGTGTGATGATGTAGTAATATTTTAGTTCAAAGAATACATGATTTTTATGATCTCTTTTGAATACCACAGAATCCCAGACACAGAAAGAAATAAAAACATATGACACACCATTCAAGGGATCTATTTCTCTCTGTTGTTCTTACTTCTTTTCAAACAATCAAGCTGTAATAATTATTCCATCTAAGCAGTCCCCAGTAAATGAAACAGCGCTTAGACAGCTGTCAAGACTCAGTCTTCCAGAAGCTTTGATTTTAATGAAACTCATTAAGGAAAGAAATTAACAGAAAATATCATAATTTGTCTTGTTTCAGAAAACTAAACAGAAACAAAAGGCTTCTTCACCTGACAAGGAATCTGACCAATGAAGCTCCTTTATTATATTCAGAGCTCCCACCAGGCAGCTGTGCAAAAGCACAGAACTACAAAAGAGAAAGCACCTCCTCCCAGAGAAGTGTCCCAGCCCCACCTGGCCCAGCCAAACCCAGACCGACTTGTTGCCTCAACTTCATGGAGCAAGCCTCCTCGGTTGGGACAGGGGTTTTTGGAACCATCTATGCAAGCACAGAATATCTAAGGAAATGAAAGGCCATGGAAAATAATTCCCATTAAAGGGCTATGGTTCGAGAAACTGTTCACACATCTGGCTGTAAACCTCCCCTCTCCTAAGTCTAATTTCTCTCCAGAGAATGATGAAATATTTAACTTGGATATTTTTTTTAATTTAAAGAAGCCTCATGAACTAAATATGCCATGCTTCCCTTTCTGTAATGTTTTTCAGCACAAATTTAGCTGAAATGTCTCAAGACATTAAGAAGAATTCACCTAAACATCCATCTACCACCTCAGACACTCCCAAGACTTTGGTAACACCCAGAATCATTATGCTGATAGGTTTGGCACAGTCCTAATTTGAATATGTTCAGATTCTATGTAGATTTAATTGGCATCTCTCCCCGATGGGTCAGATACCCCCAGAGACAGACCTTTCCAGAAGAAAGAGCATGCGTCAGAAGTGTTTATGAAACTGAAAGCGAGTATATTATTGACAATGGTCTCACTGCTGCTTCCCAGCTGGAAGCACACATTTCTGAGTCTCTCAAGAAAAAAAGCCTGAAAAGGTGGTTGGGCTTTTCCAGAGATTTCAGTTGCATCAACAGGAGACATGATGGGGAGCAGGACAGAACAGAGGCCGTGAACATGGCCATGTATACACACCTCCACAGTGTGGTGGGGAAAGAGACTTGAGTCCATTCCAGCCTGGTCATTCCTGGGCTGTCTGATTGGGTAGGTTAAGTTCTCTGAGTCTCAGTTCCCTCCCCTGTAAAATGGGGACACTAATATCTTTGTCATCAGGGTATTACATGGTTTAAACAACATAAAATGCTTAGCCCAGTATCTTATATAGTGAAAACTTTAAAAATGGGAGGAACCGTGAGTATCCATAGGCGTATGAAGAGGATGCCAACTGTCACGGATCAAGAAGGCTCCAGGGGTCAGGTTTTGGGGAAAGGAAGGGTGGGCTTGGAAAGTCAGGGACTTGAAGGAGAGAATCCAGAGAGGAAGGAACCCCCTCATGGGATGGATAGAGGTGAGACCCTGGAGAGCGAGCAGGCAGACTTCAAGAGTCACACTTGGCTGACTTCTCACCCTGGCTTCACACTGTCCTGTAATAGATTCCTAGGAAAATTCTCAAATCCTTCCAGGGCTACTCCTGTCTTTACTACCAAGGTTTATCTACACAGGCGACCCAGGAGAGAGCTGCGTGAAGTACATCTGAACAGCTCTAGGATAGGTAAGGCTCCTGAAATCCTATTTTTGTTTTTTGTTTTTGTTTTGAGACAGATTGGTAAGGTGAAGGCAGGAAGCTCCTAAGTAGAAACCACCAGACAAACTACAAGAGAGAAAAGAGTGGTTATTCTAAGGCATGTAGCATTATTTTAACTGTGAAAGGGTCATTTTGAATTATTTTCTATCTTTTTCTGGGCTTCCTCTGATAGACACCAGGGCATCAGGCCACCAAGTCCCCCATGGCTGCCCCCTGAACAAAGTCAAAATTCAGTTCTATGCAGCACATTGAACACAGTTCCTTTTCAAAGGAGAAACTGACATGTATATTGCAAGCCACTGAGGGACTGATGACTGAGATTCCTACTTTAGATTTTAAGAGTCTATGTTTGCCGCAAGGTACAAACTACATATGTATTAAGGAAACTAATCAGATCTACGTGTCACCCAAACTTCATACAAATCCATATTCTCTCACACAACACAAAATAAGAGGTTTCATATGACAATTACCACTGTGACTGAGAATAAGATAGTTATTCCTATCATGACGAATTTAGGGAAACTGATTAGTTAATCTGCAAAGGTTTTGTGTAACCCAGTGATTCCCTGATAAAGCCATGCAGATGGGTGATCAGGAGATTAAGGATCCTCTGGCTGTGGATCCATTTACTCTTGACAGGATTAGGCGAGCATAGTAATTCTCAATATCTTCTCTTTTTCTTATTTTAAGCCTGTTTCTATTATTTTCTTAGTTTAAATAAATTTCATCGTAATTTTTTTCATCTCTGATCCATCGACATACTTTGTACTAAAGGATTTGTATATTAAAGGGAGAAAAATATGCTGGCCAGCGAGTGTAGCCTTTACTTGTACAGCCTCCACATCTTCTGTATGGGTTCCCAGGTTCAAAAAATGCAACCTTTATGTCAGTGTAGTGTGGGAAGTAAAACAAAGAAAAGAAAATACAATCAACACTTGACAGTACAGATGAGGAAATCTACTAGTTTATAAGCTAGCTTTGTTTTAACGTTTACTTAATCTTATTTGCTAAACAAATTAACATTCCTTTCAACGTACTTCATTTCAAAAAGCCAGGCCTACTCTATTCAGCTCAATAGTTCATTCATTCAGCGAATACTTATCAAGAACTTTTCATATGGCAGATGAAGCTTCAAACACTGGAGACGTACTGGTAAACAAGACAGACAAAATCGCTGTCTTCATGGGATTTTTATTATAATGAAAAACAGAGGCAGTAGACAACACTATAAAAAATATACAATATTCAGTAGTATTATATGCTATGAAAAAGGAAAGCAGTTATAAGCTTCTAGAGAAGATGGGAACTGCTAAATAGCCAGTTGTTAAATAAAATAAAAAGTGCTCACTTTTTAATATCACTAGAATAACTTTTAAATTTTTTCTGATCTCCCTAAAGTCTTATGAATTAATATGCTAGAATTAAAATGCTACCCATCATATTCTGCAGTTTTACTTATTTTCGATTTCATTATATAAAATATATTTATTACATTGTATTAATTTACTTGTACCCTCCCTGCCTCATTCTGGAAAGGATTTATGGCAGAGCAGTTACATAAATTGCCCTACCCCTTTGCTATTCAAGAACTAGATCTTTAGGAAAATAGTAGAAACACAAACTCATTTCCAAAGTATTTGATTTCTCTCATCTGAAGTTGATTTCTCGGACAATCTAAGTGTATCAGTTAAGTACTCAGAACCAAGATTTGCCAGGAAGATCAAATGAAAAGGCTAAAAATCAATACAGCTTACATCTTGTAATCATAAATTTTGTAGAAATTTAACTTTGTAATTTCTTTCACAATGTGTCAGTCTCAGAGGCATATCAGGATTAATCTTGTGAATCAACATTCTAAGTCTAAAATGTTTAAATTTTGCACTCTAGATACGATGAATATCAACATAACATGGGAGAATGGAGGCAGAAAGACAGGAGAAATTATACATAAATTATGCAGAATTATCTTCTGCTCATCCTCCTTGGTAGAAAGAAAAAACTTGAATGACACAGACAAAGGATAAACCTTAAAAATCGCAAAAGAACATGCATAACCAGCAACCCACTCCATAACCAATCTCAGCCACTCAGCCTCAAAGTTTTTCTTAGCAGCCAGATTTTAGAAGAATGATGGTGACAGGAAATCCCTTGTGTTGGTGTGAGAGCTCAATTCATGAATAATCAAGTGTCATCTACACAAAATGGGACCAAATAAAGTGAAATCTCTGTTACAAATCCACTTCTTGGCACTCTGTCCATCTGTTGAAACACTCTATAGTAACTTTCCAAACAATTTATTTTGACCAAGTCTGATATACAACTAAACGTCATCAGATATACTTTGTTTTTTTATTCATTTTGCCATTCTTGAAAGAGTAGCTATTAACAGTTTGCAAATGGCTATGTCTTCCATAATTTTTAATAGTTTCAGAAAAATTTGATACAGAGATAGCAAAAACAAATTTCTCTTGTACAAAGCAAGCCTACAGTTCATAGAAGTACTCATATTTAGCTTTAGGTATATATTTAAATATATTTTTGCTTTTCAAATCACTTTTACCAGAGGTATTCACGTATTACTTATGCAACGGAAGTCTTATATGTTTTCATTTTTATCTTGATTTCAAAGAAAAAAATCTCTAAAATGTGAAATATATTTTCTATACCTCAGTTTTAGTTCTTTTTTGCAGCCATATTATGTTTATTTTATTCACAAAATGGCCACTTGCACCACCAACAAAGTAAGTGCACAAAGTACACACAAAATATATGTTTACCAGATATAAGAATTGGTAAAGATTAGAAAGGAGAGATTAAGTTGAAGTCTGGAGGTATGGGAATGCCTTATAAATTATAAAATGTAATACAAATGTATGTTCTTATTACTATTACTGCTATTGATGACATACTATCAATTAATTTCCTTTGGGGCTCATTATATAATATGTTAGATCACAGTTTTAGTTTGGACCCAATTACCACATGGCTCCCTTTTATCAGTCACCTGATGTTGGGAACTGCCAGATGGACACATCTGTTCCAATGTCTGAGTACACTCTGTTTCACCCAGGCAAAAGTAAGGTTCAGACTGGCCCAACATCTACAGCAGCTGAAAGACCTGTCTGAGCTGATGGTTTCCATGCTACCTTTTATTCATGTATAACCACAATCCTCCTGTCTCAGAGTCAAGGCTTATAGATGAGATTGTGCCACTTGCTTTGTTAGGCACCCATTAATGCAGTCAAACTGTATAATTAATTCATGCCTTTTGTCAAGCCAATTCACAAAGAAAGAGCATTGGGAAACCACACTATTACCTTGTTGGATACCTCCAAATTGTATTCATTCATTTGGTCTCAGGTGTGATGGATCAGACAGGTCTCTAGAACGTGTCTGAGGTGATGGAAATCATGCTGCTGTGAGCATTATGAGATTTCAGGTAAGCTGATTTGTGTGTGTACATAGAAATATAGCACTGATATAACAGAAAACCTCTGGCTACATGGAGATTTCAGAGAGGCCATTATTAGGTCATTCAGCATATCAAGGACAAAGCACTGATTTACTGGGTTTGCTTCAGAGTGTGCATTTCTGCTTTTTACACATGACAAGCCACTGAATGGGACCATTAGACACCACCCTTGACTGGAACCAGTCTGACACAGGCTGCCTGTGCCCTTTATAACATCCCTATTACACTAACGAGGAGAGCCATGATCTGGTTTCTGCAACTTGCCACAGAATTCTCAGGTCAAGTGTAAATGCATATTACAGAGCACCCTCTGGCATGTATTGTTAAAGTCCTCCAAAAGTCTTCAACTGTGCAACGGAAAATGTTTCCAAATCCTCTTACCCCTAATGTATCAGATCCCATTGTTTATTAAGTATGATGTTTTGTAAATTTGATCCTGCCTAGTTTATAGGGGAGGAATATCTTCCAAAACAACCCAAAAGAGTTCTTCAGGAGACAAAAGCAAATCAGAAGAACCCGCTTGCACAGTAAGACAATTCTAGGATTAGGAGACATAACAGTATTGCTAACCAATTGTGGTTCTGTCTGGGTCATGCGCTATCCGTGGCAGAAACAGGCAAGATGGCAGATGCCCTGGGTTATTTTAATTAATTTAATCATGTGACTAATTGGTCTCTGCTGGGTTTCTGTGGTAACTGCTTCCTAAGTGCTGATGGGCAATTGTGTTAAATGTAGCTTGGAATCTGCACGTAGGGCGCAGTGCCTTGGAGAGCTGTGCAGCTGCGCTCAGAAGGTGCCCTGCTGGGCCTCTGATTGTTGGAGAGCAAGACGCTTACAGCTGCACCATCCTCTGGAAACAGGCACTGCCTTCCTTTTCTGAAGGAACATTGCTTACCTACCTACGTGGGCGAGAACTCACTGTGGACATGTGAAAATGATCTGTGATCAAAAAATACTCAGGTTTGGCAAGGATTTGAGAATTTGATGGAGAAGAGTATCTGTAATAAAGGGACAGTGGAATGGGAAAGAGGAGAGAAGGAGAATTAAGGCTACTTTTCTATGAATAATATGCCGCCCCAGAAGCTATCATGTGTTATTCATAGCTGTCCAACTGATACTAATAAGCCATTCTTTTAAATGCCTTGCAGGGTTTATCTTCTTTTTTTTTTTTTTTCATTCTCTTACAATGCCATCTCCTCCTGTCACTGAGAAGGTGCGTGGGAGAATGGGTGGGTGGATGGCCAGTTTTAGAGCACAGTCTACTTCAGACAGATGGAAGGAAAATGACTTCCAAATTTTCTCATGAAGTGGGATGTTTGTATTTGCGCAATGCATTCTAGCACCTGTGCAGAGAAAAAAATGTAATCACAGATTTCCCTCAGAAGGGGATTTTTAAAAATGTAAAACCACTAACTACAGCACAAGGATGCTGCTATACTTGAACGGGGCCTTCCATCTGCAGACCCAGCCAGGTTCACAGAATAATAGTTTCTCCCCACCCCATCCCAGCCCTCTGTAGAAAGAACAGTCAATGCTTGGACCATCCCAAAACCTGAAGAGAAATTGCTTCCCATGTCTATTGGAAGGGTAGCATGAATGATGATGCCTTTTTTTCAGAACAGAAGTAGGAGTCAGTCAGAGGGAGATGCTGCTTTTCCTTGTCAAATGCCACAATGACCCACTGAAGCCACTCTGCATCCTTTGTGTTCTGCAGAGAGGTGGTTCCAATGGATTCCAGCTCTACTTCCCCCAGCAGCCCTCCCAAACATGAAGAGGTGTCTTGGCAAATTAAGCTAAATTGGCTTCATCTAAAAATTTCACATTAGAGATGAACACTTAATTGGCTGCTAGTTTAAATTCCTTTCAGAGGTGGCAAGGAGTAAGGAGTTCTGTTAAGTATTGCTCTGCATCTGACAGGACATCCAGGCAGTAAGATGATTTAATCCAGCATCTTACCATGACCGGAGCTTCCCCACATCCATCAGATCTCTGTGATGCAAACAGAAGAGTCTCTCCTTAACATCATCAGTTTTGTGACTTTAATGCCATCCATTTTGAAAGGTCTGGGACACACCACCACCCCTGAACAGTAGCTGACTTTGAAATAGAGTCAACCACTCTTTCTACTTGGTAGCCAAGATGTTCTTCCATCAGTTCCCCTGATGTTGGCCAATCCTTGTGCGGGATGTGCCTTGTGCCATGGTTAACAACACAGCTACGCAGAACAGGGCAGGGCTTCATCTATTTGACTGTGGCATGGAGAAGACCAGGCTGAACATGGTGAGAGTCCATCCCCCCCATTCAATTCCTCCGGCCCAGGCTCAGAATGACAGTGAGAAGCTTCTCAGGAGGCTGTCCCTCCTCACTGTCTGGTCTTCCTCCACTTCCCTAGATTTCCCACCCTTGCTCCTCCCCACCAACTCACCTCTGCCTTCCTTTCCTTCATTTTCACCTGATACAAGAGTATCATATAGCACAGCTTAAAATTTCAGCGTTCCCTTTTACTGTCTGATCAATACACACATCACCTCCAGTTCTCCATCAAGACAAATGCATACTTAAAACAAATTATAAATGGAGCAGCCACTGGCCATTTTAAGTGACAAATATAACTCTGCCAAGACAGCCTGCAATGAAACTTTAGAATAACTGATCATATCCTGGTTTAACTTGGTGAAATTGCGGAGTTAAGGTCAAAGAGAATCTAATGGTGAGAAATTGAAGGCCCCCTAACCTAACATGATAATGACATTTCATACAGATCTACCTATTTACCTAGTATTTTCAAGCTTCTCAGCTCATCAGTAAGTCCCAATCAACAATTTTTTTTTTCTTTTTTGAGACAGAGTCTCACTCTCATGCCCAGGCTGGAGTGCAGTGGCGTGATCGAGGCTCACTGAAACCTCCACCTCCTGGGTTCAAGTGATTCTCCTGCCTCAGCCTCTCAAGTAGCTGGGATTACAGGCATGCACCACCATGCCCAGCTAATTTTTGTATTTTTAGTAGAGACAGGGTTTCACCATGTTGTTGAGGCTGGTCTCGAACTCCTGACCTCAAGTGATCCACCTGCCTCAGCCTCCCAAAGTGCTGGGATTACAGGCATGAGCCACCACACCCAGCCCCCATCAACAATTTGAATGAAATAAAACAGAAAATATCAGAGTGCTTCACATAGGAAAATAAGTACTGTATTTTTTCATGAAATTTTTATTTCAGTTTTAAATAGATAACACCCTATTTTGTGTATTCTAAAACCCAGATATTTTTCACATTTTAACACTTCTGAAATCATGATTCATTTTACCCTTGTTTTTAGCCAGGTTGCAGTTGTGACATAATTGTATGAAAATCTTCTGTTGACACCTGGTAAAATCAAGAAAATACCATCATCAAAGTGACTTAGATTCTGTGAAATTGATTATGAGTGTGTGTGTGTGTGTGTGTGTGCACTAAATTATGAAACAAAATAAATTTCTTACTACTGGTTCATAGTAAACAATAGAAAAATAGCACACTATGCCATTTTATAAAGTTTGTATGTACATTTACTAAACATTGGCATTCTAATCATAAAGGAGACCAGTTTCTACTGCTCTTCAGGCAACTGTAATTACAGCCTCCTCTTGTTTCTGACTTCAGAAACTGCCTTAGAGCTGATGTATCTGTTGTGGTATCCACCCCGCACTAGATGTGTGGCCCCCGCAAGTCACTTAACTTCTCAGGGCCACAGTTTTCTTGGCCGTAGGAGGAGGATGTTGGGGAAGTTTTCTACCATCACTTTAAGTTTGCACAGTTCAGGAACCCTGCAGATACGTGTTAAACTCCTCATGTGTCTGTCAGTCTCTGCACTACTCTGTCCATGAGCCCTGAGCCCTGTCTGTTAGATTCTCTGCTTTTCTGCCTCCTTTATCTCCTGAAGAAGACTTCTTCATAAAACACCCCACAGGCAAAATGATGTCAAAAATCCATTTTTTAAGTTATGTAGTATTGTTTCAAGCATTCCTACAAAGTTCGTGATATTTTAAAATGTTAAAGCACATCATGGGAATGACAGTAAGGGTTATGCATTTGTTTTTTAATGTGTGACATGTGGCGCTCTCATTCCTGACTCACATCCTTTTTGAGCCTTCCCGTCCTTTTTTCTATCCATCCCATTTCCTGAATTTATATTTTGGTATCTAAATTAGCATGTGCTCACTCATGCGTAGAGCCTGGCCTCTGGGCTGGGTAAGTCACCCTGTGGTGCCCGGGTTCTTCTTACCCACATTGGTTCCAGGATGCCTCACGCCATGTCATTTGTTTACTGGTTGCTCTCCCCATTCAACTGTGAGCGCCTCAGAGGCAAGGACCTCTCTTTATTCATCTTTGTATCCCCAGCCACAGAACAATGCCCTTTATGTTGCAGATGCTCAATATTGCTTGTTGAATAAATGCGTAAGTGAATAAATGTGTGGCATGAGGTCAACTTCCACATAAGCACAGGAAAATTCACACGCTCAAACAGACACTCTTCTGAGCAGTAACCATGTCTCAGATGGCTAATTTCCACGGCACCCAGCCCTGAGACAAGTCCCAGCCTCTGAGGACCTCACTGAGTTGCTGATTCATGTGCTTGTGGCACAGACACCCATCTGTACCCAAACATGCATTCTTGTGCTTCTCCAGCCTTTCACTGCCCACACTATTCCAGTATCCTGGCCCAAGTCGAGTGTGGGTCAAACTGTTCCTGTTAGCAGCTGCCCTGCAAGGGGGCTGAGTGACAGAAAGGATTATTCCAGCTTCAGGACTCAAGACCAAAATGGAAGCTGCCAGCTCCCTTCCTGTCTCCACTGACCTTCCAGGTATGGAAAGGATAGACCCCATGGGTGCCGGGCTGCCCAGGGATGAATAAGGCCCATCTCTCCATGTCTCCCCCAATGCACAGCTGGGTTAGATAACATGACCATAGCTTTCCAGGCCCCTGGACATCTCTGGAGAGTGCAGGTGATAGGGGCCAACTATAATCGTTGCTTTGATAGGGGTTTTCTCCAGTACATCACCCCATCTCCCTACACACATAGGGAGAAAGAAATCAAGGTCCATATCACTTTTACTTGCCCCTGACCGAACATATAGCCAAATACATAGGCCATGGAACATTAAAACATCTTCTTATCTTCTTTGCTGAATTATATGATCATAAAAAATTAAAAATTAACTAACATTTACTAAGTCTAAATGACTACATGCAAAATGTTAAAAAAAAAATGAGCAGAAGGGCTTGAATGAGGAGGGGAGTTGTACTTTATGGGAATGAAAATATTAAGTTCTAATTCCATTTACTTTGGGGCACTTTAATTTTCTTCTCTTGTCACATTTAATGCAAAATGACACCCTAAATGAAACGCCATAAGGCATCTAAGGTTTTTTTCCTGAGTTTCTATTTAATTCTGGTTGTCTAGATTTAAGCTTCTATAATCAATTTGTGCTTCAATAATACAGACAATTTCTATGAGCTCCACCCCAGTGTAGGGCTTGGGAGTATGCCTCTTTATAATGAATTCTCCGGGCTTATCTGTTTTAATTCAACTTCCTCACTTTTCGATTTTTTATTTTTTAGAAATAAGGTCTTGCTCTGTCACCCAGGCTGGAGTACAGTAGCACAATCACAGCTCACTGTAACCTCAAACTCCTGGCTCAAGCAATTCTCACATGTCAGCCTCCTTAGTAGCTAAGACTACAGGTGTGCACCAGCACACCTAGCTAATTTTTTTAAATTTTGTAGAAACAGGGTCTGCCTATGTTGTCCAGGCTAGTCTTGAACTCCTGGCCTCAAGTGATCCTCCCACCTCAGCTTCCCAAAGTGCTGGTGTGACAGATGTGAGCCTTTGCACCCAGTCCTTAATTTACTCTAAGTCAACTTTGAATGTGTTACAATTTGAGAGGATCAATATTCTTTTATACTTATTAAACAATTCATGATAAAGAAAGTTGAAAATGATATTATTGGTACATGGTTTTATCTGGTGCCAATAGGCCATAAGATTGGGGATTCCTTTTGTTGTTGGTAAGCAGTATTGACTTGATGTCAGATTTGACGTATGTATTTGTAAGGATTTCTATTTGATGTGTATATTTGTAAGGGTTTCTACTTGGGGGGGAGAGGTAATTCTCTGTGGTTTTCAAATGAAAGCAACTAAGAGAAAGTAGCAAACACTCCCTCCTTCCTATCATCTACTGCCAAACAAGCCATCAGTATTACCAAGTGATTAGATTTACAGCAGTGGTGTCTGCTCCTTTACATTTGATTCACAAATCCCTCATACTCAATGAACTCTCAGTGATACCACTTTAACTAGAAGTAAGAAATCATCAAACCAAATCATGGGACTGGGCTGTGGTAAGTGTACCTTCTCTCTCTTCCGTTCACCTGCAGTAGTCTAAATCATCCCTTCCCTGAAGCATGCCTCATCAGCTGTGCAGTGCAACAGAAGGGGGGAAATGTTTTCCCAACTCAGAAACCCATCAACTTGAGAAGCATGACATCTAAACACCTAACTGCAAGACCAGGAACAGCTCACAACTGCTATCCATGATCATTAACAACCTGCTTGCATTTCTAGGGCTGCCTCCATGGATTAATATATGCACTATGTATTAAACCATCTGCCATGGAGTCTGACCCAGCCTTTCCCCATTGTGGCCAACTGCAAAGGTTACCCCTGAGTGTTAAGAGGCTGAGTACACTTTGATTACATTTACATTTACCAGTTCTTTAGTTTTATTATTGGTTCTTTCATCCTCAACAATATACCTTTTCAGGCTTTTGTATCCCATATTTGTATAGCCTGCAGTATAATGAAAATATATTTAATCCTCTGTGTCAACTCTTTTAAAGTTCAGCATTCGCCTTTTATAAAAATCAGGTCCAAGAAGAATGAACTACACGTTTCCTGTGAGAAGGGACATAGCTTGATTATCAGCATATTGTTTGACGTACTTTTGTCCGCTTTAAAAAATTGCCTTTAATGCAGTCAAACATTTAAAAGTTAATATTTTTACTCTGGGCAGGCAACACAATGAGCCCCCTACAGATAAGACCAAGTTCTCCTCTCTGGGGATGCTGAGAGTCAGCCCATATCAGGGACATGAGGATTAAAACGTTTTGTTCCCTTGTGCTCGCTGATGGCTGAGTGAATGGAATTACATCTGATGTCAGGTTACCTCATTATATTTATATATTTGCAAGGGTTTCTATTTGGGGGGAGGGGTAATTCTCTGTGGTTTTTCAAATGAAAGCAACTAAGAGAAAGTAGCAAACGCTCCCTCCTTCCTGTCATCTACTGCCAAATAAGCCATCTGTATTACCAAGTGACACTACTCCTCATATAAACCCTGGCATGGTACACTATTAATTTCTCTGTACTCTGAGGAATATCATCCGCTCCTTCCCCGGGTTCTTCATCCAAGGCTGGGTTTTATTCCTTGTCTTCAGTTGTTTGTGTTCCTCAAGGGTCTCTTCACGGGGAGTCAGCCAAACTCTAAATGAATTGCTTGGATTTTTGAAAATCCAAACAACTTAACTTACTCTTTGCAAGGTTATATTTGATCATTTTTGTTTAGGTTTATATCAAATGCTAACTCAAGACTGTATAATAAATACTGGTTTTTTTTTTCCTCAAAGGAGGCTCCTCAAATGTGACCCTGCAAACTTTGTACTGTTTTGTCATTCCTTAGAGTCTGACTTTTCTCAAAATTATGGTAATGGGAACTCACCCATCTCAAATCCAGAGGTTTTCTATGTGCACATGAGTGCAGGCACCAGTACGCACATGGGAACATACTTGGAGGGCTGCATCCAGGATGCAGCAAAGCAGGCCCTCGAGAGATGCTGGATGCCCTTGCACCCCAGTGACTTCTCAGCTCTCAAGTATACGTGCTATATTTAATGCTATCAGCAACATCATACTTTTATTTCCTTCACATATTTTGGATCCTCTGATTGATGGTACACAAGTTCTTCCAATTTGCTTCAACTGATTTTCCTTGGAGATTCAAATCACTGTTTAAGTTACACCAAATCCGTATAAAACCTGCTCTACATCAAAGACTGATACAGGACAGGGAAGCTACTCCCAACTGTCCATATATGGCATCTTTCTCTCACACCACTTCCTAAGGTCCTCAGAACACAGCTTCTGATATCCAGTGTACATGCAGACATTATATGTCTTCGCTATCTTTGGTTGCTTTCTGAAATGTCATCTGCGTGCCCTCTCCATTTCCCGTTCATCTTTAACATGTCTTCTGAATTTCCTGAGACAGATTTTTCACTTTCTAAAGGATGCCTTTTTAGTACTAATAAAACTTTCATACTTGTCTGCTTAATCACGCCAGCTTTACTGTCCCCTTTTTCCTTTTTGTTTTTGGCTCAGAGGTATATGAACCATCTGTGCCTCTAAAACAGTTTGCTTAAATAGCCTCCAGGCAGATTTTATGGTTTTTAAGTTTTTTACTTTAACCTTCAGCCTGCTGTTAGCCATTTTCAGCACAGTTTTAAAATCAGCCTCTTTTGGAAATGACTGTCATTATGTGTGGCTTTCAGGAGCTACTAGAGCTGGAGAGGGGGCTGCTGACTCCAGCTGAACTGGAAGTCCCTGGTTCACAGTCACCTGAGGCAGGTAAAAGTGTAGTTAGCCTTATAAGGGACATCTCTCCCTTTTGGCATACTGAAGAGGATTCAGATACCTCTCATTAGGAATATCCATGTCCACATCACCCAGTTAAGACCCAGAAAGATAAAATCTGAATTACTTACCTGCCTATTTGTTTGTTATTACATTTCTATAGAGTTGTCATCATGATCTTAGGCACTAAAATTAGATGAGAGGCTGAAACAAAGAATACAAAGAAAGGGAGGAGAATCCCTTCCTTCCCGCCACACCATTGCACCACAAGAACCGCCTCTGTTGCCGTACCAGCAAACATGCTGTTCCGTTTCCATTTTATCACGATTGTCTTGCCTAGGGACCTGAGTGTCAACAAGCAGTTCTCTGTCCTGGAATTCATCATTACCCAAACTTTCTGTCTGCCCTGGCATTAATGTTAATATAACTATATAGTTCTCTCTATATAAAACAAAACTATATTTCTTCACCACACCTGGTGGGGATGGGGTGAGCATCTGCCCTTTCTGTGGCTCTTTCCAGCAAAAAGTGACTTATTTATCTTTCAACCATTCATCAGACAGTAATTACACTATTCTCTCTCAAATCAGTGCATTTTGGCCCAATCTTTTCTCTGTTGTCATTGTTGCTTTTCTAGTACAATTGATTGTCAAAAACACTTAAGCTCTTATAGTTATCATTGTGATTATTACAGTATTATTATATATTTACAAAACGCTTCTACCTTCAAGATTTACAAGCTGTCAATACATTCTCTGAAATGATTTAGTATTAATGTGTTAACTCTATAGTCCATGAAGCTGATCAAAAAGTCAGAGCAGGCAGAGGCCAGCAGGCAAGCAACAAATCACCAAGAGTGGGTAGAATGAAGGAATGAATGAACAAATGATCAAATGAATTAACTTGCAAACAAATGGACAAATGGGGTTATCATTCCAAGGAATATCTGTTCAATTGTTTTCTTGTTTGTGGGTAAAGCTCCATTCCTTCATAAAGAACATGAAATTAGAAAAGAAAGGGCAGATCAATGCTAAAATTAGAAATCAGCCCAGTAAGCTCTTCCTTCCCTCTTTCCTTACTTAACACCTCTTCATCCTTCAGATTTCAGTGCTAGCTCCACTTATTCAGGGAAACTTCCAGGTCTTCTGATGAGTCAACTCCTCCTGACATAGGTTCTCATGGCACTGTGCCCAATACTATCATGGCACTTGCCACAGTGACAATTTCACGTTGTGTTATTATTTAAATAGACATCTATCCCTCAATGGACTATAAGCTTCATGAGGGCAAGAACCAGGTTTTGTTGGCCACTGAAACTCCCATAGTTGCTGCTCAACAAACATTTGTTGAATGCACGAATAAATAGATTAATTAATAATGGTAAAAGCTGCTGCAGTCTTCAAAACTTCTATTCTTTTGGCCACATGAACTTGAAGCATTTAGCCTCAGACTATATCACAATTCTTCTGAAAACTTCTCTTTTCCTTCTGTTTAGCAGACACAGTTTTCAGCCACAAAGAAAGTAGCTTCAATGTGTGGGCCAGCAAACTCTTGATGGGTAACAGCAGCCTCATTCCATCATACCTCTACTCCAAAGCATCTAGCTCCCCACATCAATATAATCCTTGGCCAGCCTCTCCCAGGCCACTTACACTGAGGAAACCGTATTCTGGGTTATCTGTTGCTATAATGGCACCACTGTTCCTCTTCATAAATGGGGATAACAGCTAACCAAAATCCCTTTGTTTTAGTTCTGTGCAATCTCATGTTCTAAAGTCCAAAAACAGTGGAAATAGTGATCACATCAGTCCTGATATTACAGCCAATGTTCTAATAATCAGGTTTCTCCAAACAGCTGGTGCTGGGTAGAAGAGGTGGTTCATCTAAGGACCCTATGATGAATGCTAACCACATTTTTATCTTTCAGTCCATACTTGGATTATTTCTCCCACATGTCAAGAGTAGATAGGCATGACACATCCATTGTATAAAGAATTCAACCTCATGAAATAGCCTCAGGAGATCATCTGTCTTTCTCTCTTGTGCCATTTGTTGGCACCTCCCATCAGCCATCACTCTGGTTCCCTAACAGTTCCCTGACTTTCATTCTGGTAGCTATCCCTCCCCATACTGCCCATGGGCTTCAGAAGAAAATGAGCTCAACTTGAATTTCAGAGGGAAACCCTGATTGACTCATGCTAGACATTCCATTGCTGTCTCTGGTCATAGCCCCCCATTCGGGTATGAACATGTAATGTAGGCACAGACAATGAGTATGAATTTCAAGACTCTTTTTTGGAATGCTAAGACAGAGACACTCATTCTAGAGGATGTCAGCAAAAACGTATGTAGCCCTGATTGCTGCTAGCAGCTGCCCCATGACCACCGGGGAGCTTACCATGGAATGTGGCCAACACTCAATACGGAAGAATACAGAGATGGAAAGAAATGGGACTGTGATAAGACCATTGTGCTGCTGAATCAACCTGCCCCAAAGTACATACTAACTTGGGGCTTCATAACTCCAGAAGATGTCTTTTATTGTTGGGGTCTTCTGTTACTTGTATTAAAAATCCTGATACACCCTACAGGTAATCACCAAACTATATCTACTCTAAGAATAAAACAGACTTCAAAATAATCTCTTTACCTAAAGATGATCCCTTCAAGATTACCATCACTTTACCATAATACTACCTCTAAGGCTAGAGCTTGAGCAGACCTGTGGATGCTGTAGGTCTCCCAGAGCAAGAGCCAGATTCTATGTGGAACTTGCCTTCTGAGGCCCTAAACTTTCTACTGGGTTGGGGACAAACATCAGCTGCCCTACAGAAAGAAAATCACTGTGTCAGAACACATCCCTTCCTGGTGCCTTTCCTCCCACACTTTGCCCCCCCAAAAAAACAAAACAACACACACACACACACACACACAAAACTAAATTGGTTCAACACACTTTTGCTACTGGGAAATGTTTCATAACTACTAATGAATAATTCAGTGAATAAGATATTTTTAGTTTTCTATTGCCAGACACACCCAACTTTGATGTAAATGCTGTTGCCTTTCTTACTCTCCAAATCCCCCTTGCATACGGGATCCTAAATGTGTTACTTCCTTCACAGAGGCCCAATCAACAACAAAAATCACATCACCCATCCTGTTCGACAGCTTCCAATAGCTGCCATCACACTTAGAATGAACTCCAAACTACTGCCTCTCCAGCCTACGTCATTTGGCTTCTCACCACCTTGATCATTCCGCTCCAGACATCTGTACTTCTTGCTGCTATTCGAAAATGCCAAGACTGTTCCTGCCTCAGGACCTCTGTTTCTCACTTACTCCCCCTTCTCTGCAGGACACTCTGCTGCCAGCTTCTCACACACAACTAGCTCCGTCACTTCCTTCTGTCCCCAGCACATGTCACCTCCTCAAAATAACTTCTGTGATCCCCAGATATAAAACAGCAGCCCCTCACTAGCCCTCTCCCTCACTCTGCTTTTTTTTTTATAGCACTTTTTCCTACCTGAAATCATATTACAAAGATATTTTTAAACCTGTATATCATCTATCTCCCCTGCTAGAATGTAAGCCCCTCCAAGGCAGGGACTTTTTCTCTTGTTCAAAAGTCTGTCCACCAATCCTAAAACATGCTTAGTGCCATATACGGACTCGATATATCTTTCTATTTTATTTTGTAAAGAATGAATGGATGAGTAAATAACAAGAGTTTTTTTTTTTAAAGTCTGACTAAAAACAAACAAAAAGCTGCAGAGGGGTACTTATTTCCTATTGGACAAACCTCCCTTTTTCTTTGATATCAATTTATATTGCTCTACTTATGAAACATACAATCCTAGAGATTATCACAGAAACTGTCACGTCCTTCAAATATTTTCCTTTTAGCAGAGTTAGATGTGTAGTCATAAAAATGCTCACCATATTTTAAATAATATAAAATCATTCTATCAAAACAGATTACAAGATAACATATTTATGAGGTCCATATAAAAATCACTGCTTTGTCCTGGAATGTTTGGCAAAAAGCCAGTGAAAATTAGCAGTCATCGTATCTCAAAATTCCTATTACCCATTGAACCTCCAAAACATAGTTATTGGAGTGGGATTAACTAATGCTAATTAGCTAATCAAGAAAGTTAAACATTAAGAAAGTTTAAGTTTCTGTGACAAAATCAAATGCAAAATCTTTGAATTATGTCATAACTTCTACTATTTCTGTGGAAAAGTAATCATTTCAAAGTCAAGGCACTTGTTTTTCTACAATCAAAGGTGGTTAAATACTTTTAAGTACATTTCAACATATTTATGAAGGAATTATCCTACATGCCTCCAAAGCTCTCTCATAAATCAGTATAATGTTTCCAAAGCACATTTGGAAGTAAAAAATTCATATCTACTAAGTATATTTTCCTCTATTCGAAGATGAATTAAGCAGAAAATATATTAATGTCTGAATTTATAATAGGAGTGGTTAACCCTTACCCATAGCAAACTAATGAGGAATATTTTACCATGGAAAAATTAATCAGGGCTCTCCAACACTATGCAATTTGACATTTTGAGGACTTAATCAGGAATGGATTTTATTCCACTATTTACTTTTCATCATGGGGATGACTTACAAAGACACTACATGTTAGAACAAATATAATTCTTGAGCTTAATGTTGTCACTTTGAAGAAATTTATTTTAAATAATATTCCATCATTTAAAAATAGTCCTTGCAGAAGCAACATTTCTAGGATTATGTCATCTCTGGGCCAAATTCAGCTCTCAAACATTGAGCAAATACCAACATAGACACACAGTGAGCCTCAGAGCCTGAATGTGACTAACCCTCTGTTAGCAATGAGACAACACAAATTCTGGAAGGTTGTGATTGCTGGACATGGACTTCCAGCCCCAGCCATCGATTATCGCTATCTTTGTTAAAGACTACAGGAGTTTCATTTAACTAGAGTGCTCAGTAAATTGCAGCAGAGTTCAAGCATCTTTATGGATTCATTAAACCATTGATCTGCCTCCCAGAGCTTGTAGCAGAGCCCCACTCTGGCCCACAGCCTGTGTTTACAGAGATGTTTGTAACCTCCAAAGGCAGTCTGTCAGTAGACATTAGATTCCGCTGTGTGCACAGCCACCCTAAGAGTGGATTGTAACATAGGGAGTTTCCCATTCTCAGTCTCAACTGCTGGGACAGAAATTAACTGACCATCTGTAGCAAGATTTTCTTTATTTCATTATGTTTTCTGTGATAATATAAACAAAGCAAAGAACAAGGAACAAAGAATTACACATAGCTTGGCCAGTTCACACTTCTGCTTATGTGTACAAAAGCTAACCAGAGGTATTGAAATGGAGGAGAAATTAAAATAACCACAGGCATGCTATAGCTTGGATCCCCCATATAGGGTCTCTTGAGTATACTAGGCATTGTGACCAGATGTTGCAAAAGTGTATAAGAAAATTTCGGGTCTCAATATACTACCTTAAAATATCTCATGGCAAGCCACCTGCCCTTTGATGCATGCACTTATTCAGACATTTAACATTTTTAACAAAGCACTGAATTAACAGAGTATAACTACTATCCCAGGAAAATGAATAATCATTATCCCTTGGTTTCTCAGGACAGTTCACCAAGCACTCTTAGGACCTTCTCCCTCCTCTGGTGTTTATTAATAAGGTCTCACAACACCTTCCTTTTTAAGTCAGGCACAAGGAGTGCCTGAATGCAGCTTATGATGGGAGAAGCACATCAGAATGACCTGTAAGATAATTCTTTAAATGTTCATTCTTCAAATAAAGCTGAACACTGTTAGTGGCAAGGTGAGAGAGCTGGAAATGTAAGTGACTGGATCGATAAGGAGAACATTCGTCCCGAATAAATAGATCCCTTCCTGATCATTTGTTTCACTGAACTGCCCACTGCCCAAACAAACGGTCGGACTATGAACTCCAAACACACACATTCATCACTCTGCAGAAGCAGTCACCAGAACACAATGTGGCTGATGCAATCTGACACTGTGGTTAATGTTAAAAGGGAGCGTGCCTTTTAGATGGATTAGATAATTACCAGCAGTTCAGATGAGAAAAAACTTGATTTAAGTGAACAGCATTAGCCAGCACCAGAAGGAAGGCCAGAGACGTACTGTGTCTGAAAATTAACATTCCAGCATATACATCAATAGCCCTGTGTATTGATCCTCACATGACCAGATTCCAGTTTATGAAAAATTCCCTCTTCCTTCTGCTCACTGAAAAATGTTGAACACAAACTAGGGCTTGAAGCTATTTGGAGTTTTGATCAACTCTTCACATTTAATCTAAAATATCTAATGTTATTCAGAAACCGATGTCCATCCTGGCTAATGGGTTAGAATTATTGCTGCTTCCTTCACAGTCTCCCAACATGCAGCTCATTAAAAACTAGAAGTGGTTGCTATTCCTTTCAGTACCCACTTGCCCCATGCTGTGTTCAGGGTATCCCCTTAGTCCAGAGTTTTTCAAGTGTTTTAGTGAACATGAGGTTACACGCCTCTCTCCAAGCTTCTGATGGCTTTCTAGATAACTGTGTCCCACCCGCCTGCAGAACCTCTACCTCAGAACACTTTCTGGCTCTCCTCAAGAGCCAGTGTGTCATTTTCAATGGACCTACACTCAACTTCACTAGCCAGAGCTTTCCTGCTCTAACCCTACCCCCAAATGTGTTACCAAGGGCTGACATTTACCCCTCCTCTGTGATTGTTTTTTCCAGCCTCTCATTTGCAGCAGCTCATCAATATTCTATTCTATATTTCAAAATACAAGAGAATAAGAAAAGTTGGGTTTCTTGTTCTTTCCCCAGAGCTTTCTGAGAACACTCCGGGTTGCTATGACCAAAAGGGAGCTCAGCCCCTGACCTGCTGACTAAATCCCTGGGAGGAGAAGCCACTATACACATGAGGCGGTGGAGGGGCTTACAGCACAGTACTAATGGACGCGGCAAATCAAGTAGTCATCCTGCAGGCCAGCGTGCAGCTGGACAGATCCAGGAGGCTCACTGGTGGCCATCAAAACCAAGGGAAATCCACAGGAAGAAACCTGGGGCTCCCTGGGTGCATTTACTTGTGGACCAAGGATATTTGCAAGCAACTGGCAAAAGCAAGTCTGTGGCCTGAGCAAGTCAGGGGACATTAATTGCCAGTAATTTCTTAATGTCCTCCAAGTCTTCATGAATGATAGCCATTTTGCAAATTAAATCTTGCAGGTATTTAAAGAAAAAAGCAGACAGGTTAATCATTAGATTAACAGGGCAATTGTTACACATTTTTACTGCACTACTTGGTTCTATAATTAAGTCTGAAACTGAGAAATCTTTCCCAGGATATATTCAAGTTTAATAAAAAGACAAATAGACTATGTCTAAATAAAATATAACTCCAAATAACATGATGATACATGCTAATTAGAGATGGGTTCTTCCAAAAGAAATCTCTTCTAAGACTGTATAACCAAGAATATAGTTTGAAAGTAAAAGAAATGCTAATAATACAATATTCCCTTCCTTGAATATTTATGTTATTATTATAATGATTGTTAGGAAATCTTAATGGCATCATTTGCAAGTATTGTTTCTGTCTATATAATCTTTTTCTTCATAATGCATCCTTAGCCTCATCTCAGAGCCACATTGGTTTCTTCCCACTACGGTCTCCTGGGGAATCATAATATTATGATATTGAAGTATTTTGATCTTTTCTTTTTTTTGAGATAGGGTCTTGCTCTGTTGCCCAGGCAGTAGTACAATGGCACAGTCATGGCTCACTGCAGCCCCAGCCTTCTGGGCTAAGCAATCCTCCCACCTCAGCCTCCTGAGTAACTGGGACTACACGTGAGCACCACCACACCCAGCTAATTTTTGCATGTTTTGTAGAGACAGGGTCTCACTATGTTGCCCAGGCTGGTCTTGAACTCCTAGGCTCAAGCAATCCTCCCACCTCCACTTCCCAAAGTGCTGGGATTACAGGCGAGCCACTGCACCCAGCCTTTCAAATTAGGAAAAATCTAGAGAAAAGTTTTGCGGAAGCAAAACTTTGGTCCTCTTAGGAATCTGTGCTTACTTGTAAATTATCAACATTCCTAATCCATAAAGAGCACTATAAATGAGATCTGAACAAGAAAAGGAAACAATCTTCCTTTACATTGCCTGGAGTGGCTGTTTGTCTTGAATTTTGATTTCCTGCTTGATTTTTGGATGTTAGTTTAGACAATAAGATATTTCCCATGTAAACGGAAAGAGATCAAACATAAGGCATTTGGAAGTGACTAACATCTGTGGTCTTGTTTGTTACTCCTTTTTAGAGGGATAATGGTTACAAGACATTACTCTCTTAGGAAAGAGTATTTTTAAGTGTGTATTACTATGCAAAGTAAAACTGGTGTTAGCAAGTTGGACTAAATGTTTCTACAAGAGTACAAAACCACTAAGGAACCTCTGCAACTATCCCATTCCTAGGTGAATCAAAAGGACAGAAATGTTCTCAAGTCCAAAAAGGGGCTGGGAAAAGAGTGAGCTGTTAGTTCCCTGAAAAGTCTCTAATACATGAAATAATGAGATTGACATCCCCTTGTCCATACAATGCCCACAGACTGCACAAGTATTTTTCTTATCCATTGTTTTAAAAACTTTTAAGCCAGCAAATAAGCTTTTGGGGATAAGGATTCTACAAAATATATTATGAATTAACACTATCCACTTCTTAGAGCCAACATTCTGAAATGTGTAAACTAGTAGTTAGAGTCCTTAAGTGAATACAGCTGTGATTCATGGTCCTCTCCTGGCAGTGTTTAGAAGTATTTTGAAGAAAGCCTAATATTCGTAGCAATCCAGACAACTCTTCAAATAAAAATTTAAATTCAGTTAAAAATATAATCTACACACTATAAAGGTTAACCTGGCTTCAATCCATCCCACCTTATTGCATAGTGACAGAGTTTGTGAGAGATGTATGTGACACTTTCAACCCACCCCATGAAACAGAGAAACCCAAAGAGAAATGAAGGATTGAGAGGCAAACAAACAAAATTTAAAGAGCCCATTTTGAGTGGGCCATCATTTTCAGAGTCGGGTTATTTTTGTCCTTGTTTTTAGCAGCAAATCAATTCCTGACTCTACACCCAAGCGTTTGTGAAGAGAAACGCACAGGGACCACAGGCACAGCTGTCCAATTTACATTCACAAATGCAGGTGTTGCTCAGACACAAAACAGAGGTCAGCTGAATACTGCTCCTAATTAGCTACCTTTTCTACTAGGATTTTTCTTTGTAAAGTTATGCATGCAATTTGGGTTCAACTTAGAGACCATTTTTAGATCCCAGCATGCTATCCAGCAACAAACGGGCTGTCATTATAAAGCATAATTTATAGCACAGTTAATTTTATGTTTTTTAAGTCTACACTATACCTAAGGCAAAATTCTGTTCTGCACACACACATTATTCACTGTTTTCTATCCACTTCTCAACACTTAAGAAAGGTCGAATTTAGCCAGAAAACTCCATTATGTAGGAATGGGAAGAATTTTGCCCTTTTTCTAAGATTAAGTCCACAATTTTACTAACGAGGATTAAGGACTTTGTTAAATGATACAAGAAGAGAGTAGCCATTTGCTATTGTCTTCAGTAGGGAACACCCAGGGGCTTATTACAGGCAGTTCTTAGAAATGGCAGGATGGTGACTGGTATCTAATACAATCCATTAGGAAACCCAAGCCCTAAATGAAATGACCACAAAATCCTATCAGTTAACAGAAATGCAGCAGCTGTACATGTTTATTGTAATACAATATAATATTGTAACAGAGATAACACTCTCTAAAATTTAAAAAAAAAAAAAAAAGAAGAAGAAGCCAGCAGGTGATATGACTAGTTTATTTCTCTATTTGAAAAAAAAAAAAAAAAAAAAAAAAAACCACACACACACAAGAAGGCATAGCATGTCAGAACTTTGGGATACATAAGGAAGGATGAAGACTGCAGAGAAGGCAGGAATTGTTTGTACACTAATGGACAACTGGGATTAGCTGGCAAAGTCACTGGCTAAACACCAAACCACTGTTAACTTCCAGGTTTTGCAAGATGTTCAAAGACATCCCCCAATAACTTCTGGTAGAAAGTGAAATGTGATTGTCCTCCTCCCATTGCTGACTTTACCTGCTGTACATATTCCAAATGCTAATTCCTAACCTGGTTCCCAGTTACCCATTTTTCAAAATGTACACTGTGGAAGTTTAAATTCAGTTTGACCTTAAACTTTATAATGATGTAAACAATATAGACATAGATATGATTTCTGGAGTGTTTTTCCAAATGGAATCCGGTGCCTTTCTTTAAAGGCTCACTATAAAGTACAGTTTGCAAAACATGTATCACCAGGATTGTGACAAATCCATCTTGCTTGATTTTATTCCCTACAGGCAGCCCATCAAGATTCAGACCCATAGCCCTTCAGAATTAGAGAAAGACAAAAAGCCCTGTTCTATAGCCATCTTCTGGGATGGAATGCAAAGTATTTTGTTGTGGTAAGTAGGGCTTTGAAGAAGAAAGCACTGGGCCCACTCCTGGGGTTGTTACTCCAGTGCTCAGCATTTAAAACGGGAGCCCGGGGGTCTTGGAGATCATTTTAATCCCCCTATATTAAAACAAAACGTGTTTCCCTTGTGTCGTTCTTCCCACCCTCCTCCCCAGATTCACTGGCTCCTCCCAGGGGAAAATGAACTTGACTGCTGACAGTCCCAAAAGAATTCCAAACAATTTCCTTACTTGCCTCTCTGTTCCAGTGAAGATTATGAGCCTAACTCTTAGAGACTGCTACCAAAATTCCACCCCGCTGAATTCTGCAGCCTAATTCTTTCGGCATTATGTTTTTTGGCAGAATGAATGTGACCCAAATTTGCAGGAGATAATTTGCTGCAACAGTGCTTCTTGCAATGCAGTGAGCCCATAATTAGCATTTCAGGATTGTAAATACCACACTTTTAGAAAAATAATAACTGTTTGCCTCAAGGAAGAACAGATTTGGATCTTGTATTATAGAAATGGAAACACTTAACAAAATGTGGACAATTTTAGTAAAGATTTTATGAATTAAGGAAGCTTTACATATCAACGGAAAATAACTGAGGACTAGCAAGTGACCTCAGTAGTTGGTGGCAAAGGCTATAGCAGTTCTTTAAGGATTCAGAAAATAGTTGTGTGCATGTGTGTGTGATTGTAAAAACATCATGCATTCCATTTCCCATCCGTGGTGGCTAACACTATTCAAAAAGGACATTTTCAGACCTGTGATGTCTTTTTAAAAAACAAAACAAAACAAAAAATTCTAACTATGGCTGTTCCCGTGTTTACCCACCATGCTTCTCACAGATGTTTGGCTGTGTGAGCAATGTTGTTTCATGGATTCATGATTTCATCTTTTCTCAATATTAATCAGCTTTAACATCAGATGTCAAAAGAGACTTGACATTTTTCTTAACAAGAACTCATGGGTCAGATTTTGAAAAGAGCAATAGTAATATTTCCACTGGGTACCAGAATAAAACTGAGTAGGCTAAAACTTTCTGGCCATGCTTCTGTGGCTGATTACTTGGCTTTTATAAGAAATATCTACCACTTATCTTTCATGGACACAGAGTGCAGTCTGCACTCTACTGCTGGAAAGACACTGGCCATGAGGATACCAGCTGTGATCACAGTGTCCTCATCAGATTCATTCACCCTCTCAGAATGCAAACACGAAGCCAAGAGAAACACGTTAGAAGGGGATTCCTTATTCCAAAAGGTTAAGCGTGACACAGAAGGGGAATGGACAAAACAGAAAGAATAAAAATATAAAAATAAAAGGTGCGAGGTGTTTTCCGCTAGAAGCTACGAGGCACATGCGCGTGTGGGCTGGTGAGGCCTGCAGGGGCTGCCTCTCTCTCCGGTGCTCTTACCTTATTTCTCTTGAAGTAGGCTCGTCGGCAGGCCGCAAAGCACTTCTCGCTGCAGAAGCTTTTCACCTCACTTCCCATACTCAGGGAATAGCGCTTGATTCCCACTTTCTGGCACCAGGCACACATTATTTGTACATTTGACACATCATCTTCTATAATAAAAGTATAAGAAAAATGTTCATATCAGAAGCAAACATCCCTTCAAATTTAGACACACCCTGAACCTGACAGAGTACCCGGGCCTGATTTTAGTTTCTGGACCTTGGAGGAGAGGTGCTCTTTCTTTCTCCCTCTTCCTCTCTTTCTCCCTCTCTCTTTATTCATTTATTTAGGCTCCTAAGTTTCCAAAAGATATTTACTTAAAAACCAGAGCATGGCTGCAGAGCCATGAGGGCTCCGAGGGCTTCTTAGCCTGGTTAAAAAAAATAACAAAAACAAAAGCTTCATCTGCCTAGTTAAACCAGTCCCAGTACTAATGAAGCTTGTAAAACAACTCATGTCTTCAAAGGTCCTGTGAAAGCTTACAGGATCTGCACTGGGTGGGACAATTTGTAGGGTGCCAACTTACAAATGGAACACCCTCATGTGAATCTTGACCAGGCACCAGGCTCAACCATGGCATGTTCCCTATTACTGTTAAATGATATGTGCTATTGTTTACTCTTGCAATGTAATAATTCTCAAGCAATGCGCTTAGTCAAAAAAGGAAAGATGTGCATGGCCAGATTCTGGCAACGGAAACAGACAAGGCTGGCTCGCTGAACAGACTCTGACAATGCAGCCTTCTGGGCTGGTGTCCTAAGGGAGATGCAGGCCTGGTTGAAATTCTCCTCCATGTCATGTGGTTCATGGACCCTGGATGGAGGGATAGTAATGGGAATGCCAGATCATTCTCAGCCAGATGGGTGGTCCTCCCAGCTCCTCATGTCATGTCATGGGGTGGCCCAGAATGAATTTAGGTGGTTTGCAAATATTTCTACTATTTAAATTGTTGTATTTATTTTCCTTTGCATGAGAAGAAAACAAATTTAACTAGCATAACGAGCCCATAATATCACAAACACTACTGCTTAAACAAAGAAAGGATTTTAAAGTGAGTCAATTAGTAAAATATATTTAGTAAATCATAGTGTAGGTGTTCAGAAGTTATGACAAAAATTATGATGGTGATATTCGGGTCTGGGAAACACTGGCCTCTTTGAGGGGTGTGGACAAAAGGAAACTTTAAGTAGACACCCAAGTAATATTTCCTTGTTGCCTGTTAGTGGCTTTTGCTACATCTTGAGTTTTCTCTGTCCTCCCAATTGACAGCAGGGTGTGTGTGTGTGTGTGTGTGTGTGTGTGTGTGTGTCTGATTGCCACCTCCCAATTGACAGCAGTGTGTGTGTGTGTGTGTGTGTGTGTGTGTGTGTGTGTGACTGATTGCCACATCTCTTCTTCCTTTATGGATTTTTTTTTTTTTCTTAACCCAGACTCATGCTCCAGACATGAATGATAATCACAAAATCCCCAATAAACACTAGTATAGTGTTGTCTGATTTCTAGATAAAATCCCCCAGAGACTAATTGCTAAGCAAAGCCTGGTCCATGAGTTGTTGACATATTCATGGTTCATAGAGTCTGTCATGCAATCATTTCATTTCCAGGGAAGAGATTTAGTTTGAGGCAGTGTGGTCATCAGCCTGCAAAATTAGAAGCAAACTAATTTGTAGTGCAGTGATACAGCCTTTTCCCCCTGAGTATCACCACTCCAAACTACGTGCAGCATTGTATTTACCTCAGTGGAATAAATATTGCCATTTTAATGACCTTTTTGTATTTCACAAATTACACATTGTGATCTATTGTTAATTATCAAATGAGACAGTATAAAAAATGACCTTTGATGTCAAATATTTTTGATCACATAACTTTCTTTAAATGGCATAATATAAATTCAAATGTCAAACAATTACTGTATTTAATAAATTGTTCTATTCAAGGCAAGCTTTCTGATATTTCAGGAATATCATTAACAAAAAAATTAAAAATAAAATAAATAAATAAAAGCAAGCTTTTATTTATATTTTACATGATCTCTAATATGGTATCTCTCTACATATTAACATTATACAATGGTATGAAAAATTAGCAAAGCTCTATAATTTACCTTAGCATATGAAGGAGTTTTCTTAGATTAGAAAGAGCATTTATTTTAAAATAATCACCTGTCTTTACTAAACTAGATAGCAACTAATAGTTTCTATTTTTCCCAATTGATAAGATGTCTTAAAATCTTAAATTCCTGTAAAAGAAGATGATACAGCAGAATTCTCATAAATGATCCACTGGCAGTAAGCTTGATTCTGGTGAAATCTGTAAGGAAAAAGATTTATGTGGGAAATCATCTGGCCTCACAGTTTAATGAGGAGATCCCCACGTCCCAAGGAGCCATTTTAGAACATGCACTAGGTCCCTGTCATTGTTTCTTCCTTTAAATAATCTGACTTGTAAAACAAAGTATAAAATTGTTTAAGACCTAGGTCCTTAACTATAATGGACCAACACTGAGATGAGAAAGAGCAGAGTGCAAAGCTATTCACAAGGCCAGGGCTTAGCGTGAGGCTTGGGCCAGGCCTGGAGGAATGATGCTTGGGGTCAAAGGGTAGCTCCGGGGTCTTTCTCAAGCTTCGATCCATCATCACCAGACAGACCCACCTGTCATTTTTTAAAGAGAGGCAAGAATACTTTCTTACAATGGACCTAACAAATGAACAAAAAGGTAGAATTTTAAAACAGATTATTTCTTATAAATCATTCTTACTACAAAGCAACAATACGAGATGAGACAAAATAAATTGTGTACTTTTATATCTGGCAGTTGGAAAACTCTGAAAATGATGGTTAGCATTTGCCTTGTTAAATAAGTCAATGTTCCCAGCAATTTTTTGTAAAATTTTGTTTCACAAAGGTATATGCTTTGGAAAACTCCCATCAGATTTCTCCTTTCCTGGTATTAAACTTTTACCAGCAGCTAATGATCCAAAGAACAGTCTGATAATTGGGTTATTCAAAAAATTAAAAAAAAATTTTTTTTCAGGTATCCCAGGCATTCTAGATTTATAAAAGTCATTTATATTAGTAATACATTTTAGAAACTAAAAAAGAACTGTGATTATCTAAATTAATATTGTCAGGCAAAATATAGTTCAAAATTCTGCCACCAGACATGAGATGGTGTCCCCATATCTTATGACTGCACCCCTAGAAAAGTGAACGCTTCTTAAGTGGTTAAAGCCAAAGCGATCAGTCCACTTCAACACCTGCATCTCTTTCTACCTGAAACCTGGAAATGAAGTGCATGCTTTACACTGGCAAAATAGAAGGCTTCAGCACTTTATCTTTTCTAACTTGATCTGCTTTAAAACTTTTTTCTATTTTAAAAAATATTTCTTCAAGCTAGGGAAAACCTAATTACCTATCTTATATTTTGGCTAACGGTCTGTGCCATTAGAGACTTGAGATTACCTCAGAGAAGATTCGCATAACAGATTTTTACATTACATTATCTTACAGCCATTAGGCTGTGCATTTTTATAATAAACAATGCAACAACAAATGCAAAATGTTTACAGCATTAAGTCACATTTCCAAAGAGAACAGTTTGTATAACATAATAAAATTTTCATATGATAATGTAATATAAATATGTATCAGTCAAAATATGCATATTTCAATTAATCATGAAAATTTTGTACCACCTCTTTAGAATTTAATTAAGCAGAATGTTTAAGGCATTTCTTTCCAATCTAATATTCAAAGAGCTATAGAACATTTTTCTACCTTACGTCCCAGAAGAAGTTCAGATTAATTACTCCAAGATGAAATCAAAATTGTATTTATTTATTACAGTGCAGCGAAGTGTGAAACCAAGCATTTCTGAAATGCCCTGCTGAAGGTGTTTGAGAAATTGCATTATCTGGTTTCTTTTAAAAATAAGGATGGCCATTGGTCAGTGATTTTCTTGGGGCATTTGAATTGGCTATAAACATGCATACTAACTTACCTGACCAGCACCCAAAGAAAATCAGTAGGGCATTAATGGATACTGGGTAATTAAACTGTAGATCTACCACCCCTTTGTAACTTTCACAGGAGTCCAAGTCTGAGGGGAAATTCTGAAAGTATTTGCTGGAACATCTATCTCCTCCAACAGTTCCTAGAATGCATATATCCAGATAATCAATGAAAGATCTGGATGATATTTGAGACAAGGTGCAAGGCAGTCTGAGGAGACTCTATTGTTAGGCTGGAGTACAATGGCACAATCTCAGCTCATTGCAACCTCTGCCTCCTGGGTTCAAGCAATTCTCCTGCCTCAGCCTCCTGAGTAGCTGAGACTACAGGTGCAAGCCACCATGCCCAGCTAATTCTTGTATTTTTAGTAGAGACGGGAGTTTCACCATGTTGGCAGGATGATCTCGATCTCCTGACCTTGTGATCCACCCACCTCAGCCTCTCAAAGTGCTGGGATTACAGGTGTGGGCCACATACCCGGCTGGCAGCAGCTATATTTAAGAACAAAATAAAGACACGGCCTGGAAAGCTGGCAAGAAACTAGAGCTAAAGTTTGCTTTCTTCATAACTTCTTCGAAGAGAGAAATTCCTTTTTGAAATAATTCAATTCCAAAGACTTTAAAGCAATCTAAGTTAAAACTTCTTCAGAGTCCACCAGGAGCTTCTGTACAATTCCCCATGTTCTAGGAGCGAACATACAAGGAGACCCAGAGAAAACTGGTACCACTAAACCACAAAGAACATCATCAGAGTTGGCAGTACTTAGTAGGTGCCCGCACAGTGCATGGCTCATTTCAATGTTATTTAATCTTTTTCACAAACACCAACAACCAGGCAGGTATTAATATTAATCTCCATTATGTGAATAAGGAAAGTGAGTTTATATAGTAAGTAATTTGCTCCTAATCACGCAATGAGTACATATCAAAGCCTGACTGAGGACCAGGCCATCTGATTCCAGAGCCCAAGCTCTCGACCACTATACCTTAGATACCACGGTTTTTCTAAGCAGTAAGATTATAAACCATCGTCCCAGACCCCTCTCTATAAAAAGGACTAAAAGCTGTCACAGATTTTGCTACTTAACACAGCACACTGCTCGGTGACACAACAATAGACAAAGAAAATGAAATCAAAAAGGTCAAAATGTCTTTGAGGAGACAGCCGAAGTGTTAATCAATATTTGTTGATTGATTTTTTAAAAATAAGTTAAAGGCCCACAGTGCAAGCCTTTATTTCTTTATGACTATGAGACATGGATTTGCTGCAAACATTCTATATAACTTGCACCAGTAAGTGCTACTTAAACATTAAATGATAAGATAGAACCAATAATATGTGGATCTCAAGAAGCAGTTATTCTACCCACAGGCAAGCAATACTCTTGCCAGCCTTCTCTTTTCTAAGGAGCAGGGATCATAGCGGGACATGGATAAGACTGACTTTCTGTGTGGGTGAAATGGGAGACCCCTTACCTCTGTAATTTCAAGGGTGGCAGTAAGAATATCCTAGCTTCAAAAAATTATCCTTCAGCTGCTCACTAAGATTAAATTCTACTACTAGAAGGTCATTTCTTTGGCTAAATGTTTCTTATAAACTATTCAAACACAAATTCCCTGAAAGCAAGGAGGCTCAATATATACTTGTAAATAATGATTTAGGCTTTGAAATGAATGATTCTTTCTGAAGAATATGTTTTTACAAGGAATGGGAAGAAGAGCTGAGGATAGGGTTCCAATGAGAAAGGCAGAGAGGCAAAGATGGGAGAGTTGGGACATATTACTTAACTAATGTCTAGCCTTGGAAAGAGCTAGGGCAACCTGAGGGCAGCCAAAGGAAGGCAGTGTGGACAGGGTGATGACACTGTAGAACATGTCAAATGTGTTCAGAGTGACTTTTAAGTATGAATATGAAACACAGTAGACAGTGGCATATAGCTAAGGATTGCCAGAAAAGAAAAGCAACAGGCAGATCCACTTATGACAATCTCAAGCGGGTGACTATTTTTTAAGCAAATGAGGTAGTAGATGTATATTGCTTTGCAAATCTAAGTTGCTACTATTTGAAAGACAGTGTGGTGAAGCACAGAGAGATGGAGACAGAGGACCTTGGGTGAAAGTACTAATATTGCCTCTTCTAGTTGTGTGTGACAAGAGTAAGTTGATCAAGGACTGATAATGCCCACCCTAACAATAGCTACGGTGAGGATCAAATAAGATTAAATATGCATATTCTATATGAAAATGAGCCTTCCTTAGAACTAGTGGCAATTAGAACCACAAGAAAAGGGTAGGTGTCTGCTGTATGCAGTCTGGAGAGGCCCGGTGACCAGGCACCAGTCTCTTCAATCACATCCCCTCCCATGGATGACATCTGTAAAACCACTATCCTTGAATACAAAGAACAACCCAGTAATTGGTTAAATTTAACTAATGTAGATTATTTCAGAGTAAAGCCATTAGAATTAATAAAAGCCTCACTTACAGCTATTCTTTTAAAAAAGTACTTAACTTGAATTAATAGTTGACAAGATGTTGCCAAATATATCACTGCACTGCCAGATATTCTGTAATTAATAGATGGGAATTCTTTGTAATTATTACATTAACTATCCACACATGGGTGGATCTTCCTAAGTGCCTGAGAAGTTTGCTCATTTAAAAAGTATCAGAGCAACAACTAAAAATGTCTGCCACCTTGGCAACTGAACTATCAAGAATTCCCAAAGAGCAGTGTCTGAAATGTAAAATTTTATTGAAACACAGCTCTCATTAAAAGGATAATGCAATTAAATGACAGAGGTCCATAGTACTACACGAATCTACATAGCATCTAAATTATCCCTAATTTTCTTTTGAAAATAGATTTGAAGTTATTTCAAGAACTTAAATAGTCTACTTCTCTCTAAACAGAATAGTACTTAACCCCAAAATAAAATCTAAATCTGCTACACATAAATTAAAAATTGGTTCCAATAAGTAAAAGGAATGAGCATATGTTATACAAAATTACAGAAAAATGACAGACTTTAAAATGTTTTCAATTTTCTAATGGAACATTCCACCCAATTTTAAATTATTTACATCCACATTATGAAGATAGACATAGATATAGTTATAAGTATAAAGAATGTGATTCCAGAAAGAATTACATGGTTACATGTGAGCTGGATAGACCTGAGGTGTGTGACTCATCTATGACAGGAAGAATGCAGTAAGAGAGGTTCAGACAGTTGTGAGAGCCATTCCAGAGAGCACAGTATTTGAGTTGAAGGATTTGGAAAGTGGAGGAGTTCAAGAGTAGAGAAAGGACAGAGGAGCTGCAGGGGTCAGAGAGTGGCACAGGCTCCAAGTGGGCAGGAATCCTGCAGTCATCCAGTTGACCAAGTTTGTGTGAAGGGAAAAGTAGATTAGACAGGGGCTGAAGGGGCCTGAACAAAGAGTCTCATGGATGTCATTTTGCCATCAGGGGAGGGAGAAGGCTCGTCTTTATTCCACAGGTAATAAGAAGCTCCCAAATGTTTCTTGATAACACATGACAGGCCGGGAGTGGTGGCTCACACCTGTAATCCCAGGACTTTGGGAGGCTAAAGTGGGTGGATCACTTGAGGTCAGGAATTCGAGACCAGCCTGGCCAACTGGTTTCAAACCAGGTTTTAGTAAAACCCTGTCTCTACTAAAAATACAAAAAAAAATTAGGCAGGCACGGTGGCAGGTGCCTATAATCCCAGTTACTCAGGAGGGTAAGGCAGGAGAATTGTTTGAACCTGGGAGGCAGAGTTTGCAGTGAGCCAAGATGGCGCCACTGCATTCCAGCTTGGGTGATAAGAGTGAAACTTCATCTCAAAAACAAACAAACAAACAAACAAAAATCAGAAAACAAAACCATGACAGGACCAGAGATGTGTTAAGAAATGTTACTTCAATAGAACGGATCCGAATTTGAAGACTAGAATCCAGTTCCACATCTAGCAGCCTCAGTAGGCAAAGTGAGAGCATTCTCCGTGTCTCATTCTCCCTTGTGTCTTCAGTACCTAGCACAGAGCAGTGCTCATGCTTCATAAATGAATAAATGGACAGATGAATTAATGGCTGCAGAGGAAAAGGGATGAAGTCCTGAACCTATAGGGTGGACAGTGGAAATGAAAAGAACAGATTTAAGAATGAGACGAAATCAATTATCAAAATGTAGGAATGTTACCAACCCAGAAATAACTGAAATTTCTGAGTGTTCATCTTCCTGTGCTTCTAGTCAAAGCAGAGCAGGGAAAAGTCCACAGAATTCTTGGGGAAATTGACTCTGGAGTCAAATTCAAACAAAATGAAGTTGCTTTACAGCCAATCTCCCTTCCTCATTTATTTTCCCATACTCCAACAAAGAAGGAGAGCAAAAGAAAGAGACTCATGAAGTCACAAAATAGTACTTCTCTCTTGAATACCATGCTGAACTTGGATTCGTTAACATGACACTACTGAGTCCATGTGCCTCCAGCACCCTGATATTAATTTGAGTATTTCCTCATAATCTCACTGACTTGCCAGTGAAGGAGCTTCTTCTTGTTAAGTTTGACAGCCTCACCTCTGCTTCTCAGTGTTCACTGCAGAGTCTGTCTTTTCTATGTACTCACCCTAAGAAACTGGAATAGGAAAGGGAAAATGTAGAATTTTAGAGTAAGGAAAACCCAGCATCTTTCATGCAACACTTCTCAAAGCACGTTCCACAGAACACTAAGCCCATGGGGTACTTACATGGATGTGATTTTTAAGAAATACTTCCATGATTAAATATGAATGGAAAACAGCAGGCTAAACAAAGTTAAACAACAGGCTTTTTACAGCAGGACACTTTGGTTCCACCAATGCATAATTAAGAATCTGTTGAAAGGAAATAGAGCCTGCCTTCCAAATCTCACAAATTTAACAGTGGACATGTCTTTTCACAGAGAATTCCCAAGACTGGACTTCTGAGCAAGCCTTCTGGAACATGCTGCTCCACTGCCCTATATCAGCATTGAGGCATGAGCATTTCCATGTGGGTCATTAATTATCAGAAAGGTTTCTTCTCTTTTGCCCAGAATTATATCCTCAGTTGCCAGGAGCCTCCTTTGCCTGGACTATGCAGAAAGACAAGGCCTGCATCCATGTGGTCAGTGCTGGGCACGCTGACCAACACCTACTAGTCCTCAATATGCATGTTCAGACTGACTAAAGACACCCATGGTCCACACGGTCCCATGGTGTCTGTTACTCGCATCAAATACAGAGAAGGCAATCCTTTTCCTATAAAGCCCTACAGAGAAACTGGCAGAAATCAACAACAAGACAAAGAGAGAGTAATACAGACTAAATAGCTCATGTTCACTGGATGGCTGCCACAGACAGGATGCTCAAGTAAAATCATATCCCCCATCCCTGGGCCCTCAATCTGACCCTTGGAGCAATCTAAGATGTCCTGGGATAATTACGCTGCAATCATGGGTTTGCTATCCACTAGATTTCGCTCTCCTAGATGGCTGAAGTCTACTCAGCATCTAGTTCACAAATGAATGTGATGAGGGACAAGGGAGTAAAGTCAAAAAGTGTGCTTCAGCAAATCTACCACTCATAGAAAACCAATTCTGAGGCCTTGCCCTGCCTAGAGGGGGACCATCTTCAAAGAAATACAAGTGGCAGCATATAAAGACTAAAAGGTCAAGCTGCTTTATACAGGACCTCAGAGTAAGATGAGCCGTCGCCTGCTCTTTACCTGTAGGGCTCATTTCCCCTTCTGAGATCTGACTGTCTCAAGAATTACACGTAACAGGTCCCACAGTGGTTGACAAATCTCCCCAGAGGTAGACAAAAAATTCATTTATTTACTCAGCTTCGTGCCAGGCACGGTACAAGGAGCTGGAAATGCAGTGACTAACAAGACATGCATGGACACTAACAAGGCCTCAAAGAGCTTCCAGTGGGTACCCCTAGTGTAAATTGCCATGATGCAGGAGAAAATGACCAAGGATAAGCTTGGCCTGCTCCCAGGGCTCCAACACCATAAGGGGGTCATAGGAGCCAGATGTTCTTGGTGACTGTAGAAGTGGGGTGTAGGTATCTTCACTGGAGGGGAGCACAAGCAGCCTATCACGACAGAAAAGCAAGCCAAGTCCCTTCTCGGCGCTCCAGCCAGTCCTGCCAAGCAGCAGGCCACTCAGAGCCACCTCCTAGGGTAGGCAAACTGACAGGCTAGAGACTGTGCATCAAACAGACACCTGGGAAGGACAAAGCACTCAGAGGGCACTGCTTGTTCTCCTCCTCAGCCCCTTTTCTTCCCTCAATGCCCTGAACTGCAGTCACACCCAGAAAGTCAAGTTCAGTAGTTTGAAGGGTATGCAAACCTGCATTCAATTAAATGTGTTAAAAGAACCAAGATGAACCTGCTAGAAATTTTCAATAAGATAATTTACTTCACTCTTCTCACCTTGAAATATTTACATTTCTTAGAGCAATGATTGGTTGAGGGACTCTCTGAAGGGGTCCCATGTCAATCCCTACTCTGGAATGTAATGAGACACAGCATGCCAAAATAGTCCCACTATGGGAAAAATAGAGGGCAACACCAACAAGAAATCCTTCAGAGCACTCTCTTCTCTCTACACATTCCTCTTCAGTGGCACTGTCTATGTATTTTTGTGACTCCAGTTACCATCTATAATACGATGATTCCCAAATCAACACAGTTATCTTTCATGAGCTACTATGTTCAACTGCCTCCCAGACATCTTAGCAAGGTAAAGTTCAAAGCTGCGTACACATCCCTCTCCATTAACAGTCCCCTTCACTGTGTTTCCCATGTCAGTTTCTGGCTCTATCATCTACCCAGTTACCTGATGGCAGAGACCTAGCATCTTTCCTGGCTTTTCCCTCCCTCTCACCTCCCACATGCTGATTAATCACCAGGTCTTCCTAAATATTGTTATATAGCTGGGTGTAGTGGCTCATGCTTGTAATCCCAGCCTTTTGTGGGACCAAGGCATGTGGACTGCTTGAGCCCAGGAGTTTGAGACCAGCCTAGGTAACATGGCGAAACACCATCTCTACAAAAAATATAAAAATTAGCTGGGCATGATGGTGCATGCCTGTAGTCCCAGATACTCAGGAGGCAGAGGTGGGAGGATCACCTGAACTCAGGGAGTTTGAGGCTGTGGCGAGCCATAACGGCATCACGTGACTCCAGCCTGGGCAACAGAATGAAGCCTTGCCTCAAAAAAAAAAAAAAATCATTCATTCATTCATTCGATGAGTATTTACCAAGTCTACTTATACATGAGGCACTGTTTTAGGTGCCTTGTCTTCATGGAGTTTGTTGCTCTCAATCCCAGTAAAGTCACCAATACCTCTTGCCCATACTACAAGTAGTCTCCTAACTCACTCTCATGTAGTTCCCTCTCTCCATTCTGCATCTAGAACATTCTTCTGAAACACAGATATAAGCACTGCTCTCACATGCTCAAAACCCTTCAATGGTCTCCACTGCCCTCAAGAAGAAAGTGGCATTCCTGGCATGGTCTCCACAGCTCCCAAGACCAGGCCAGCCTCTCAGCCTGTCTGCTTTCTGGATTCTGGCTTCTTTCACTTCCCTGAGACCTTCCCTCCACTCAGCCTTTACATGTACTGCTTCCTCCTTCACAACCCTAAAATCCTTTACCAGTTTAGTCCTATTGATGAATTCAGTCCTTCGTACCTTATCTTAAACCTCATCCTAGGTAGACTGTCCCTGGCCCCAAACCTGGTCAGATCCCATAGCACTCTGGACTTGGTAATTCTCAGACTTGATTATTATTTTTTCTTTTTTCTTTTTTTCTTTTTTGAGATGGAGTCTCGCTGTCACCCAGGCTGGAGTACGGTGGTGCGATCTCGGCTCACTGCAACCTCCACCTCCCAGGTTCAAGCGATTCTCCTGCCTCAGCCTCCAGAGTAGCTGGGATTACAGGCACCCAGCACCACGCCTGGCTAATTTTTGTATTTTTAGTAGAGACAGGGTTTCACCATGTTAGCCAGGCTGGTCTCAAACTCCTGACATCATGATCCACCTGCCTTGACCTCCCAAAGTGTTGGGATTACAGGCGTGAGCCACCGCACTCAGCAAGTTGTTTTTATTTATTTATTTATTTAACGTCTGTCTCTTTCACCAGGCTGTGAGCCAGGTAAGACGGGAGCATATCTGTCTTGCTCACTAGAATAAAATGTCTGACCTGGGGCCTAAGCACAAGGAAAAGAAAAGCATCTTCACTAGGTGTACCTTGGATGTTGGATACCCAGTGGGGGAATGGAGGGAGGTAGCCAAGGGCACTGGCTTTGAAGACAATGTTGCCATAGAGGGAAACACCAGTGAAAAGCCACAGAACAGAGTGGGATCATTATTACTACTCTCCTTGGTCAAGTTAATCAACTAAGTCTTCTCTATTTAACAGGAACTTTGAGAAGTCAGCAATGGGAATGTCCCTAGAATAACAAGAAATGCCAGAAACGCAGCCACCCTCTAACAAGAAAGGAAAGGCACAGCTGACATTTCCTCTTACTTTCTGTTAGCATCTTAGCTCCTTGATGACCTGGGACAGGGTATCCTGACAGTATTATCCTAGCTAGGTCATAACTCCAGAAAGTTTAAATAATGTCAAGAGAAGTTGTGGGCTGCCTCCAGAATCACAGAAGTATATGATTCAGAATCCATGATTATAGATGGTGTCCTCATTTCAGAAGTTAGTTCTGAACCTGGTTCTGTCATTAAGGCAACTGAGTGACCTTGAGAAGGTCATTTGCCCTCTCCAGGCCTCATTTCCTCTTCTGTAAAAGAGGACTTCAATTAGATAATCTTCTTGGTTTCTTCTAAGTAAAATTCTAGCATTCTAAATCTCTCACAATAACGTGATCCATTTAAAGGAGTTGAAGGATATTCTTTTCTCTTTCCCCTTTAACTCAAACCCCTGATTTTCTTTGCTTCTTCTTCTATGTGGCCACCACTGTTTTTCCTTACCCCTATCATAAGAGGCTTAGAAAATTCTTTGGCTGACAGGACAATTTTAGAAATGGCCCTTTCTGAGTGCTCTGTTATTGTACCACTGAGAATCTGCCACCCTCTTTTTACTCTTTCATTATATATTCATGCTGGACTTTAAAGGGAAAAAGACAAATGTTCATAAAATTCTAACTTTTTTATATTGTCTTCCATTAACTTCTGGTCTTTCACTGCGGACTTCCAGACACATGGTATTTCATCCCGAGTTTCCCAGAAAACAGAATCTGAGTCAAAGACTTGCATGTAGGTGCTTTATTGGGCATGTGATGCCAGGAAGCACGGTTGAGGGACAAGGGAAATGAACCTAGGGAGCAGATAGAGCCAAAAGAAGGATGTGTTATTGAGTTGGCCACTACTAAGGGAGACCGGTGTTCAACTGCGGAGGTAATTCTTTGGAGTTTATGAAAACATTTCATAACTATCTATCCAGGGGATAAAAGAAGGAAAACTATTCAACTCTCATGCCCTATTGATATAGTACATTAATCCCTACACTGCTGGTTTATGCATGTGTGAGTGACTGCCGAAAGGATCCACATGGATGCCCATGCTGCTATGTCAGAGAAGTCCCAGAGCAGTAAGCTAGAGACATATGCCACAGGTGCAAGGCATATGCCCAGAATGCACATGCCCAAGCTGGTCAAAGTGCCACAGCAATCATGGAAGTATCATGTGGGGCCAAGAGGATTTGAAGAGGGGCACAAGAGGTATCCCATACAGAGGCCTGTCATCCGTGTGGAGCCTGGTTTCTCAAGTACAACATTGTTGACATTTTCAGCTGGATAATCTGTTTGGGCTGTCCTGTGCATTACACGACATTTAACAGCATACCTGGCCTCTACCCTGTAGATGCCAGCAGTAGCCTTTATCCCAGCTGTGACAACCAAAAATGTCTCCCAATATTACCAAATGTCCCCTGGGGGCCAAGTCACCCCCTGATAAGAACAACTGGTATAGAGATATATTCTACTTTTGTCACTCACCCAGTGCCCCCTAATTTCTCTACACTTTATACCATATCAGATGCAGCTCTCAAGTAGACCATAGTGAGGTATATTTATGCCTATAACTTAATTTTTAGGCTTCACCATGACACAATTTGCATTTCACTTGGTGATAATTCCTTAATAATAAGGAATGATGACATTTTAAATATTTTCTTGATTTGAGAAAACTATGAACAGACTAAATATAGGATTTAAAAAGTTAAATTACATTCTAGGTCTTAGTTGTTAAATTAGGAGTAGTTTAAAATCTTCTTAAAAACTATGGAAATCTAGGTCTTGTATGCAGGCAGGAATTCTTAATATTTTTTGAGACAAAGATCTTTTTGAGAAAAAAACACCAGCCTTTCCTAAACTGTGCATATATAATATATATACAATTTTACACTCAACTTCAGGACCTACACTTACCCACCTAAGCCCATCTAGGGAATCCCAAGTGTATGTTAATAGTTGCTGGTGAACGTTTGGGTTGTTCCCAGCTTTTAGCTATTACGAATAAATGCTGCTATGAAGGTTATTTTATGTGTGTTTGGCTCACATATGTACACATTTGTGTTGTGTACATACCTAAGATAGAATTACTGCCTTATACATTTTTAAAATGCTTAATTGTGTAAATTTTTGCATATGTGTATATTCAGCATTAATAAATATTGCCAATCAGCTTTCAATAGTGGTTATATGTATTTACACTCTCACCAGCTATGCATGAGAGTCCCAGTTGTTCCATGTCCTCTTCAAACTTGGTATTGTCAGTCTTCTTCATTTTAGCCATTCTCATGTGTTTACTGGTCTTTCACTATGATTTTAAATCTGATGTCCCTAATGAGTAATGAGATTGAAAAACTTTTCCTGTTTATTGATAACTTGGATATTTTCTTTGATGAAGGGTCTGTTTACAAGTTTTTCTGATTTTTCTATTAAGCTGTTTTATTTTTTATTTATAGAGGTTCTCTATACATTGCCGATATGAGTCTTTTATAGGGAAATGCATCAGAAACATCATCTGGTACTCAGTGATTTGCTTTTTCATTCTTTTGAAAGATTTTTTTTCTTTTTTTATTTGTATAAATACATGGAATATAAATACAATTTAACAACATTGATATATCACACTGTGGTGAAGTCAAGGCCTTCAGTGCATCCATCACCGGAGCAACACACATTGTATCCACCAAGTAACCTGAAAGATTTTTTTAAATCAACGAACATTCTTAATTTTATTATACGTAGTTAACTTTTTCCATTATGGTTAGTGCTTTACGTATATAGTGTAAGAAATATTGATCTATTCAAGATCACAAATATATTCCCCTAGGCATTCTCTAGAAGCTCTATTGTTTTACCTGTCATATTTAGATCAACAATCCATCTAGAATTTTTTAGAATGATATGGAGAATCAACTTACATTTTTTTTCCATAAACACATTTATTGAAAAGACCATCCTTTCTCTAGTGCTCTACCATGTCATCTTTGTTGTTGTAGACTGAATGTTTGTGTGTCCCCCAAATTCATATGCTGAAGCTCTAACCCTCAACGTGAAGGCAATTGGAGATGAGACCTTTGGAAGATAATTAGTGTTAAATGAGATAATGAGGATGGGGCCCTGTCCAGTGGGATTAGTACCCTTATGGGAAGAGACACCAGAGAGCCTGCTTTCTTTCTCTCCCTTAACCACATGAAGACATAGTAAAAAGGCAGCGATCTACAATCCAAGGAGAGCCTTCACCAGACACTGACCTTTCTGGCACTTTGATCTTGACTTCCAGTCTCCAGAACTGTGAGAAAATAAATTTTGGTTTGTCTAAGCTACGCAGTCTATGGTATTTTTTGTCAGCCTGAGCTGACTAATATATTCATCATGAGTCAAGTATCAATTTAGATTTGTTTCTGGGCTCTGTTGTAATTGTTTATACATACATCCTTGCATCCTTGCCTACTGTCATAATGGTTCTGTCCTTCCAATAAATCTTGATATCTAAGAGTATAAGTCTTCCAATATTTTTTTTTCTTCAAGATTGTCTGGACTATTCTTGCTCCTTTGCACCTCCATATACATTTTTAAAATAACTTTTTAATGTCCACAAAATTTTATGCTGGATTTTTATCAGAATTAGATTTAAATATATAGATCAATTTACGAGGAATCTTCCTCTTTACAATATTTAGTCTTCAATCTATAAACATGGTATGTCCCTCTATTAATTTAAGTCTTCTTTAACTTGTCTCAGCAATGTTTATGATTCTCTGTGTAACAATCTTACACATATTTTACGAGATTATTTTCCCGGGTATTTGATGGGTCTGATACTATTTTAAATTGCATTTTTTAACATTCAGTTTTGAAATTTTTATGGCTAGAATGTAGAGATATAATTGATTTGCAGATATTGACTGTGTTTAGAGACTTTGATAAATTGAGTTGTGAATTATAATAGTTAAACTACAGATTGACTGTAGGGAGGTCTATACAAAATAGCATTTCTATCTTTCAAATCTTGAGTTTCTTATTTCTTTTTATTTCCTTATTAAATAATTGTTTGTTAATTTGTTTTCCAGTACAAAGTACAAAATTGAATAGAAGTGGCGATACTGGTCTTTCTTTTCTTTCTCTCTTTTTTTTGAGACAGTCTTGCTCTGTCACCCAGGCTGGAGTACACTGGTGCAATCCCAGCTCACCACAACCTTCACTCACTGCAACCTCTACCTCCTGGGTTCCAGCAATTCTCCCACCTCATCCTCCTGAGCAGTTGGGATTACAGGAGTGCACCACCACATGCTACTAGTTTTTGTATTTTTAGTACAGACTGTGTTTTGCTATGAAGGCTGGGCTGGTCTCAAACTCCTGTCCTGTCCTCAAGTGATCTGCCCACCTCAGCCTCCCAAAGTGCTAGGATTACAGGCATGAGCCACCACACCCAGCCAGTAATGGTTATCTTAATCTCATTCTCGATATCAAGAGGAAAGCTTTCAATACTTCACTATTAAGTATAATATTTACTGTGGGGTGTTCTGTGGATACCTTTGGATAGATTAAGGAAGATCTATTCCTCCCTTGCCAAAAGTTTTTTTTTATCACTTATAATGTTAAATTTTATCAAAATTGTTTCTGCATCTATTACTTTATTCTGTTAACGGTTTTACTTTATCAGAGGTTTTACTTTATTTTGTTAAGCATATTGACTGATTTTTAAAATTTAAACCAACCTTGCATTCCTAGAAAAACATCTAAATTAGTCATGATGTATTAACATTTTTTATATATCATTGACTTTGATTTGCTATAATTTTGCTCAATATTTTTGCATCAGTGTTCATGATGAACAATTCCTCCCGCCACTTTTTTTTTTTTTTTTTGAGACAGATGCTTGCTCTTTTGCCCAGAGTGGAGTGCAGTGGTGTGATCTTGGCTCACTGCAACCTCTGCCTCCCAGGTTGAAGTGATTCTTGTGCCTCAGCCTCCGGAGTAGCTGGGACTACAGGCATGTGCTGCCATGTCCAGCTTATTTTTGTATTTTTAGTAGAGACAGGGTTTCACCATGTTGCCCAGGTCAGTCTCAAACTCCTGAGCTCAAGGGATCTGCCCACGTTGGCCTTCCAAAGTGCTAGAATTACAGGTGTGAACCATCAAACCCAGGCAGAAGTTTTCAATTTCAATGTAATAAAATTACATTACATTATTGTTTTCCTTACTTATAATGCCCTAGGCATGTAATGTGAACAAGGTTATGCTGAGATCACAAAATAAGTCTAAGTAGTTATTTCTTCTCTATTCTCTAAGAAAGCTTCCACAACTTTGCTTTTTTTTTTTTCTCCTTAAATGTTTCATAGAGTTTACTGTTGATATCATCTAGGACTGGAATACTCTTTGTAGAAAAGATTCAATTATTTGATTTATTTAATAGATACATTACTACTCAAGTTTTCTATTTCTTCTCCTGTCTGTTTTGGTAAGTTAAATAAGCTAATATGATATCTCTTTCAAAGAAACTCTGGGAATTGTTCTAGTAATTGCTATGCATAACATCAAAATGATTAGTTCTAATAACATATGAACCTTTTTATTTACTCACATTTCATATTTTCTAGCATTTGTTATCTTAAAACATGTTAATTCTATTATTTCATTCACTATTTGTTCAAAGTAAAAATTAACAATCATTAAAAGATGTCCTAAGCAGCATAAATCTTTCATCAGACTTTTGGCTGATGTAACTACACATATATGCAGTTTGCTTTATATCTGTTCAATTAACAAGTAAATATTAAAGCACATTAAAATATCCCCTTTCAAATCATAATAACAGGTGAGCAACTAACCACACAAGTCACAAAATAAGGATTTTATAAATGAAGGGAAATCACAGATCACCTAAGCTAACCACATCATTTTGAAGACAAGGAAACTAAGGCTTACAGAAACTACCTTATTCAAGATTACATGACAAATACATGGCAGAGCTGGCATTAGCAACCCAGGTCTCCTGGTTCTTGCTCTGGCAGTCTTCACTACATCATGCTACCATTCAAATTATACACTTCATCTGGCATTAAAAATGATAGAACACATGAAAATATGCCTTACATATTTTCAAGAACCCTTATTGTATAGAGAACAATAAAACGGGACCCACATCATAGTAGCTAACATTTTCAGGTTTCATTTTGGATCTTTTTTTTATCACTTTGAATTTTAAATTACTATCTTCTATATTAAGTTTCAGGTACCATTTCCTCTCAACTGTATAAATATAACAGTTCTTGATTACCTGTCTATAGACTTTTTGCTGCTCCACTGTAATTGCCCTTGTAGTCCTACCACGCACCCTCCATATGCAGCTAAAATTATATCATACATTCCAAGGTCAAACTAGAATGATGTTTTGATCATATACCAGCAATACTGTTAAGTCCTTGGTAGTAAGGGATGATGACATACATTTGTATTGTCTAGTACAATGTAAGGAACATTCAGTAAACACTTAACTGACTGAAATACTGGCATAGTGTTTTGGATAATCCAGTGGTTAAGGATATAGGTTAAGGAGACATAATGCATAGGTTCAAACATCAGCTCTGCCACTCAGTATCTGTGTAACCTCAGGCAAGTTCCTTAACTTTTCTGGGCCTCAGTTTTCTCATCTATAAAACAAGGTTAACAACAGCATCCACACAGTGTTGTGAAAATTAAATGATATAAATCTATTAGCACAATGTCTGGTCCATAATACATGCTCAAAAACTATTAGTTATGATGAGATTATATCATTACATTATTAAGTACTCATATTTTTGCCATTCATCATTAATTCTTCCTGTCCTTATCCTAAGTGTTTGGGAAAACTGAGGGTTCCTTGAACTTCTTTTTCTTCTTTTTTTTTTTTTCTGAGAATTGCATCTGGTACATAAATAGTAAGTCATCCAAATCCCATTAACTGTAGGTAATTTCATTTAATAATCATATTTTAAAAGTTGGACAAATAAAGTCCAAAGCAATTTTGATTAAATCCTGTTTTCTCAATGGCTATTTGGAACACATCATCATATGCAAGCCCCAAGAATATTGAATAACAGATAAAATAAATAATGACCATAATGCAAACCACATTCTGATTCCCATTTCCCTGCAAGTACAACTCCATGTCAGAATTATAAAAGCCAAAAAGTAACATGCTTACTAACTGTGGGTTACTCAGCTATATACATAGAGGTTAGCAGATCATGTGACTGTTTCCATATTCTCTGATAAGCTAATGGTTCCTTAGAGCCCAGTTCTTATAATTCCTTAGGAATTTCAAGATTTGCCTGAAAAAATATATCATATTTCCCTGACTATGATGAAACTCAAATTTGGAAAACTAACTGAAAAGCAAACCATCCTGGAGGACAGGAAATGGTCACTGTTTTCAAAGAAGACAAGACATTTCTGCACACAGGAAATCAAGCTGATTTTAGGAGACTGATCTTATCTTGCTCTACACAAATCTGTCTATGCAGTATGGACAGGCTCTTCCTTTTTCTTTATACATGCGAACATGGTAAAAAAAAAAATAAGAATAAGGGCACTTATCATCGGAGGTAAAAGACACTTTATTCAAGACTGCCATATAAATGCATAAAGAGAAGTATATTCCCTCTTTTTTTTCACATTTCATTTTATTTTAAAGTATTCAGAGATTTACAGGGATTCTGGACTTGGAATAGGCAAGTTGTAAGCTTCTGGGAAAACCTGTCAAAAGACTCAGATCTAAAATGTGGTTTCCTAGGTACACGGTGTTTTCTGCAGCAGGAAAGCTCCCACTAGAAAAAGTTGCTTCATTTCATCTTTTCTTATGAACAAAAATAATCACACTAAGAGTTTTATTATTATTTTTTTAATTCTTGGGAGCAAAATGTTGGCATGGAGCAAATTCAAGACTGGGGCAAAATGTTCTGAGCCTCAACTGGGCCAGTCTACCCTGGCTACTTTGACCAGAAGTTAACAAGGTAGAAGACCCAAACCTGCCCTACCACTGCAGAAAACTGATGGCCAGTCAATGCAGCCAAGGGCCATTACATTTGTGAAGCAGTCAAGACTATTATAAGGCCTTTGTCAAAGGTTTGCATTCAAAATCCCGTCTGAATGCTTTACCTCAATTATCAAACTTGGAGGGGACCAAATTTAATGCTCAATTAAAACCAGAGAAAGCCAAATATTTTAAAGAAGACTCACTACATCACAGTTCTTACAATCCGTGCCAAAGCCCTTTACAGGCATGATCACCTTTGAATGAAGTCTCAAAGGGTTGAACCCATGCTAAAGTCTCTAATATGAGATGAATTACAGGAAAGTTACAGTTTAATTAACCTGAGTTATCTTTCAAAATTCTTGCTGATATATTTTTTTCCACTTTATGTTCATGATGTGATTTTTTAAATTAGTGAAGAAGGAGGTTTTGAGATTTGTTCAAACTAAAAGAATAAAGACATGTTTGCATAAAAACAAAGTGTTGGTCAATACTTTCATCATCTTCAAATATTCTTAGAACAGTTTTCTTGATGACTTCCCTGTATGGCAACCTTATTCTGTTCATTTCCTAGAGTCTGCAGAAAAGTCTGTGATTATTATTTAAGGATCATGGTGATTCCCTTCACTGCATGGGGGCGGGGGAGGGAGAAAGCAAAAGCAAGGCTATTATCCTGTGTTTATAACATGTCTGTTACCATAGTAATGCTTGTGATGTCACAAACCATACACCAAGGGCCAGAGGCTGTCTCTGAGGTGGGAAAGGCAGCACAGCCACGAAAGATGAATGCACACATGTGCGGCCAGAGCAGGGTCAATGCCGTGGTAATTGCCAAGACACAGGAGCTCCCCTTCTCCAGAGAAAAGGGAGGACAGGGCCAGCAGAGCAGTTCTCCAGGCCCAGAAGTAAGCTACACCCATAATTCTGTATGCAGCTGTGAGAAAGGAAAGTGGAGATCCAAGTGAATGTGGTATCACCATGTTCCCAATCACGAGTATTCCACTGGGCCCACTGGCTGCCAAGACATGGATGAGATCCAGTGGTAAGCCTGCCCCAGCACATGAAACACATGCTTGGGAACCAGTGCCTGACCGGATGGAGCCCTCAGGTACCCCCACAGAGAAGCAACTTGCCTCATAATGGCAAGAACTGTAAAGGGATTTTACCTCTACTGGGCCATCCACGTTTATAGAACCACAGATTCTCAGGGTTAAGAAAGAACTCATCGAGTCTCCCAAAAACTGTGGACTTGAAAAAGTAGCTTTTTGCAGGAAGAGATTGTATCTCCTCTCATTGAGGTATCCGGAAGTAGTATATTAGTAGGCATTATTATTCTGATACAAGCTAGAGAAATTTTGCAGAAATATGCTAAAAGGCAATTTATATTAAAAAGAATTTTGGATTAGAAGTCAGAAGACCTTAGTACTAGTCTTGGCTCAAGTACTTAAAAGACATGGGACCTTAAAAAAGCCATTTAATCTATTTGAACTTCAGTTCTTTAAAATCTAACATGCTATTTCCCAGACTTATATAAAGACCAAATTAAATAAAATGATCAATGTTAATGAATTTCATAAACTGTAAAAAATTTAATAAAATAAAAAGTATTATTATTATTAGCATTTTCACATAGCCAGTTTACAATGGGATAGCAATAATTTGAACACTAACACAGGAATCCAAAGCATACACATGATCCTCATCTTCCCTATCGTGAGAGCTGAACTTGCATTATATGGTCAACTCTAAATTATTCAACGGCTGATTATCAAGAGCCCTTTTGCTTCTAGCCACTGTACCCTTTATTTGTTTCCCCACAGAAATGCCGCATTAACCTACATACAGCTAGAAAATTGACAGTGAGCATATCTCAACTCAATTACCTTGAATCACAACTCTGGTAAAAGTTTTAGCAATGGAAGAGTTAAAATGACTCACTAGATGAAAGTTTGGGGATAATCTGTTGACTTTAGACATTGATAATTAAGAGTAATGGAATCTTCATTTCACTGTCAAGGAAGTTGTGGTCAAGGTCAAACAGGTTGGGGCTAATCCAGACAAAACACTAGCATTTTCTCAGTGAAATGCTTACATATGTGCACTAATATTTGAATATCAGTCATTCATTCATTTATTCAACAAATATTGTGTCAGAGCTCACCAAATACCCTGAAAACTCACTATTTTCCTGCCCTTGTTGTTCTTTCTTTCTTGAAATATTACATAGTGCACTTTGGCAAAGTCCACAGCCTGACTCTTTGAAACTCTATTCACCTTCCTGTTATCATGAGATTTTGGCTAATCTTACCCTAGCACAAGCAGCAGATTATGCCCCTGGGCCAAACCCTGCCCACTGTCTTTTTTTGTAAATAAAGTTTTATTGGAACCCAGCCACACCCATTTGTTTATGTATTATTTATGGCTGCCTTTCTGCTACAACAGAAGAGCTCTGTAGTTTAATAGAGACCGTATGGTCTAAAAAGTCTAAAATACTATCTGTACCTTTACAGAAAAGGTTTGCTGACCACTGCCCTAGATAGTATGACTAAATCAAAATTCAACATTCCTATAAGTTTCTGCTTGGTAACTATGAGAATAAGTTCCTTAAAAGCAGAGAACCTTTTTGTATCTTTGTCTTGTCATATAGAACCCTTGAGTAGGACAGAGTCAAAGTTGAGAGCAGAGACAGAAAATTAAACATGTCCTTCCCTACATTTTATTTTCAACAGATGAGCGCCTTGGAATTCCATGGAAGACAGCATAAAACCAATAAAACCACTGGTGTTCAGTTACTCTGGCTTCTAATTCCTCCGAGTTCCTACATCTAAGACTTCCAAGGCTCAACTTTTGGCCTCTATCCCTTCGCATATTTATTTCCTGATCTGATGTGGAATTAGAGTTAAATAGGAGCTGTGTACTTGAATTCCACGTGGCTGGCTCAGCAGGAAACTCCAGGGCAGGTTTTTTGGCATGCCAAACTTATGCTAGCCTCAGCTATGCTAATTTTTAAAGCTGTTTGCTTTGCTCAAATAAATCTTAGAGACCAATTTGCATTTGGATGCACACCTTTTTATGCACAATTTATGTGCATGATAACTCTAGGGCAGAAAAAGGGCAGAAAAAAAGAAAAAAGGTCTGGTGTTTACTAAAGTGACTTTTGTGTGGCAGGCACTATGTTAAGGGCTTTACAAATATTTTCTTATCTCCACAACAACCCCATGAGGTAGGGGTGGGATCCCCATTTTACAGATGAGAATACTGAAGGGAAGACAGCTTATGTAACTTGTCTTCGTTCATAGAGCTGGTACATGACAAAGTCTAGATTTGAACCCAATCTGTCTGAATCTAAACCCCATGTACTTGTCACTTACTCATACTGCCTTATTGATACCCTCATCATCATCTCCCCTGTCCTAAGCTGCTGAGCATATATTCAAACATAAATTCTACATTTACAAAATTAGTTACCATTTTTTTTTTCCCAGTTGGCCCATATAAAATATGTCTTTGGTCCTTGGGAGATAAATGTGAACCCCTCTGTATCACAAAATAATCAACCAAAGGAGAAGGGCGAATTAATAAGGCAAACTTTATATGACACACCAATTATATTAGTAATTAGTAGATAAACACAATTACAAGTGATTTTGACAGGTAAATGGATTTTAACGACATACCTAAGGACCTTAGTATGAAAGGACATTTTTTTTTCTTTTGAGACAGAGTCTCACTGGCTGGAATGCAGTGGTGTGATCTCAGCTTACTGCAGCCTCTGCCTCCCAGGTTCAAACGATTCTCCTGCCTTAGCCTCCTGAGTAGCTGGGATTACAGGTGCCCACCGTCATGCCTGACTAATTTTTGTAGTTTTAGTAGAGACAGGGTTTCTCCATATTGGCCAGGCTGGTCTCGAACTCCTGACCTCAAATGATCCACCCGCTTCAGCCTCCCCAAGTGCTGGGATTACAGGCCTGAGCCACCATGCCGGCTGAAAGGACATTTTTACTGCTAAAATGTAGCAGGCCAAGCAAAAGAATGTAACCATAACCATGAAGGAAAATATGAGTAACACTTAGAATACAGTGTAAATGTATCTATAACATAAGCCCAGGAACTTGTTTCTAGAAATTTCTTCACTGTTTATGGAAGCATAACCAAACACCTCTCTTCCCTAATAAAAATACAAGCATTAGCTTTAGTATGTAATCAAAAGTACTGCTGTTGAAACTGAGTATTTATCATTGTTCAGTACAACATACAGAAAAATAACCAGCATTACACTTAAACGTTCTAGCATGATTCCAACATTTTACAGCAAGCCAGATAAAATATTAGTTAACTTCTTTCTCTTTGTGAAATATACCTGTAGACCAACTTGCAATATCATATAATGCTCAGCCCACTGCCATCTAGATCTAATACACTGCCATCTAATTTTCTGGAAATATAAAAGAACAAATTATATTTTCACACAAGTGAAAGACTGCCATTAAAAAAAAAAAAAAAAAAAGAAGAAGAAGAAGAAAAAGAAGAATTTTTTTTAAAAAAAAGCTCTCAAAGAGAGCTTTCCAGGAATTAGAAAGAATTCTGTGTGGAGAAGATACATAATCTTCAGGCATGTCCAATCTTTGGGCTTCCCTAGACCACACTGGAAGAATTATCTTGTCTTGGGCCTCACATAAAATACACTAACATTAATGATAGCTGATGAGTTCAAAAAAATTTTTTAGGGCCAGGCACGGTGGCTCACGCCCGTAATCCCAGCACTTTAGGAGGCCGAGGCGGGTGGATCACCGGAGATCCGGAGTTCAAGACCATCCTGGCCAACATGGTGAAACCCCATCTCTACTAAAAATACAAAAATTAGCCAGGCGAGGTGGTGACTGCCTGTAATCCCAGCTACTGGTGAGGCTAATGCAGGAGAATCACTTGAACCCAGGAGGTGGAGGTTGCAGTGAGCCAAGATAACGCCACTGCATTCCAGCCTGGGCGACAAGAGGGAAACTCTCGTCTTGGAAAAAAAAAAAAAAATCTCAAAAAAAAATCTCATAATGTTTCAAGAAAGTTTACAAATTTGTATTGGGCCACAGGTTGGACAAGCTTGATCTGGTGGTTTCTCGAACAGATTTAGAGGAAGGCATGTTGAAGAACAAGCCTGCCACACGCCCATTTACGAAACTATCCCTATCCTCAATAAACCCCAGAGGAGACCTGGCCCTCCATAGGCACCACCCAGTTCAACCATGGTTACTTTTTTTTATTACTAAACAGTCATTGTCTATATCTTATTTTTAAAAAACAGTTTATCTTTTTTTTCTAATTTTAAACAGGTAACTTCAGAGAAAAAAAATAACTTTGTTTTGTAGTCAGTGGTAGAAAAGGTTTATTGCCAGTTGAAAGTTTATAGCCTAAGTAGTAGTAGGTAAGGAAATTTTCCTAATATAGCAATAATACTCTAAGTAATGCCTGCATTAACATTTCTTACCTATAAGGTCCCTAAAACAGCCTCTACCAAAGTTAACTTGAGTATTTAATAATTATTCACAAGAGAGTTAAAACAATTTTCTATGAATTGTTATCACTGAAAACCCCAGTAGTGTCTTACCTGCTGGTGGCTTTATGAAAGGTGGTGGAATTAAAGGTACAATAATGGGCACATTGCCATGATCCTTTGACCCTGCAGGTGAGTCACTGAGTCCATTTCCAGTGGCAAGCCCTGAATAGCCTGTGCTTATATTGTATGGTGAAATAACACTGTCCTCAGGTAATTTTGGTTTTGGCAAAGAATTTTCTGTAAAAGAAAAAAATCATATTCAATATGACAAAAGAACCTAATGCCGTAAACTTAAATTTTTCCTTATTTTCTCAAGTAAAATGGCCATGAACCAAACACATTTTTCCTTGTAAATCTTTAAATAATGTACTAGAACTCCACAGTTCATCCTGGAACATTTTAGTCTGGTTACCATAAATTTCCAATGGGCTCCTTTATAATTTGCTCCACTATGGTAGGTAATATTCCAGTTGAATCATGGTGATGAATTTTAGCACTGTGTAATTCCACAGAAAACTGAGAGGTGGTGGTCGGGTATGGTAGCTCACGCCTGTAATCCCAGCTCTTTGGGAGGTCAAGGCTGGTGGATTGCCTGAGATCAGGAATTCAAAACCAGCCTGCCCAACATGGTGAAAGCCCATTTCTATTAAAAATACAAAAATTAGCCAGGCATGGTGGCACGTGCCTGTAGTCCCAGCTACTTGGGAGGCTGAGGCAAGAAAATCCCTTGAACCTGGGAGGCAGAGGTTGCAGTGAGCTAAGATCATGCCACTGCACTCCAGCCTGGGTGATGGAGCGAGACTCTGTCTCAAAAAAAAAAAGAACAAAAAACTGAGAGGTGGCCAGGTCAGTGGCTCATGTCTGTAATCCCAGCAGTTCAGGAAGTCAAGGCGGGCAGATCAATTGAGGCCAGGAGTTCAAAACCAGCCTGGCCAACATGGTGAGACCTCATCTCTACTAAAAATACAAAATTCAGCCAGACATGGTGGTGCACGTCTGTAATCCCAGCTACTTGGGAGGCTGAGGCATGAAAATTGCTTGAACCCAGGAGCCAGAGGTTGCAGTGAGCTAAGATCACGCCACTGTATTCCAGCCTAAGTGACAGAAGAAGACTCTGTCTCAAAATAAAAAAAAGGAAGAAAGAAAAGAAAATTGAGAGGTAATTAACCTTTTCCATGTACAACGTGACATACAGCAAACATAGCTCTCTGGCTACCAGGGGAAAGCCTAAAACGTGCCCTCCAGCATTGTAACTGGGTCCCACTGTATTACAAACTCATATTATAACATAATCAAATGAAGCAATGAGAAAGAAGCAGGGAAGAAAACTGATGCTTTACAAGGTGTTGATAATATCCATTAAAAAAATAACAAAAACAAAAATTTTTTAAACTTACAATGACATGAGTTTCGTGTGTCTTATCCTTGCATGTGAATCACTTAAAAAAAATAAATGAACAAAAACCTCAACCATAGAAAACAATTTTTTCCTTCTAGTAGCATTTCCTGGCACTTCCTATGTTCCCGAGAAGCAAAGATTATTACCTGGGCCGAGTATTATATGAGCTACTAGTTTGTTGAACACAAACTCATGACTTGCATTTTTCATTTATAGTGAAATTGATGATACTATCTCTGTAACGTGATGTGTACAATTTCATAGTAAGCTTAACATAAAATTTGTCATGTACATTCAATTCCACTTGTCTGCAGGACTGCTCAATTACATTTCCTTGCTTGGTATATACAAAGGGAAAGTTCTGTCTTAAAGACTGGAAATAAAATGTTTGAACAGGTAGTTTACGCCAATAGATTTTGAATGCAACACAAATACTGATAGAATTGCCAGTGATTATGTACAATTTGTTTTACCCATATTTTATTAAAGTTCCCTAAATGGGTTGCTTCTTCACATACTTCTCTTTTCTTTAACAAACAAGCTCTCATTCCAAATTTAGGTTCATAAATTCAGTATTCATACAGACTTCCCCCATGAGATATCTGGCACTGCTACCCACTGGTAAAATTAGTGTTAATTCAGCTATGCCAAGCCTCTGTAATTTTCACTCTTTTGCTGGGCTTTGATTAAAAAATTATTAAATAATAATATAGTCTCTAATCACCTACTCTAATCACTTACTCCTCTTTTTACCCTATTCAAGTGTGTGGGGGCAGGGAAAGAATGAAAATGTCAAACAAAACAAAAATAGTACTTCCATTTAGATTTCCCACTGAAAAAAAGGAAGGGGGATTACCAAACCAACAGTGAATCTCTCTAGCAATCTGAACATCTAAACCTAACATTTCACTTAACAGAAAGCGCCAGTCCCCAACAATTGATGATCTATCAAAGGGATCAGGAAACTAGAAGAAGTTAGCAAACACTGTCCCTTTCTTTTAATCTGTATGCAGGACCATGGCACTTAGGTCGCTAGCTCTTGTCTAGTTCTCCCATTGCTGGAAGGAGATTAAGCTGTGTCTATTTTTGTTTTATGTTGTTCTTTTATATTCTGCAGAATTCTGCTTATGAGAAAGCACTACTGGGGATGTATGTTTAAATCAACCATTGGCATAATCAACAAAATGAGTCCCAGAGCAACTCAATTCTGGCAGGTTGAGATAGTTAATCCTTCTTTGCATGAACAAAAGGACATTAAATGTCATTACCTTTGAGAACAGAAATGTGCTGCCGGCTCTCCCCATCTGTAGGATAGCTCCTGAATTCAATATCTTCACCATCTTTTAATTCAACCTTATCATAGCCATACCAGCCAAGGAGTTCATTCATGGTATTTTCTGCAAAGTTCTGAAAGAAAAGCATAGGCTACTACTTATTTCTATAATCAATAACTACTTGAAAAGAATTCATAAATTGAATTCTGCTTGTCCTACCCCATTTATTTGCTGCCCTGCCTCACTTCCCCAGAGTGGTGTTAATTTTTCAAATCATGTTCAAAAATGATAATGTTTTTAAATCTTAGGATGATGCATTCAATTATGACAGGGCTTCAGGTATTTGTAATTTAAAAATAATAAGACAAAAAAGGTACTATATTTGTTAGTTTTGCCTATGAATAGGAAGTCATATTTTAGCATATTATCTATAAAGTCTATATCCAACACCAATACAAAAATATTGAAAGGTAAATCACAAAAACAGCTAAGAAAAGATTTTGAAAATGAAAACAATAAACCTTTTGTGGTTCAGAGAAATTTAAATGAAAATTGCTTTCTGATTTAGGTGTTGCTTTCTTAACATAACTCTTATCTCAGATAAAGCCAAATTTCAACAAAGAAAAATTGCGTAACTGTTAACAATACCATCCCAAAACCTAGGTTACACTAGGTTCCAAGGGTCTTTTTTTTTTTTTTTTTTTCATTTTTTTCTTTCTGCAAGAGGTTTTTAAAAATCAGGCTGGGCACGGTGGCTCACACCTATAATCCCAGCACTTTGGACGGCCAAAGTGAGTGGATCACTTGAGGTCAAGAGTTCAAGACCAGCCTGGGCAACATGGTGAAACCCTGTCTCTACTAAAAATTATACAAAAATTAGCTGGGCGCTGTGGCGCACGCTTTTAAACCCAGCTACTCAGAAGGCTGAGGCAGGAGAATCGCTTGAACCTGGGAGGCGGAGGTTGCAGTGAACAGAGATCGTGCCACTGCCCTCCAGACTGGGCAAGAACAAGACTCCATCTCAAAAATAAAAAGTAAAATATAAAAATAAAATCAATGCATAAGTTGCTTTATAAATTTCATTAGTAACAGGTTCTTTCTCCATAAAATCAAAGGTCACTAAAATTGTCTTCTGACAAGTAATATAAAAGTACCAAATAACTTTAAAGTTACTAGCCAGCCCAGATTTGGGATAATGTATGAAAACATTTTATGAACTATAAATCAATACATAAATATAATATTACCATTGCTGTTGTTATGGATATCAAACTTTGAAAATAATAAGTATAGTTGGATAGATTTTTTTATACTAAAGTGATGATATCTTATTACCTTATCAATTCCTGTATCTGGAAACAAGACGTAAGGCTCTATGTGTTAATGATCTCAATGCTTGTGTGTGCCTTAAACATTCCTGTCTGGCAGGGAACCATGAACCTCCTAAGCTGAGCTAGAAAAACTATATATTCTAACCTTCTTTGTGGCTCAGAGAATCTTTTATTATTCTTCTTAGAAGCTGTCATTTCTGAATTACACTGTGATATATAATTTATATACCTGAAACAAAGCACCAAGGCTAAGCCAGAGTGTGTACAGTCTCAACGTGTGAGTACCATGATTTCTTGAATTTCATGACTTTAAATTTTAGCAGGGGTTGCATAAAAAATAAAAGACATTACACTACTGACTCCAAAAAGCAAACCTGGCATTTCAAAGTACCCACAGGGTGCTAGATTTTTTGCTTTAGTACCCACTTAAGCTCTGAACTCCAGCTGGATCAATCTGTGATGGTATAGTGCATCAACAATTAAGAAAAACTAGCCAGACTGATTCAGTGTTACCATCCACAAGGCAACCAGTCAGTCATATCGAGCTTTAGTAAGGGATTTATTCTCTCTGATGGCTGGTCATGTCCACATTAAATAGACATTCTTTTCATGAATGCACAAAGATATGATCTATGTGAATAATAAGCTCAGCAACTTTAGGAATACCACTGAGGAGGACTGGGTTGAACACTGCCCCACTCAATCCAAAGAGATCCCTTTAATGAGGCATCAGTCTCTCCTAGCACCTAATTTCTTTCACTGAGCTGAGAGCCTGACTTCAGAATGACAATCCCTACGCACACAAATAGGGGTCCTCTATCAGTGGTCTGGCAGCAGCAATCTCCAAGCATGAGGCTTACACTTTTGATTAAAAATATTAATAATCATTCTCAACAGCATTAAAAGCCAAATGCAAGCCATCCTATTGGTCTGTGTACCATTTGCCCCAATCTCTAAGAAAACTGTGCCAAGACCAAATATCTTTTGCATATATCCCAGTGACTATATCCAGTTTTATAGACCAGTCATCTGTGAGTGCCACTTTCTTCTGTTTCTGTCTAACCTCTGAAGTCACACAAAGGCTACAAATACATAATTCATGGGACAACCCCCTAGCCAAGGATATAGGTTTGTTTTAGTCCAGCTGCAAATCCATTCAGCCTTTCAGAGCCAGTTCCAGGGATGGGATCCAGAAGTTTTAGACATTTGGGTAAAAACTGAAACCTCAGCTGGAATATTAACACCAAATTCAGTTATGATATTGGGTATCATAACTGCCTCAGTTTAGTGTATGGTTTGTGCTGAAAAGTCAGAGGCTTCATGGAACAATCAATATGAACTTGATCTATTCCACAATTTTCAAGTTACTATAAATGTCAGGGTAAATAAACTCTAAAATGTTCCCTTTCTTGTAATGAAAAATAAAAACAAACACCTTAATGTTTTGATATATGGCTGCAAAAGTAGAAAACAATAGGTTTATAAAACTTCAAGCTATATATCTCAAAGCTTTCATGAAAGGAGGAGCAAAATGAAAGACAGAAAATGAACACCAAAATTTTTTGTAGTATAGCTACAAAAATGACAATTACTTCTGTCGCATACACTATTGTATAAAGAAGCAAAAGGACTCCAAGGAATCAATCAATTTTTAAATTTCAAGGCGAAGTTTGATGCTAGATGTCATATGGGTTCATTATGGTGCTAAACCAAAGTAAATGAAATAAATTTTTAATGTTATCATCCAATAAACATAATATATATTTTTTCTTTTCTTTTTTTTTTTTTAGACAGGGTCTCATTCTGTAGGCCAAGCTGAAGTGCAGTGGTGTGATCTCAGCTCACTGTAACCTCCACCTTCTGGGCTCAAATGATCCTCCTGTCTCGGCCTCCCAAGTAGCTGGAAGTACAAGCTACCACACCTAGCTAATTTTTCTATTTTTTGTAAAGATGGGTTCACAATGTTGGCCAGGCTGGTCTAAACTCCTGACCTCAAGTGGTCCACCTGCCTTGGCCTCCCAAAGTGCTGGGATTACAGGTGTGAGCCACTGTGCCTGAAGAAACATAATATATTCTAAGATAAATAAATTTAATGTTTATGGCCTATCAAGGTTTTCAAGTCTTTTAGTACAGAATTTTTTTTTGTATTATTACCCCTTAAAAATGAATTTCCTATTAAAAAGCTTATCCATTTCCTAATTTTCATATATATGTATGAAAAATAAAGGTAATAGTAGTTAAAATACAGAGAGATTTTTGAGATAAGGATGTTCAGTAATAAAACAAGCTACTGAACTAAGGCAGATTATAAAATTTGCCTCCCCCAAAATCTTTACCCAGCATTTCTCATGAAGACCTAGGGCAAAAAATGAAGTAGAGTCTCTTAAGAGTCCCTCCCAGTTTTAGGATTCTATAAAAACAATGAATTTCTACTTATATAGGAAATAGAATACCTTTTGCAAAGGAATTTCATAATCACAGTGATCATACGTCATGAATTTTACTAAGTCATGATTTCAAATATTTTATCATTGTTCCCATAAGTTATCAAAATGTGCCAGAGATGTCAGTTTTTTGGCATCTGAACTACATTGTGCAGACTGCTTCTTGCCCTTGGAAGTGACGCAAAAATCATCTCTCAAACCATGTGGTCCAAATTCGGTTTGGAAAGTGGGTCACTGTAATTATAATAATGTCCAATACTCTTATATCACTTTACAGGGTTTCTATATCTTTTAATTCTCTTGATCCTTTCAATAACCCTAAGTGTTAGGTATTTGATTTCCGCAATAAACCTCTGGTGAACCTATGTGACATCCTCTTTTTACAACAGAAAGTTAGAGCATCAAGAAGGTAAAAGGCATGAGAGGTCTCCTAGAAAAGCCAAAACTAAACTACAGATCTTCTAATTCTTAAGCCAGGTCTCTTTCTATTATAAATTCTGTACTTCCCAATGTGTCCACAATTCCAAAGAAGCTACCTCCTGGACCAATCAAACAGTTGCAAAGAAATCATACATGAGGCTGTCAATATCATATATAAAGAGTTTCTAAACAGGGCATATCTACTTATGTTGAGACTTTGCTTGCTTTAGGATTTGATCATTGACCTCTACTTTCCTTAACAGGGTGCTCAAGATTCACAATTAAAATGGAAGCTCCTCATTTTACAATGTTTTGATATCACATCTGACTCTAATTGCTTTGTACTTCTAATACCTAATTTCCCTGCCTCTTTCCTTCCCTCTCCAATTCTCTCTCACCTCCAGGGTTTGTAAGGAAAAAAGACAATCCTAACATTTAGTCTGAAAGCATGATCTCTTCTGAGAATTAAAACAAAAACAAAAGAAGGTCACAGAAAGATAGGTGGAAAGGAAATTTTACTATTTCTTTACTCCTCCTGAGTTCTTCCTATACCAGCAAAATAATTTTTGTTGGATCTTAACTGCCAGGATATTCATTAAACACCTTCCTTATTCAACTGGAAGTACTGTACAAATGTCAAAGTTCAACCTACGTGATTTTTTTTTCTTTCTGAGGAGCTGTGAAAGACACAATGCAATTTTTGATTGAACATTTTACCAGGTAAATAATAAACAGTTGACTTCAAAACACTTTGAAAATATCAGTAATTACAAATTCTAAAAATACCTCTGAAACACACGTACTTTAAATTCTTCAAAAAGAACTGGTGATTTTATTTATTTTGAAAACACCAAGTAGATTTTTAAATATAGATACTGCTTTTTTCATACTAGGCCTTGCATAACTTAATGTCAATGTGTTTTCAAATTTATATTTTACCCAAGAAAGCAGGAAGTATTCAAAGAGCCCCCAGTCACTCATCCAATGAGGGACAAGTCATGCCCTTCCCCTCCCCATAAACATAATTCCCATTTTCATTCCAAGTCCCAGTTCTAGTAAAATATGTTGTCTATTCCAAACACAGTGTAAGTTACTTGAGGGCAGGAACATATAATTTCATTTTATGCCTCACCTAACACAATGCTTAGTACTTAATCCAGTCGCAAATATTTATTTAAATGCATAATTATAAAGAAATGATCAAATAAAATTCAAGAAAATCTGATTTTAAAAATAAATATGTAAAAGCTTAAAAATTATAGTATGTAGTGTTAGTAGGCATTCTCCTACTATTGGGAATTTAAATGGCTACAACTGTTTGAAAGAGTAATTTGACTCTATGCATTAAAAGCCCTAAAATTTTACATGCTCTTTGACTTAGCAATTTTATTTCTAGGGACTGCTGAAATTATCCTAGGAAAACAACTATGGAAATATGCATGTTTCAAGACTGTTTATCTCAGTGTTGTTTTCTTAGAGACAAACTAAATGACAAACAATAGGAATCTAGTTAAATAAATTATAGTTTGGGCATATAAAGGAATACTATTTTGCCACTAAAATATATACTGTAGATAAATTTTATTGCCATGGAAAGCTATTAACAGTATATTAAGTTTTAAAAGGAAGGTTAGTACAGTATGAGATCATTTTTGTTTTGTTTTTTAATATAAAAACTATATATTACACATAGAAAGGGCATGAAAAGACATATATCAAAATGTTGGCAGTAATTGTGTCTGGATGGGATAATTACAGACTTTTTGTTTATTTCTACAGTATTGCCTACTCTACTATTTTTGTTATGTCTATGTATTATTTTCATAAAAATTAAAAACCAGTTTTAATTAAAAATTAATACATAGTCTCACTCACAGACAACTACATCAGTTATAGTCATAGTCCCAATGACAATAAAGAGGATTCATCAGATATATTACTTCACTTCAAAACATCCTGACACACATTATCCAAGAAAGTGGAGACATGAGAAACGCTTTCAGAGGAAAAGGAAACTCCCAATTCTGAACAATTTATAAAGCGTGGGGGGGAAAAATGCTAGTATCGCTGCTAATTAAGGTTATGAATAGTAGAATGATGGTTATTTCAGAAAACCTTTTATTTCCCTTTCCATCTCCATATGTTCTGACTTACTTCTGAGGTAGGAATCTATTAAGCATCATTGGACTCATTAACAGAGATAAAGAAAGGGAATCTCCAGAAGACAGGCAGAAGCCTTGTTCAAGTTCCCAAGTGAAGCAGGAATTGAATCTGGTTAGAAGTCCGTTTCTAGCTCTACTCTCAGGCCTGGCCCAGGGCTGAGTCTGAGCTGTCTCTCTTAACACAGACCCAGTGGATCAGTTTTATGTTATGGTTCTGCCAAGAAAAAGGTCATGACGTAAAATTTAAATAGTACAAAAGAAATATCTGAAGAGCCCTTTGCCGATTACAAAGTACTACCTCATTCATGATCCTACTGGATCCAATGGTATAGTTAGGATGAGCCACTCCCCACAGATGATCCACTAGAGGGTCATCAACGTGCAGGAAATAGTAAGGGTGACCAGATCCCTACTGTCAGTGCAGACTTTATACACTGAACCCTGCTGTTTTTACCTGAACTACACCTTTCAAGCTTGGAGTTCTTTGAAGATGGTTCCTATGCTCCATTTGGTTCATTTTGCAGAATTGTTCTTGGCCACAACACAATGATTTTAATGCAGAGGACACATCATTAACACTAATACCTAACTCTGGCCTGGAACAGGCTGGAAAAAAAGTCTTACTCCCTTACTGATATATCCTATATTGGATGGCTATGTAATTGGCAGATGAAACCAAAATCATGTGGTTCTGCATATAAAATGTATGGCGTTTTATTGTCTCATTGAGATACAGAGCAGACAATCATGTCCCCACATTTTAATCTGCTGCCAGGACATCAAATGTCCTAAAAGGGTCAAACGAATGCTGTGAAATTGTGAATACCAGCCCTCACTGCTAACACTGTGGCAGGCATGGCAGGTGTACAGCTGTGTGCAGCTGTGTCCTTTCACAGCTGCAGAACTGCCTTAAAAAATCACCAAGACTTGTTACATTGTTTTCCTCTCTGTGCCAAAGCCATTGGCCTTAATGCAGTACAGAGTTCCACAGGCCTTTGGTTACATAAGAGATATTAACACCCATGGGTCTACAGATCCTAAAATATACATTCAGCAAATCTCACTCATCACATGCTTTCATGTCTGTTTACATGTTTCAATTGGCACTATCAAAAACAAAGTCTTCTACGCTTTTTTTTTTCCTCTTCTACCCTGTAATATCCCCTCTCCTTTAGGAACATATGCAATAATCTTATTAGCTTGAGAGTACAAGTGTGGCTGAATTCCCATTCCACAAGAGGAAGTTTTAGACTTTAGGGATTTTGATGACATACCTTCTACTACTTCTAATAATTTTGTTACGTATAAAGTCTCAGTAAATAAAAGGGAATTTTATATAAAGATACAAAAAGTTTGGTTATCCTAACAAGAGACTATCATTTCCTGGAACTCTCCCTTTTAGAGAGCCACTGTGCTTGTTAATATTTGCCCTTTTCTGAGGCCCTGTTTTTGACTTTCCTTTAAAAATTCTGTTACCTCTTGGTTTCTATAAGTCTGTCTTTCACACAAGGAGAGTAGGGCTTGGCTCCTCAGAGCAGTGCTTGGCAAGCACAGAGGCAGGAAACGCAGAAGGGAATGAGTCTGTCAGACTCATTTTCTTCTAGTTCAAATGTTTATTTCAGATTCGAGAGGAAGTGGAGTGGTTCCTTTCCATTTCCTCGTCTCTGGAACCTACAAGTTGTATAAGTAAGTTTAAAGAATGACACTCTACTGTACATCACACCAGTTCATGGATAGAGAAAGACACTCTTCCCAGAAAACCCCTGGTTTAAACAGAGCATAATACGTAGCCCTCTAAGCTCTCGCAGGACTGTCTTTTGTGGTTAGCCTGGAGCCTTTGGCGGGACAAGCGAGGCAAGACTGAAGGCTCAGGAACATCTTATACCTGCTCCCAAGAGACAAGGGCTATGTCCCCACTAATATTAGAACCCATCCCTGCTACTTGGCACACCTGAGGCTGCTGCTCAGAGAGGGGGAGTGTAACATAATTTGTGAATGCCACAGTGGGATCTGGGGTCCTAAGCCCACTTTCTAAGTTCCTGAGACTTTCTGCTTCTGACACCAGGATTGAGTTTCAACAGCAAAACTTAAAATATACCTGTTTTAATAATGAGCCAATTTCAAACTTAAACACGCTGACTTTTCCGATCCATGCTCTGATTTCTCTCTCTCTCTCTCTCTGTCTTAAAATCAAGCTATTTATCTCACCAGCTCAGCTCTGCAACTTGCTTTATTGTCTATGCAATTGACACAGGTTATTTTTAATGCCAAATCGAAACCATCAGAAAACAAACTAGAAAATCTTGTGGTAAGTTTACTACTAAACTCTAACAGATGTGCCTGACTCAAATTGTAGGCATCAGGACTGAAGCGTAATTTTAGGTACAAATTACTTACTGAGAATATTTATAGACAGAAAACTTCTGCAGCAAAGAAGCGTCTCTGACATTTTACACAGATTCTCCTGTAGTTTAGCAATTGATAAAGCAGTCAAACATTTTAAATGCATTAATTATGGTTTGTTTAGGAAAGTTTCCAGCACAGACTGTTTAATGATGCTGATTTTGTCAAAGAGTTTTGAAAGACAAAAATTGGACTCATAATCTCTACTCATAGTTTGGATATTTTGAGTTGTATTATTGTTTGGTAGCTACTGATCACAAAAGATCTATGTGCACAAAATACATAACCTTAAGTGCAATAATATTTACCTTACACATATATTTACACTTATACATCCACTAGTAGAAGTTAGTTTTTATAGTATATCTACTATGTTCTAGATGAACTCCTGAAGCCAATTAACCTTCCCATATGTCAGAATTCCCTCCTGACATTCATTTATTATGATACATGTGAGCTAATGGTATATCTGAGACATATTACATTAGACACAATCACAATATTCACTTTAGAAACGTATACACACTGCATCACTGTCTGATTTTTTAAAATTCCGCCTACTAGCCACTAATTAAATAAGGCATACTAATTGTACGTACATTAATACAATCAGTCTTTTTAATCAGAAAAAACCAGGATCAGGGAAGAAGAAAAGGAAACATAAAGCAGCACTGTAAAGGTCATAATGAGACAAACATTTCTACTTGAAGATATTTTCAGGGAGTACACTATAAGCAAGCTATGCCAAGTCATGTACTTTTCATAACACAAAATTATATTGTATCAAATTTAAATTTGTTACAACTGCCATGTACATTAAACCAGTGATAACGAAAATGTAACTCAATATCTGATCTAGTGAAACAGCAACCAGCATTAGCTCTCAGCCACATGAAGACACTCTTCAATGCCATTACTGGTGTCAGCTAAACCTCAGCCAGTTTGTCTTCTCCGGCCATTTTAAAATAAATATGTGACTATCTCAATTAGGAAACCTTGAAGGAAGTCTCTGTGATGAGGCAATTTTGTTGCTCATTCTCAGTGCCCTGCATTTGCTGTACTTAAAATAGACACTTGTACCAATGTCCTTTCTATTACCCGAAGGGGGAAAAAAAAAAATCACATACACACCAGTCCTTTTTCTTTCAGCTCACAGAGAAGCAACTCAATCCAACCAGTGTTGAAACCTGAGTAGGTCACTGTACACCACGATAAAATTCCCTAATCCCTGAGCCAAATCTCCCTAAGGGGGGCCTCCTCCTGATCCTCCACTTCCCAGGCTGACTTTTCCATTTGCTCTCTCCTCTTTCCCCCTTTCATTTCCCCTACCTTCAAGCCTTGATATGTGATCCGAGGTGGGGGTTCAGGTTTCCGTTTTTACAGCTTAGGCCACGCTAGCTGTATACATTCCTTTCTTTCTGCTGGGCAGTGATTACTTACCAGGGCTTAGTTTACACTGGTCCAGATGAAAGCCGTTTAGATGAAGGCAAACACAGCCAGGCAGCTCCAGCAGCACCGATATGAAGCTGCACAAGGCCACATTGTGTTCTTGGTGACATTTTGCTGCACACATTTATATACAGGGCAACCAGCTTATTATGTTACTCTACACTCAGGGAGCTAGAGGGGTAATAGTATCATGATGTGTAGGGAGAGGTTTTGTTGATGTGTTTATTAATATAAAAAACAGAAAGATATTAAGGAGTTCAAAATAACCCTTCTACCTTTTGATTTTGAGAAACCACTTTTTAAGTGAGGACTTTTGGTGTTATTATATTAGAAGAATGCCTATTAAACAATTCCACTGGACTCTCTGGCATGGTATACATAAATATGACCAAAAATTTTGGTCAGGGGTATTTTACTTTGGTCCAAAGCAGAGAGAAAACACTGATCCTACAGACAATTGAGTTATTTGCTGCGTAAAACTTCTTATTTAATGCTACTCTGGATTGAAAGGATGAGGATTAAAACTTCAAATAGTAGGTGGTGATTTGGAAGAAAAATAACATTTTAAAAAGAGGAAATTCTGCGCACCAAGGTTAATTCCATACTTAGTCCTGCAGCATCGGTTAAAAATTGTGTAATTTTTCCCCTTCACACAATGTTGTTTTTGTTTCTTCCTCACCAGTTCAGACAAACATCTGTTATACTGTAGAAGGACAACTATCTCCCAAACCACGGAGTGCGCCTGCAGCCAAAATCAACAACGCGAGCCCCAAGCATCGAGCACAGTCAGCCTTTATATCCAGCCGGGATAACATTTCACATGTTTTGATTAAAATTAGCTAATTTGTAATTCTAGAACCTATGAAACTTAAAAGCTGCCATCCATATAGATCACATTAGGCAGCGTTTTAAAGGGCCAGAGCTCGTTGCGATTTCCTAGTGGCTTTCACCTCTCTCCTCTTTCCCCAACCCCAACCTAAAATGAAATGCAAAAGTAATCTGGAAATGCCGGACAGGAGGGAAGGGTAAGTGAGGAAGAATGGACTGTTTGAATTCTGTTCCCATCAAAAGACAACAACTTCTACTGGTCAAAAAACAAAACAAAACAAAAACTTGTCTATCACTGGAATCAATGGTGCTTTCCATCATAAGAAATGGCATTGATTTCCATGGCAAATCTTCCTCAACTCTCCGTTGGACTCATGCATCACCTCATGCTTCCAGGTACTCAGTTCCTTATCCAGTAATAAAATCCCTAATTCTGATATTTAGATTACTATTGACATTTCCGAGAGGAAAGTAAAGTTAAGCATATGCACGTAGGTACACATACAGACAGGATGTAAATCCATGTGTCCCCTCCTAAGCGTGGGCTATGATAGAAAATGCTTGTTCTAATGAAGAAAGCCTCAAAGCGCAATAAATTTGATTTATTTGCTTATTATATCCATTCAGTTTGTCTTTCAAATACAAACTGAACCAAAACTGGCCAAGTAGTAGTATTAAGCCACCTGGTAGTATTAAGGATTTCATGTAGAAGATGGGAAACACCAAGAAGACCGCAAAATGCAAACCTGCTACTTTCTGACAGCTTGCAGAAAAAATAAATAATTGTTTTAAATGAATAGAGACTCGTGAAATCAACACAGAATAAAACCCTCGCCCAGGCAAAAGCCGCAACTTCATGGAAAATAAGGGGGTGGGGAGTGACGAGAGGGTCCGGGGCTGAGCGGTGCTCTTGTGCAATCGCTCTAACACGAACAGCTGGAGCGACAGGCTGCTGCGCTCGCCACCTCTGGGGCACCGCTGGCCTGGCGGGGAGCCCGGCCTCGCCGAGAGGACTCCGGGCAGGCCTTCGCGAACAATGGGCAGGCGCCCTTCGAAGGCCGCCCCTCAGACAGCTGTCCTCCAGCGGGGTTGGCGGGGGTCTGCTTCACTGGGAAGTGACGGAGGCTGCCAGTGGAGCGGAGCGGGCGGGGGCGGGCGAGGCGAGCGGTCAGGATCGTGCCCAGACCCGCGCCTCACGGGCCGCAGATCGCCGGGCACTGACAGGCTGTTCACGCCGTCGCAGCTGGTTGGTTAGGGGAAGCGGGATTGAGGAGCAGGAGGGTGAGCTGGGGGACAGGGGTGGAATAGAGCTCTCCCCGGGGGGCCCCAACCAGGCGGCTCCTAACTTTGGAGGGACCCTGAGGATGATTCCCAAAAAGGGGGGAGAAACTGCACCGTCCACTGGGAAAGCCTCTTCCCCTGTCCAACGCCGCTCGGGCCCCCGGTGCCCTCGCCCTGAAACGCGCTCGTGCCAACCTGGGGTTCGTAAGGTTAAATAGTATGTGGTACCCACTCATCAAATCTGAGGTTGGCAAATTTCGGGGATGCAGCCCGCGAGTTGGCCTCTGCTTTACACCTGGAGGAGCAGCGGAGCCGTTGTGGGCATCCTACAAAAACTGACAAGCGCGACCCGGTACCCCCCAGATCCATACCACGGCCCACAGGGAGCGGGCGCAAGAAAGAGCTCGGTCTCCCCGGACCCGAGGTCCAAAAATACCTTCATCTCTTCATTGATCTCCCTTTTCACTGGGTGAGCCGGCTTCCTGCTCCGTTTATTTTCCGGAGGTCTCCCTTCTTTCTCCATTTCTGCCATGTTTTTGTGTCTGGTTTCTGTGGAGATGAAATGGCTGCTGCCGCCGCCGGCGGTGGTGGTGGCGGCGGCGGCGGCGGTGGAGGTGGTGCTGATGGTGGCGAGGCTGGCGGAGGTAGCGGTGCTGGCGGGGCCGGGCCGGGCCGCGAGGGGGAGGGCGGGCGGGCGCCGAGAAGCGGGGTCTCTTCTAGCGGCGGAGGACGTCAGTGGCTGTCACAGGGAAGGGTAGCTCGGGGAGTCTCGGGGATGCCGCCGCCGCCGCTCCGGCTCCTGCTGCCGCCGCCGCCGCCGCCGCAGCCAACGCCGCCGCTGCTGCCGCTGCCCCTGCCGCCTTCGCTGCCGCTGCCGCTCCCGCCGCCGCCGCCACCGCCGCCGCCGGGCCGCATCCTCGGGGCCCCGTGGAGTCGTCAGCCATCTTCCGTCGCTCTGTCCGTCCGCATGGGCGCGGGGAGCAAGGGCCGGCGCGCAGAGCGGCCCCGGGCGTGAGTGCGCGGCTGTGTGTGAGCCCGGGAGAGAGCGCCAGCCCGGGCGCCCAGCGCCTCCCGCGAGCCGAGCCGGGGGCGGGCCGGAGACCGGCGCGGGAGGAGGGGAGGGAGCGCGGCCGGGAGGGGGCCGGAGGGAGGGGAAAGGTGGGGGGGCGAGGACAGCCCCCCGGCTCCCGAGCGGGCGTGGCTTCCACCGTCACTAGATACGCGGATGCTGCGCGGCTCCGGGGGCTGCTCGCGGCCGCCTGTTCATCCGCGGCAGGCACGGGCGGGACGCGGCGCCCCCCGCGGCCACCACCTCCCCGCCACGCGCCCGGGGCGCCGTCGCCCGCTCCGACCCCAGCCCTGCTCCTCAGCTCCGCGAAGTGGGCTTGGTCGCGTGTGGAGTTGGTTTTTGAGCCGGTCCTAGGAGCCGCTGAGGAAAAATGAATGGGGGTGAAGGGAGGAGATTGGGCGGTGGGAGGGCGCGGGACCTGAGGTCGCCTGGCGAGAGGGCCGCCGGCCCCCGGGGAGGGCTTACTGAGCCTGCCGCCTCGGGGGTGCAGCGCTGGGGTCTTGGGAGAAGGAAACCGCAGCCCCGACGCGCTTCCCCCTATTCAGCTGCCAGGATAGAGTGTCCCCCTCCGGGGGCCACCGCAGAGTGCACAGAGACTGGAGACCCCTTGGAGAGGTCCCCTGACCCAGCCCGGCCGGTCCCCCACGCGGCGCTGCCTCGGACTGCGCTGGCAAGGAAGCTTTTGCCTCTCAAAGAACCACTTAGAAGTAGGACATTTCGGCCTTCAGCCCCGTGATTTCTTTTTCCTCTTGTTCCTTCTCTCTTTCTCTCTCACTTAAGCCCTGCTACAAAGTAACAGCTTTACGCATGACCCCGCCTGCCCCCTTATTCCGGGTGCCCGGGGTTTTGCCCAAAAGGTTGAGCTGAGTGGGCGCTTCTGGGAGCGCACTGTCCCGCGTAGGGTCCCGCTCTCCCGGAGCCCGGGCGCCCTCGCCACGCCCCGGTGGGATCCTCCCCTCCCCGGCCGGTTGCACTGTTTCCCCACGATTTCCCAGCTAGCGTCTGACCTCCACCGAGCGGTACTCGCTCCCTCAGCGCTCACACGTCCCCTCTTTGGCCCTCTCCGGCCACGCCTGGGGCCGAGGTCTGATTGAGTCTGTCCCTGTCCCTGGGTTGAGGCATTGGTGTGTCGGTTGGATGAGGTTTCCTTGAGACGCGCGGCTCTGAGCGCTCCCACACGCTGCAGAGGACACGTTGACGTTCCCGGCTTCTCTTTCCCGCGCCGCGACATATCATAATTACCTGACACAAAGCGATATGGGGGTGTCCATTGTTCCACGGCGAGTTAATGTGGAGTGTTCGTTATGACAGTGGTAGAACTTAAAATTACACAATTTTTTTAAGTTCCTAAAAGAATGAATTCCGTGTGGGGATATGAGTAAGCTTTCCATTGAAATCTCAGTTTGGCCTGTCAAACGAGGCTCATTCTGGATATTACATCGCCTAATTTGCATTTTAGCATGGTTTTGTTTCTTAAACGTCAAATTAGAGATATCTGGGCGTGTGTGCAGGAGAGCTGAGTACCTCCACGTTGCCTATTTTGCATTTTAGCATCATTTTGTTTTTTCTTAAACGCCAACTTAAAAATACCTGGGAGTACACCCGTGACGGCTGAGCACCTCCTCCCTCCTGATTTCTTCTCTTCCCCGTCCCGGGGAGGAGCGAGGAAGCTGCACCCTGCCCTGCCTGGCTGCCTAGATCCTGGGCAAGCCAGGAGGCCAGAGCGAGTCAGGCTTTGCGCCTGCAGGGGGTCCGCGCGAGAAACACTTGCGCCGAGGAAAAGTTAAAATTCCTGAGACGCTCAAGAGTCAACAGAGGAGGACTGATGAGGTTTTAGGGAGAGCTTTGCGGTACAGGCGTCCTCTATTTGTGATTTTCCCAGTAGCCTCGGAGCGTATTCAGGTACACCCAGGTCATGAGTTGCGAGTCCTCTGGCTGGGTTTCGAAGCCCGCAGCAGCCCACAGCGCACCTATGAAGATCCAGGTAGCAATAACGCGGAGAGGAGCCAAAGGCTGTCGCAGCAACACTCCCCCCACTCCTGGAATAATACTGCAACATCCGCCAGTGTGTGAGTGGGTGTATTTTGCGGTGGGGAGTATCCTTCCTAATGCTGTTGCTGGGATGGGGAGAGGAAGAGAGAGCCTTTCGGTTTTTAAAATCCGAATTTCATCCAAAACATCTGATAAATAATATGTGGGTTGGAGAGTTGTCTTCTCTGTTCGATCCTGTTAGTCTTTAATGACGGAAATAGTGAGAAAACTTTTTGGGGAGGCTTTTGAACATTCTAAAACTGTGGAAACATATGTTGTAAACTGTAGGCAAAAAGAAGCTTTTTGTCTTCTGTAAACATATTTAAGTCCCCTCTGTTTCCTTTGGTGCCAGAAGCATTACAGTTGATTCAGTGTTGAGCAGCTGAAATCAAATAGCAAGTTATATACCCCAAGCCCTAAGATACAGTTTCCACAAGTTAAGAATAAAATAAACAGAAAAGGTGAACTGTATTCCAGAGTTATATTTAGAGGCAGTTATACTTCCTTTAAAGAAAATGACTTACTCTGTGATGGTTCAGGCATTTAATAAAAATAATGATATTAAACAGCCACCTGTTCCTTCACAAGCATATGTCCTTCAGAAAACTGAGGTGAGAACATTGTATTGAAATCCACAATGCACATCTTTGGTGACAGAAAGAAGGCTCATAAAGTATGTATGAGGAAAACGTTTAGTCTAGAATGAACTTCAGAAGTAATGATTGTTACACCTTTTAATGACCCTAGGTTTCTTCAAATCTGTTGCAGATGAAGACAATTATAACATGAGATGCTGCTTTATGAATTTGGATATACCATAAGTTAAATAATGTTCCCTGAATAGCCTCATAATCCATAAGAGTATAACTACACAGGTAGGAACAATACATTATATGCATCTCAGAAGAGCCCCCCTTCTGCTCCAATGACATATCCTTTTGCTCCCTAACCACTAGCAGTCTCCCACATGCTTTCTCTCTCTCTCTCTCTCTCTCTCTCTCTCTCTCTCTCTCTCCCCCCCCCCCCACCCACGCAGATCACCCAAGGTTCCAGACATGCAATTAATCCTCAATTTTCACTCTACTAACCCTGCCAGTCATTAAGATAGTTATAGAATTGATCTTTCATATATTCCTCAGGTACAATTTTGTGACTTCTTTAACTCTTTAAGGCTAGTCATCATGCTCACTCTACCCTGATTCACCTAGAAAACACATTAGGGAGAGGATGGGAAGACCCCAGGATGGTCTGCCTTGGGCTTCCAACCTCCATATTTGCTTCTTTGTTTTCTCCAAGAACACTTAACTCAGAGGCCCAGTCCTCATGCCTGGTGAGGAATTAGTAAACACTAACTGATTGATTAGTATGACATAATAACAAACTTTAAAAATTTTTCTGTATTATTGTAATAACAAACTTAAAAAGGTTTTCTGTATTATCTTGAAAAACTCTGTGATTTAACCAAATATGGGGACTAAAATATGTGAAATAATTACTATGCTGAACATATTATAGTAATTATCTTCATTTAATAGTCACAAAACTCTATGAGGCTGTTTCTACTATTATACCCCCATTTCACAGATGAGAAAACTAAGGCTTATATAAGCATTAAAAGAAAAGTTATTGGCCGGGGCAGTGGCTCACACCTGTAATCCCAACACTTTGGGAGGTTGAGGGAGGTGGATCACTTGAGGTCAGGGGTTTGAGACCAGCCTGGCCAACATGGTGAAACCCCATCTCTACTAAAAATATAAAAATTAGCTGGGTGTGGTGGCACATGCCTGTAGTCCCAGCTACTCAGGAGGCTGAGGCAGGAGCATCGCTTGAACCCTGGAGGTGGAGGTTGCAGTGAGCTTAGATTGTGCCACTGCACTCCAGCCTGGGGGACAGAGCAAAACTGCATCAAAAAAAAAAA
>NW_022436946.1:42169120-42269798 GCF_009761245.1 Sapajus apella
AAAAAAAAAAAAAAAAAAAAAAAAAAAAAGAAAGAAAGAAAAAGGAAGGAAGGAAGGAAGGAAGGAAGGAAGGAAGGAAAGATAGAGAAGCTATTAAGTATTGGGATTTGAATCCATAACTTTCTGTTCAACTCTAGGCTTTCTGAATTTCTTCAACAGTCTGTATTTTATCTAATCTGAGGCCCACATGTTTCCCATTTTAACATATATAAGATCGTAATGCGTCTTACACTGAACCCTTAAAATTATAAATGGCATCTTTATTTCTCAGTAGTATATAAAATATCAGTACATTTTCCAAGAAGTGGTGTGTTAGGCTCCATTGGGTTGTACTGCAATAACAACTCATCAGAAAATCTCAGGGACTTAAAACAAAGGTTGCTCAAAGTCAGGCGAAGATCTGCGTGACTCTCCACAGCAACTATCCTCTATGCGATGGCTTGGTACTGCCCTTCTGTATCAAACTTGTTCTTCCACAGTCACCACTCTAGGGGAAGATAGACCCCTGGAGGATCTCCTACCAGCAACTAAATGCTACAGCCTTGTAGTGACATGTCACTTTTTCCTCTAATCCATTGGCTAGAATTAGTCACATGGCTCTGCCCAACTGGTAGGAAAGCTAGGAAGTTTAATCCTTCTAAGTCTCACAAAGGAGAGGAGAACTGGATATGCATGAGCACGTCATGTTTGTACCACAAAGGCATCTTCAGTTCATTAAAATATGGTCATTAGGACACATTAATATAAATATTGGGAGTCTGTTTTATTCAAAACCAATGAGCAGTGCTTGGTCTGTGATTTATTATATTGTATCTAAAACATACTTTCAAAATTCATGTACATGTTTAATTGCAAAAAACAGAATTCTAGAATCAATTTCAAAAAGAACATTATGAAAGAGCATAACAGTGATGCCAGATTTTAAACAGGTGTCTATAGATGAGCTTCCAAGGCTCTGCAACTTCCTGAAATGCATTTTTCAGTGCACATTTTTTTCTGGAGAGTGAATACATATCTGACATCATATTCTCAATTGAGGTTCATGATTTATTCATTCATTTATTCAACAAATATATATTGCAGTCTCACTGTGCTCGTTGCTTGGGATCCAGCAGCAAACATGACAGACAAGTCCCCAAATTTCTTGAAGCTTACAGTCTGGAAAGGGGGCAATAAACAAGCAAACAAGTAACAAAGAAGAGAATTGTAAATCCAGACAGGTGACATAAAAGGACAATGTGATGGAAGGTGGGTATATGGGCAGAGAGTCTGCTTTAGCTAAAATGATCATGAATGACTTCTCTGAGGAGAAATTTGACCTGAAACAGGAAATATGAGAAGGAACTATCCATTCAGAGATTTTAGAATCCTAGGGAAAAGTATTCTAGTTAGAATTTTAAAGGAGCTGAAGAATGGATATGCTCAGCATGTCTGAGAAATTGAAAGGTATCTGGAATGTAGAGTATGAGAAGAAGAATGGCAGGAGGAGGAGTGAAAGAGGAATGCAAAGGCCGGATTGTATGAAGCCTGCAGGTCATGGTGAGGGCTCAGGATTTTATTTTAAGTGCACTGTGGACAAACGCACAGCGGAAAGACACCCTCCTTTGCATGGTAAGGCCTAAGTTTCTCTCTGGCTCCACTATTTGTATGTGTGGGTCATCTGGCCATGATTAGCTCTGCCGTTAAACCTCAACTTATCCCAGCTGGCTACACGGCTGAGTGGGGTTCCTCCCACCCCTTGCTGTTCCAAGAACATCTTGGCCCCTCCTTTTCCATGCAAGGTGAGGATCACAACCCTCCAGAAGAATGGGGGCTCTCCTTTAGTCATGGGTAAAAGAAGCTCCCTGGGGCCAGGTGAGGTGGCTCACACCTGTAATCCCAGCACTTTGGGAGGCCAAGTTGGGCAGATCACTTGAGGTCAGGAGTTTAAGACCAGCCTAGCCAACATGGGGAAACTCCTGTCTCTACTAAAATAATACAAAAATTAGCTGGGCATGGCGGTGCATGCCTATTGTCCCAGCTACTTGGAAAGCTGAGGCAGGAGAATTGTTTGAATCCAAGAGGCAGAAGTTGCAGTGACCTGAGACTGCACCACTACTCTCAAGCCTGGGTAACAGAGGAAGATGCTGTCTGAAAAAAAAAATGAAACTCCCTGGCCAGTAGCTTCAAGCCAACTCCAGATTTTTTGCAGAATGAGGGGCTTCACCCTACACTGCTGAGGTCTCGAGCATTTTGCCTTACTCTTCATTTCTTTATTTGTGAAATAAGAACAGTAATTTATATTTTGGGCTGTTTTGTTGTGGCCACATGATGTCTATTAAAGAAACTAAAAATAAAACAGCACAAATGTCTATAAACAAGTGTGTATGATTCACTTTTCTGAGGATTATTATTTTACTTTTACTTAGGTTTTTATGTATAGACTGATACAGATGTGTACCAATTTAAGGAAACCTGACACATGAGAACTAATTGCTTGCATAATAAATGTTCTTTCTTCATTTTGAAATTAATATCTAATAGGGTCTCTTTTAATAGTAATTAACCAAAAGGTAATCATTTTAATTTACAAAAATGAGATTCTGATATACACTTCCAAGAACATTCCAATTGTACCTATGGAGGGAAGCATACCAATACCTATAAATTTAAGGGAAAAAAATCATTTCAAGTTGTAATTTTTAATTCTTATCCATTGAAGCAGAAATCAAAGTCCAATATATGTATTTACTCCAAATATCTATGCTTAAAAAATGCAGCTAAATTATCAGTGTGCATATCTAGAATATAACAGCTTTATGTGTATTAAGTCTGTGCAAATAAACGGAGACCACCCAAATGAGAACAAGGCTATTTATTTAGAGTAAGGGAGACAGCCATGATCACTTGCATTTGGCAGAGATTCAAAGGCAGGCAGGCATGGGAGTGGGAAAGCTTCACAAGTGTAAAAACAAAAAAGGCTTCAGGTGTGCTCTGATTGGCTGTTGTTGGTCTAGAGAAGCTGAGGAAGGCTAACCAAAAGGCCAGCCAACCAGAAGCAGGACATCTTATGTGATTGGTTTGGGGAGCATATTGGGAGATATTTGGAGTTCGATGATTGGTCCTGAGTTGGAAGGGTTGGGGGAAGAGAGGGAGAGGGTGTGGAGGTGGCAGTAAGAAATTAAGAAGTTGGCAGGCATTGACTAAGTCGTAACCATTCCGATTGAAGCCAGAGATGGTGGTTTGGCTTCTCTGACTTGTTGCTGCAGAGGTTATGGATCAGAGTTCTCTTGTCATGCACGGTCTGTCCATTTGTATAGTCAGTCTCTCAAGTCATTAACTAGAAAAGAATTTAGGTCAGGCAACTAAGGAGAAACTAAAGTGTAAGGCAACTTCCACTTCTGGTGAGATAATATTTTGACATGTAAAGAAGTGTTTTTGTTTTGTTTGTACACACTAATTCCTTTCCATATCACATACTCATTTATTCAAATTAGATTTGGCATCCATTGTTTCAGGGTAAGGATGTTACAGAAGAAATTCACAGCCCCATACCTGTTATCCAGCACTTTGGGAAGCTGAGGGAGGTGGGTCACTTGAGCCCAGGGAGTTCAAGAGAAGTCTGGGCAACATAGCGAGATCCTGTCTCTACAAAAAAACAAACAAATTAGTGGAGCATGGTGGCATGCACCTATGGTCCCAGCTACTTGGGAGGCTGAGGTAGGAGGATCACTTTAGCCCAGGAGGTCGAGGCTACTGTGTGCCATGATCCAGCCACTGAACTCCAGCCTGGATGAGAGAGTGAGACCCTGTCTCAGTAAAATAAATTAATAAAATAAAAAAAGAAAAAGAAATTCACAGAAAAGCATGAGTTACCCATGATTTTGAGTTTTAAAATGGAAATGTGAAATTCAAGACAGAAACAATAGTTTGAGAGAAAACTTTTTTCTTCAAGTTTTAAAAGCCTAGATTTCTTTTTTCAAAGTGAAAGCAAGTTTATTAAGAAAGTAAAGGAATACAAGGATGGCTACTCCATAGACAGAGCAGCCTGGAAAGCCTAGATTTTGTGTCAACACTTGGTGACCTGAAGGATTCAGATTATAAAGTTTACCATAAAAGTAGGTTTAGGAAAAGAAATGATATGCTAAAGGGAATTTTCCCAGTCCAGAAAGAGATCATGATTCTGTAGGGTTGAGAGAAGGAAGGGGCAAATGAGCAAAAGAGCTTAGATGTTAGATTTCCAACCAGGACCCAGTGCCCTGGGGTCGGGGGGAAAACAAGAATGGGTTTGAGGAAATCTGAAGGCAGAGGATAGAGAGAAGAGGTGACTCTGTCTCTCTTCTGAGATGCAGCCTAGAACAGCAGAGAGCCTTATAGAATAGGCCAACCCAATATGGTACAGGCAGGGACAGTGGGGTAGACATAGTGTATGAAGGAGCCGGGGCAGAAGGTCCTGGGGTGGCTATAAATATGCTCCACCTACCATAATGTGTATGTTTCATGTGTAGCAGAGAGTGAAAGAGCTGTGGCTTTGAGAGGCTGCAGAAGCAGAGTAGCCCTGCACCCAAAATATTTGATCAGAGACTCCACGAGGACTTCTATCCCAGAGGATGCCAGCTGGAGAGATGACTGAGGCTGTGGAGTAATGCCCCCCACCCCACAACTCCCATGTAGATGCCAGCCTGATGAGAAAGGCACTAGGAGGTGGGCAAGTGAAGTCCAAATCAGGAGGCCAATGCCTTATCCATTAGGTGACTGGGGCTTCTGAGAAGTCCAAATCAACTAAGATTATATAGAGATTTCATTTCTGTCTCTTAGCATAGCAATCTTATGAAAGAGATTCAATTCAGGTATACAGAAGTAAAGAAGCTTATGTTTAGTAAATACCTGAGGTTTTTACACTGATATTTATAGTTCATACATATATGTATTATATTTAACCTATGACTCAAATTTGCTTTTACTCATTTTTTAAAATGGAGTTTTCTGACTCAAGTAGATTTGAGCCATCATCTGCCTAATTATTTAATACATAAATAGTATCCAAACAAAAATAGTTTCTTTGGAATTGTAACCCCAAAGAAATATTATAACAGGACCAACTGAAACAGATTAACATTTTCAGTAATTATTCAAAATTCTAGTAAATATAAAACTTAACACTATCTGAGTTATCTTGAGTTGCCACTGCCTTCCTTGATAATATCCACTGATGAAATCGGATTTCTTCTCTTTCACTTATATAAATACTAGTGTAGACTTAAAATAATATTTCCTTTAGATAAAATAATATTTCCTTTAGATAATCAATGGCATTAAAATTATTAAATCTCTGACAATCCTCTGTTGAGCTATAACATCAATTATTGGGTACTGAATTCCTTCTGTGATTCAAGTATTTTGCACACATTATGTTATTGATTTCTCACAACCATCATTGAGGGTGTTATTGTCCCTATTTCACACCTTAGGGAAGTGAGGCTGAGCACAGGGTTATATTAGGAGGTGGCCCATTTGGGCCACAGACCCCAGTCTGCCAACTCCCACACAGGTGGGAGATGCTTTTACCTCTACTACTCTGCTGCTCCTCTCTGCTCAGTCTTTTTATCACTTAAAACAATAAAATAAAATAAAGCATGCATAGATGGTAAATAGTTTTAATTTCTTCTTTTTTCTAATTTACATCTAGCTGTTATGGAAATTAAAACAGCCATAGCAAAATACCCTTTGAAAAGCAACGTACTATACATTTTAATATTCTCAAACCAAATATGGTATTCAGTAAATGGATATAGAGGATTGATATCCATGTTTTGACCTACCTCCTTTGAGAAACATTATGTGTAGTAGAAAACATTTTCTATCACAGAAAATTTGTCTCCAATGTACTGTTGGGCCATAAGTTGCCTATTTATTACATCCCAGAGGGAGAAAGTAGACTCGAAAGATTCTGCAGTTTTAACTATGAGAGGACATTATACATTTCAGTGGAAGAAAAAAAAATCCATCAAAAGCTAAGTAGATAAATTAAGGATTCCATGATAAGTCTTGGGATATAATTTTCATTAAAGCTAATCGATCTGTATACCAGATGTAGAAAAAGGACTTGCCTCAACCAATTTTGTCCTCCCCACCTGCAGCTGATTACCTTTTGGTGGCCTGGAGGTGGAGGAGAGCTGGTACAACAAAAATGAAGAGAGAAAATGCAGATAGAGTGACCAGAAGTTGTGCCCGGAAGAAAGTCTCAGGATATACAGTGTGGGAAGGCACTGAGGTCCTAAACTAGAAAATAAAGCAAAACAAACCAAACCCCTTGGGAAAAAAATGAAGTGCAACACGGAACACAGTATGTGCTGGTGTGCTCTCTTCATGTGATAGGCAGCAGAGTTTTGTGGACTGAACACATGAACATTACAAAGAATTTTAGTAATAACAAAAGCTACTATTTATTGAATGCTTCTTTATGTGCCAGAGATTGTGCTGAATACTTCATAGACATTATTTTATTCAATCCTCACAAGAACCCTATGACAATTATTGGTTTTGCTCCCATTTTACAGGTGAGGAAATGGAGGGTTAAAGAGACCAAGCATTTGCTGGAAGATACACATTTAGTAAGTGGCACAGCAATCTGACTCCAGGTCTAGAACTCTCTCTGCTCCCTTGCAGTACTGATGGTATCAGACAGGGTTCCTGCTGGCAAACAACAATAATAAACTCTGTCTAAAGAAAAGTAACACTGGAAGAAGGGGGAAGGGGGTGTGGAGAAGCAGAGCTCCTGGGTCCCAGGAGGCTGAGGGACGCTTGGGGGAGCTTGGGAACCAGGCAGGAGCCAGGGTTTCAGAAGGTCAGACCACAGGAAGACTCTCTCTAAGGTATGGCCATTCTGCTTTTGTAGCTTCCCACCTCCTGGAAGCCACCGCTAAACACTATGCTGCCTCACTAGCTGCCCAAGATGCTGTTCTTTCATCTCAGGGGTGCACAGACCTGGGTGGGAGAGTCCATTGCCAGGTGTCAGGGACCTTGCTCCATATGCAGGTATTGATCGACTTACGACCATTTGACTTTACGACCACAATTGCTAGCCACAACTGCTCCGTGTCTGGCAGCGCAAACGTTGCCCAGCTGGGTGTACGACAGTGCGGACCAGCTTCCGGCAGCACTACCATCTCTGCGTGTACCATTTCAACTGTACATATAGCCTACTCAACTTACGACCAAATCATGTTACGACCGGTCCGCGGTCCTGACCGTGGTCGTAAGTCAAGCACTAGCTGTACACACAGGTTGGGATAGCAAGACTCAAAATCTTTGTCTTCCACAGCAGAAGGCAAGGTTAAATAGCCCAACAAGACCACACTCAGTGAGGAATTCCTACAAAGGTAAAAGCCCAAAGGAGTGTTACAATGTTTTCTCAGACTACTCACTGTAGCCACTTTGTAGCAAATCATTCTATTAGGAAAGTGAATGGAAGTCTATAAATAATTTTAAAAGGGCAGGCAAAGATCAAATTGTGCAAACACTAAATGCTCCAAATCAAAACATAACTGACCTGAAAATTCATCCTATAGATGTACTGGCAATCTGTAAATGCAAACTTTGAAAGGCAAATTTGGTAACCTGCATGCTAAATGTCAATTAGTTAGAATGTTTAGGCCAGCTGAGGTGGCTCAGGCCTGTAATCCCAGCACTTTGGGAGGCCAAGGCAAGCAGATTGCTTGAGCCCAGGAGTTTGAGATCAGCCTGGATGACATGGTGAAACCCTATTTCTACAAAAAATACAAAATTAGCTGGGCGTGACGGGCCACACCTGTGGTCCCAGCTACTCAGGAAGCTGAGGCAGGGGAATCACTTGAATCTAAGGGATCGAGGCTTCAGTGAGCCAAGATCGCATCACTGTATTCCAGCCTGGGCAACAAAGCAAGACTCTGTCTCAAACAAACAAACAAAGGAATATTTAGAGAATTGAATGTTCTTGCTAAATTTCTAACTAGTTGTGATTAAGCTGTTAAAAAGACCCATAAACATTTCCATTTCAGATTTTGCCACTAAAATTTTTAATAAAATATTTAGATTGTGACGATTTTGAAATGCTTCATATTTATTAGTGCCACAGTGTGTGATGAGTGTGGACTGTGCTAACTATGTCCATATGCTAGGGTATATGTTCCACGTACATTTCATTAACTAACCTTCTATTGTGAATTTGCCTTTTGTTCTCTTTACTTATATTGCATAAAAATGGGTAAATGGAGGAAATAAATTCTCTTCATTAAACAAACTTTGTTTTTTTTTAGAGACAGGTGACAGGGTCTTGCCCTGTCACCCACACTGGAGTGCAGTGGCATGATCATGGCTCACTGCAGCCTTAAACTCCTGGGTTCAAGAAAGCCTCCCAGGTAGCTGCACTATAAATATTTAACAAACATTTCATTTGGTTCCCACTAAGTACAAGAACGTTAGCAAGAACTGTGAACATAAACATAAAGATGCTTTAAAAGAGACCAGGCACAATGGCTCACACCTGTAATCCCAGCATTTTGGGAGGACAAGGCAGCCAGATCACCTGAAGTCGGGAGTTCGACCAACATGGAGAAACCCCATCTCTACTAAAAATACAAAAACAGGCATGGTGGTGCATCCCAGCTACTCGGGAGGCTGAGGCAAGAGAATTACTTGAACCCAGGAGGTGGAGGTTGCGATGAACTGAGATCACGCCATTGCACTCCAGCCTGGGCAACAAGAGCAAAACTCTGCCTTAAAACAAACAAACAAAAGATGTTTTAAAAGTATGGTGGGAGGCAAGGCACAGAGGCTCATGCCTGTAATCCCAGCAATTGGGGAGGCTGAGGCAGGTAGATTGCTTCAGCCCAGAAATTCGAGACCAGCCTTGGCAACATGGCAAAACCCTGCCTCTGTAAAAAATATAAAAATTAGTTGGGTGTGGTGTCACACACCTGTAGTCCCAGCTACCTGAGGGGGAGGTAGGAGGATTGCTTGAGCCTGGGAGGTGGAGGTTGCAGTGAGCCAAGATTACACCATTGCACTCCAGCTGGAGCAACAAGAGTGAGACCCTGTCTCAAAAAAAAATAATAAATAAAAATAATAGTGAGGTGGAAATTAAGAAAAGCAGACAACTAATCCTGAGTGAGGGATAGAAGCAATGACCATCTGAGCTGGGCCTTGAAGGATGATAGGTAGGATACTGTCAGGTAAGGGAGGAAGGAGGAGGAGCACTCTAGGCAGAAAGAATAATATAAACAAAAATGTCAAGAGATGAAAGTAAATAGAATTAAGGGAAGAGTGAATAATTCAGTATGCTGGGATGAGGGTGTTAAACAGGGCTATGAGGTCACTTTGAAGGTAGGATAAGACCAGATTGTCAATGGTCTTGAATATATGCTAAAATATTTTTTTCTGGGACTCCTTAAAATCACCTTTTTCTCTTCTCTCTCTCTCTCTCCTTTCTTTTCAGGGTCTTCTTCTATTGCCTAGGCTGGAGTGCAGTGGCATAATCATGGCTTATAACAACCTCTACCTCCCAGGCTCAAGTAATCCTCCCACTTCAGTCTCCTGAGTAACTGCGACTACAGGCACATGCCACCACACCCAGTCGATTTTTGTATTTTTTGTAGAGACAGAGTTTTGCCATGTTACCAAGGCTGGTCTTGAACTCCAGGGCTCAAGCGATCCACCTGCCTCAGCCCCCCAAAGTGCTGGGTTTACAGGTGTGAGCCCCACTGTGCCTTTTTAAATATAGGAGTGATATGATCATAAATGTGAGATAGGATGATCACCCTCACCACAGATAAAAGGCAGAAAGGGAGACTAGAGAGAAGTAATTACATAAGAGGGGTTTGCAATAGTCCAAGAGGTAATAAACGATTGCTTAGTTTAGAGCATTCGTGGTTGGGAGGAATTCCTTCTCTGAGAGTTATCTTATAGACAGAACCCATAGGAACTGGTATCTGATTGAACATGGGCAGGAGGTGAAGAAATGAATATTTTGGATAATAGAGCCCATTGCACAATAACTATCTCACTTTGCAAAAATAACAATAACAATTATGCTTCTGCTGGGCACGGTGGTGCATGCCCATAGTTGCAGCTACATCTTGATTTCAGAGATGTTAAAATATAAACAAACGTGTGTCTCAGAATCAGCAAAATATAGTATGTATTATGTTATCATATCTCAACTACAAGATACATAGCAGGTACCCCCAAAAATACTTGTTGACTTGATGTTATATACATGATGATGTGGAGTTCATATTTTTAGTAAGAGTCTTTTTGATAAACACATTTCCTTTTTAGCACATTGAATGAAACCTCAGGTATTAACTGTAATGAAACTAAAATACATGTAGCAAACTAACTTTAAACTTAAGATAAAGGTTAGTTGTGACTTCTCATTGCTTCTCATCTGTCTCTGCGCTCCTAAATGAGTAAATGTGTTCTTTCAGGGTCCATGAGGGGGGCGTAGTTTTAAGGGCAAGAATTTCCCAGCGCCATGCCCCCCTCCCATCTCTCTTCGGGAGATTTAACAGTTTATGTTTGAATTTCGAGGGCGTGGGAAGAAACTAAAAGTCAATTACTCCAGCGGAAGTTCTAAGGAACTCCTTTCATTGGCTAGAGGAACTTGGGAAGGTGGGAATTTCTCCCAGGATAAATTCCCCTGCTCCTTCACCCATGCCAGATTTCCAGCTCTCTGGAATCACCTCCCACACTCTTCATGGAAGTCTTTCTCTTCTTCTCCTTTCCTTCTCTTTTCTCTACCTAAATAAAATCACCTTTCTACAACACTTCTTGGGTCCAATATTTACTTTTACGAGCATACGGTGCACCTGCAGTGGTCCCATTGCTTATTCTTTAAAAAATTGGAGGCCAAAAACCCACAGCATTCTCTCGGGGGAGCTGCTCCTCACCAGCCCTCAAGAAAAAACCCAGTTACACTATTATCTCCTATAATTTCTTGATTTATCTCTCAAAGGACTTTCTCCTCTTTCTTTCACCCTTCATAACTTGTAGAGCTACATGTCCCTCTTCTATTTGGAGAAATTAGAGAATAAAGGTAGCAAACATGGAGTTTAATAGCCACTGGCATAAACTTAAGACAAAATATTTGGATGCATACTTGTGAGACAATTTTTCAGAATCACCCCACAATCTAGATAAGATATTGAATATGGTGAAGGATGAAAGGGGTGGAACCACATGAGCTGCAGGGAGAGTTAGAGGGATGTCCACATCTGCCAGATTCGGTTCCATCTATGGTCAATACCAAGAGCTGTGTGGAAGGCAACTCAGACTCCTGCTCGCTGTAGAGGATCTAACACTGTTATTAATTAACCACAACATATAACTTAGATTTTTTTTACTCAGAAAAATGAAAAAATAATAATGATATTATAATAATAGCAACCCAAATTGAACATGACTATATGGTTAGCATTATGCTAAATTATTTACATAAATTATCTCATTTGATCCTTGCAATAATTTTATGTTAGCTCTTGCTGCAATAACACTTTGTAACAAGCCACCCCAAAACCCAGTAACTCACAGCAACAGTTATTATCTTTTTCATCAGTCTGCAGGGCAACTATTATTTGGGTGAACCAGGCTGAGCTCTGCCGCATACTTCTCCTTCCAACTGTGAGCAAGGGAGACTTGGCTCCAGGGTGTGTGTTGGAGCAGATTTGCTCCATATGTCTCTTATCATTCAGGACAAACCTGAAGTGTATTCCTCTCATGGTGGCAGTAGGAGTGTAAGAGTACAAATGGAAACACATGATGCCTGGGTTGGAACTGACACACTGTCACCTCTACCCACATCCCATGACCAAGACTAACATTGACAGGGAGGAAAAAATACTCTACCCTGAGAGAGATAGGAGTGAATATTTGTCCAACTAGAATCAAATATATAATAAGGTAGGTACGTAGGTATATTACACTCATTTTAGAGATGAAGAAGCCAAGTCACAGAAAAGACTAAATGACTTTCCCAAAAACACAGCTAGGAAGTAATGAAGCTGGGATTTGAATCCAAGCTGATTCCAGAAGTTAGGATCTTAACTATCACTCCACACCGTTTTAATAAACAAGACTGTAGAAGGTATTACATAGAGAAGAACAGCACTGGTAATTTTATGATAATAAATGGAACCTGAGGAAAAGAAGTAGGCAAGATAAAAGACTCTATTTTGAGATCCTAATCAATAAAGATGACTTTCTCATTAGCTTTCATAGCTATAAGAGGTTATGTTTTAGGACTTCACAGAGGATGTGGGTTTATTTATTTTTAGAATCCCCCCAATACAAACATATTAACATTTTATCTATTTAAATACTACCTTTGCTACTTATTTTCTACCTACCTACACTGAAAGGGAAACCTCATATATTCTGATAATTATTGGTAACCTGTAAAGTAATTAATAAAGTGTCTTTTTGTAAGAATACTTGAGGGCTGCAGTGGCAGTCATATTAAAGCAACCTTAAAAACAATGAAGTCCAATAAAAATATTAGGTTCAAGTCTTAGGAAGTATACAAGGAGTTCTGAAGAGAAAGAAGAAGAAAAAAAAAAAAACTGAAGCATGATTGTAAAACAGGAGAACCGAGGTACAAATGTTACAAACAAGCCCTTTGCAAATATTTACAAGGAAGAAAAGAGAGACTGTGGAATAGAAAAGTAGGAGCTATGCCCAGAAAACTTTCAGCGACTGTGATATTGACCAGATCATGCAACTTCAGGGAATTACGATGCCCACAGACAGGCTATTTTCAAACTCTCTATGCTTCTTCCACCACAGTACTTCAGAAAAATTATTTTTCTTCTTATTGCAGTAGCAAAAGAGTCTAACATCATATAATAGAACCCTAGGTCAGCGTTACAGATAAAACCCAAACCTATTGTGAGTCTCATTTCTCATTCTAGCTTTGTCTCGTATTACAATTATTTCAATTTCAAGTTGCAGCTGTAGTCATTCGTTTTCCTTTAGAATAAGTATAAAGCTTAAAAAGCTTCCAAAATATAAACTAAGGTTTGGATCTTGATTTAAGTAAATCAACTATAGAAAGATACTTTGAAGACAATTTGAATACTAAGAATTTTGGTAATTTTTTAGGTGCAATTATGTTGTTGCTACCTTTAAAAAAAATTATTATTATTATTTTGAGACAGAGTCTCATTCTGTCACCCAGGCTAGAGTGCAGTGGTGCAATGTAGGCTCACTGTAACCTTTGCCTCTCAGGTTCAAGCAATTCTCATGCCTCAGCCTCCCAGGTAGCTGGGATTGCAGGTGCCTGCCACCAGACCCAGCTAATTTTTATATTTTTAGTAGAGGCAGGGTTTTGCCATGTTGGCCAGTCTGGTCTTGAACTCCTTATCTCAGGCGATCCACCCACCTTGGCTTCCCAAAGAGCTGGGATTATAGGCATGAGTCACCACACTTGACCAATTGTCTTTTATATGTATATACTATACATGCATATGTTATGTGGGAAATTTATATGATTTGTCCTAGAATTAAAAGGAGCTACATTCCTAAAAGTATAAGAGGTAAAAATACAGCTTTTAAAAATTATTATTGATTCGAAGTTAGGAGAACCTTTCTTTGAAAAGTGGAAAATAATAAGGGTTTGTGTTATAAACTTGCTATGTGCCAGGCACTGATCGTGCTTTATGAGCTTAGGCTACTCTTCAAAATTACCCATTGACATAGGTAGTGCTGTTCTTCCCCATAAGAAAATGGGAGTACTGAGAAATTGCATAATTTGTCCAACATTGTACTGTTGGTTACCAGCAAAGCTGGGACTTAAACACAGGGCATCTGGCTCCCATGTCTGATCCCTTAGTCACTGAGCTCTGTCACTGTCCATGGGAAGAGCATCTTTTGTAGAGCTGTTCTTTGTTTAGACTTTGGGGACCCAGTCTCTTTTATTCTTAGAAAAATAAAGCAACTCTTACTCCCTTTGATATCAGCATATTCCTTTTATTTTGTCATGAACTTCAAATCTATTACTCCCAACATAGTCATACTCGCCCCATAATGTTCAGACATATTTATTACAGATGTTTATTTATGGTATGATTTCAAAGAACAGAAAACATTAGAGTAAGCTCTTCTGGTTGATTTAAACCAGGACAATTTTGAGAAACAGCTCTGACACTGTAGTAGTCGACAATGACATCTCTTTTATGTGAGTGTCAGCTTCTGGGCAATGACCTTACATAAATTGCCCTAGTCACCTGATTGTCTCAAAAGGTCTTTTGCAAATTATTTGCAGCCTAGCCAGTTGATACCACTGCTTCCATACTGTGATACTGCCAAGGTTAATACAGGAGTCTCTCTCTCTCTCTCTCTCTCTCTCTTTCTGACACATTGCTTTATATGAAAGAAATCATTTTTAAAGGTCCATTTACCTATGGACCACATCATAATAGGCTTTGAATATTGACTTTAATTTGGGGGGGAGTGTTAATAGCTATTTCTAGAAAGAAATTAGGATGAGTCTACATGGGGCTTCTAATTGACTTAATTGAAACATTGAACTTATGAACAGAATGCCTTGCTTGAGTTTGCTCACCAAATTTTTGAAAAATGATTTCTTAGAATTAACTGACCAAACTGATTTATTTTTTCAGCCATAGAAACACCATCCCTGAATGAAACACTTTTCAATTTTAGAGGAAATTGTATTTTAAGACAGAGAGAATACTATCATGTAATTTAGGGGTTATATTTATTACTATAGGGCAGCAGTTACTGACAAGATGCCTTGACAACTCTATAATTTGAAGTTATCAGTCCATATCCATGTAACAAATGCTGTCCCTCCCTGTTACCTGATAATACCTGTATATGCATCCTATGCAACAGAGAGTTTTCTGTATACAGAATTCTACCAGAATTTCTCTAGAACCCTAGAAAATAGAGTCTGACCAATATTTCTTTAAAAATAAAGGAGAAAGGAACAAAGAAAAAAATGCAGAGGTCAGGTATGATGGCTCACACCTGTAATCCCAGCACTTTGGGAGGCTGAGGCGGGTTGCTCACAAGGTCAGGAGTTCGAGACCAGTCTGGCCAACATGGTGTAACGCCGTCTCTACTAAAAACAAAAAAATTAGCTGGGCATGGTGGCAGGTGCCTGTAATCCCAGCTACTCAGGAGGCTGAGGCAGGAGAATCGCTTGAACCTGGGAGACAGAGGTTGCAGTGAGCTGAGATCATGCCACTGCACTCCAGCCTGGGTGACAGAGAGACTGTCTCAAAAAAAAAAAGAAAAGAAATGCAGAAAGAAGTAACAGAAATAGAGTATCTTTTTTTCTGAAATAGTGATTCTCAACCTGGCTGTATATTAGAATCTCCTGGAGAGTATTTGAAAAATACTGACACCTGGTCCTCAAGCCCAGCGATCAGCTGGGTGTGGTTACTTTGCTATTCGTGAGAAACAGTTAAACAGTAATAAAGGGCCAGCTAGATTTGCAGTGTTGGAGACATTCTCTACTCTGTGCTTCCTGATCGTCTCATCATAAGTAAAGTACAACTCAAGTAACTTCTCAATTTGAGTATGATGGTGGAGTGGAGATGGGAATGGAGCATAAAGCCCTAGCTCGTTCATTCATTATTCATTCAACTGACAACAAATATTTATGTGGTGCCTATTCTTTGGCAAATACAGTATTGACTTCTGGGGATGCAGTGACAAACATAACAATTAAAGAAGCATGACATGGCCCTGTCTGAAATCTTCCTTTGTGTTTGTGTATGTGTGTGTGTGTGTCTGTGTGTGTGCACACACATGCATGTGTGGTTTTTTGTAGAGATGAGATCTCACTTTGTTGTCCAGGCTGGTCTTGAACTCCTGGCTTCAAATGATCCTTCCGCTTTGGCCCCCCAAAGTGCTGGAATTACTGGCAGAAGCCACCCTACCCAGCCTAGGGCCTCAAGTTTGAATTGGTGTTAATGCCAAGATCAATCAGGTTGGTGGGAAGCAAGTAGAGAAGATGAAATGAACTTAAGGAACCAGTCAGTTTACTAGCGAAACTTGTTCATGTAAAAAAACATTTTGATACTTAAAAGGACTCAAGAGATTATCAACTTTTGTTTTAAAAATGAGTAATTTTAAAGTCGGGGGTTAAGTAACTAGCCTCTGATCATACAGCTATTCAGGACAGAGGTCTAGAACCTAGATGGCTATTTTATAATGCTGTCTACAGTCAAGTAAAAACCTTCTCAGCAGATTTGTCTTTTCATTCCAAGTTTCTAAAAGAAAATAGTTCCTAGAAAAGGCTTTTGTAAAAGAAAAGGACCAACTTCTTCCCCTGTTGAGCTAATCCTAGTGTGAAATTAACTAGCAGGAGTGCTAGTCAATTCCACAAGTCAATTCCACATTGCTGCCCTGTAGGGAGAGAAACTAGAAAAAAGGAGAGTAGGTCTTGGTCCATTTCCTCCCTAACTACAGTTGTTCTAAGGTCAAACACATAGAACATTAAAGGAAATGGCAAAAAAGGACTATTGTAAATATGAGGAGTGAGGGTCTGAGACGGGAAGACCTAAAAATTAAACCAAGAGAACAATTGTAATAAAGAATTATAGTTATATCTTCCCACACCACCTTTGAGGGCTAATCTGCAATATGGAAAGTGCATTCAGGCATCTTCTTAATGAGAAGAGAAATGCATATCTACACTATAATGAGATTCTGTTTTATACTGATTTGTGTGGAAATTTTAGGAAATTTGACAATATCAAGCGATGAGAGGATCTCTCATAAATGGCTGGTGGAAGTGTAAATTGGTATAGCCACTTTGGAAAGCTATTTGGCTTATTCATATACGCTACAACCAAGCAATTCCAGTGCTAGATATAAATCCTTGCCATGTGTATCTGGAGGCATTTGTAAACCTGTTCATGGCAGCATTGTTGTGATAGAAAAATACCCCAGAGCAATCCCAATGTCCACTGACAGGACAGTGGATAAAGTGTGATATAGTCAGACAGTGGATACTAAATAGCAATCAAAACAAATGAACTGCCACTATGTACATTGATTTGGGTGAATCTTGGCAAAAAAAATGCTGAATAAATTAAAAAGGCCACAGAAAATTTACATCTAGCATGAAACTTTAAGTTAAAACTAACAAACCACTGTTAATGGACATGTTTTTATGAATACATATATTATTAAATTATATTTTTGCAAAGTAATGGGAATGACAAATATGAGATTCAGGATAAAGATAACTTTACGGGTGTGGTGGCTCATGCCTGTAATCCCAGCACTTTGGGAGGCATGGGCAGGCAGATCACGAGGTCAGAAGATCGTGACCATCTTGGCTAACACGGTGAAACCTTGTCTCTACTAAAAATGCAAAAAATTAGCCGGATGTGGCAGCATGCGCCTGTAGTCCCAGCTACTCGAGAGGGTGAGGCAAGAGAATCGCTTGAACTCGGGAGGCAGAGGTTGCAGTGAGCTGAGATAGTGCCAGCGCACTCCAGCCTGGGAGACAAGAGCAAGACTCCATCTCAAAAAAACAAAACAAAACAAAACAAAACAACAACATGCAAAAACACTTTAGTTTGGTGAAGTAAGAAGAAAGGGATGGAGAAAGGCCACATAGATAGAAGTAAGCTATGATCAATATTCTAGCTCTTGTGTTAGTGGCAGATTCACTTTATGTATTCAATTATACAAAGATTAATAGATAATTGTGTCAGTAATTTACTGCAGCATGACAAATTATCTCATAATTTAGCAACTTAAATATTTGTTATTTCACAGAGTTTCTAGGGTCAGGAATCTGGGTGCTTTGGGCTCAGGGTCTCTCAGGAGGTAACAGTCAGGCTGTCAATCAGAGCTGCAGTCTCTGAAGGAGCTAAAGAATCCATTTCCAAGAAGGCTCATTCATGTGGCTGCTGGCATGAGGCTCAGTTCCTCACTACAGGGCTGCTCCTGAGATGGTTTCCCTGCAGAGTGAGGAGAGAGAAGAGGAGTGAAAGAGAGAGAAACAGAAAGAGAGCAAGACAGACAGAATGAGCAAGAAAATGCCCAAGATGGAAGCCACAATGTCTTTCATAAAACTACTATCAGAAGCGATATACCATCATTTCTGCTGGATGCTACTGATCAAGCAGACCAACCCTAGAACAATGTGGAAGGGGACTCAGGATGTGACTACCAGGAGGCAGTGATTATTGGGCACCATCTTGGAGTCTGGCTACTACCATAATACAATCAAAAAGAACAATGCATAGTCCAATGATGGAATTTTGTCAGGAAGCAATTACATGTACCTGAGGTTGAAAAATAAGTGAATAAATAAACAAAGAGCATTTAGTTCTGAAGGTTACTGAACACAGGGGAAAGAATGAGATGAGTTAGCTTTAATTCTGGCTCTACCACTTTCCAGCTTTACGATTCGGGGCAAATCATTTGACTTATTTCCATTTGTAGAATAGTGATGAGGATACTTATTTATCTTTTAAATTGTTTTTATCATGAAAATACTCGGCCGAGTGTGGTGGCTCACGCCTGTAATCCCAGCACTTTGGGAGGCCGAGGTGGGTGGATCACAAGGTCAGGAGTTCAAGACCAGCCTGGCCAAGATAGTGAAACCCCGTCTCTACTAAAATATAAAAATTAGACGGGTATGGTGGTGGGTGCCTGTAATCCCAGCTACTCTGGGAGGCTGAGGCAGAGAGCTGCTTGAACCTGGGAGGCGGAGGTTGCAGTGAGCCAAGACTGCACCACTGCACTCCAGCCAGGGTTACAGAGCAAGACTGTCTCAAAAAAAAAAAAAATATATATATATATATATACAATACATATAAATATATATATAAATACAGATATGTAAACATATATATATATATAAATACACACAATAGAATACTATAACAAATACCATATGCCCATAATCTAGAACAACTTTATAGATTTTTAACATACTTCTTTCATCTATGTTTCTCTTCCTGAAGTGTCTTAAAGCAAATTCCCAGCATGGTGCTATTTTATCCCTATATACATTAGTAATGCATTACTTAAAAATATAGAATTTTCTATAGATTCACATGTAAAATGAATAACTCTTGTAATACCTAGTATATCAAAACTACATTAAAATTTCTTTTGAGTGTCTCAAAACTTACATTTAACAGAATGAGAATTCAAACAAGGTCTACACATTACACTTGGTTTGCTTTGCCTCTTAAAATGTTTCAATCTAGGGGAGTCCCTTTATTCTCTTCCTCCTCCCTTGTCCTGTTGAAGAAACCCAGGCAGTTGGCTTGCAGACTATCCCACAGGCTGGATTTGTCCATTGACTTCCTTGTGATGCCATTTTACTTATTTCTACCTCTCCTATGTTTCTAGAAGATTGGAAGGTAGTCCTGAAGACTTGATGAGATTTAGATTCAATTGTTTTGGCTAAAATATTTCCTAGGTGGTGGTGTGTACTCCATAAGTACTACTGTACTTCAGAAGGCACAAATGGGTAGACTCCCCACTCGTAGTGACACTGAGATTAACAGCTGCAGGTGGTGTCAGCCTGAGACCTTCATTGCAGAGTTCCCCATCAGCCCCCCATTTGATAATTGTTGCCTAAACCAAATAATTCATGAGGAATTGTAAAATGGTGATTTCCTAATTCTATCTCTTCTCTTTCATTTGATGGAATTATGTTTATAAAGTAGAACTTTCCTTTATCAATCTGGGACTCTGGCTACCCCATTAGAAGTGGCTTGTTCCCTGTTTGACATCCTCTCAGTCCACCTTTTACTAAGGCCACTGATGCAGAAACCTGGTTCCTGCAGGTGTCACCTGAGAGCACCTCTCCTCATCTGCACCGCATACATCTCATTTTCTGTCCCTGAGTTCCTCTGACACCACAAAGGAGGGATATTTGCCTGGCACTCACAAAGGACAGCTTAAAAGTATAAGGAAGGACAGGCCCCAAAGAGGAAACTTGGATTGATGGGAGATGGGAGCTGATAAATAACTGCTCTCTTCTTGCATCAAGCTGACAATTATGAAGTATATTCTACATGGCTCAAGGCCTCATGGCCCACAATGATGACAAACCAGAGAACACCCTTGTACTGACTCTCTCTGTTTCACTCTCCCTAGTCATCCACTTCTGCTTCCTGAGGTCACTGTCCAAAATAAACTACCTAAAAAGTAAGCTCTTGTCTCAGGTTCAACTTTCAAGGGGGTAAGCCAGGCTAAGACATTACTAACTATAATTCACACAGGAAAGGCAGGATAAATGCTCAATTCTTTCATTACATTGCAAATATTCAGAATATTGTCCTAGTTACATATCATAATAAACTCATGGATTTGTATGTAATCAATGAATTCCAATCAGTTGTAGTTCTTACTCTTTGGGTGCTCAGATTGTCCTCTTTTCAGCCAGTGGGAGCTCCTTGATGCGGATCCCTTTGTGCCTCTGACCTGTCCCTTTGAACTTTAATAGCTTCCTTGATTTCTGGCACAAGATGTTCAAGGTTCATCATACACATTTCTTGTCCCAGACTAAAATCTGCCATTCCTCCAAAGAGCCTCGTTTCTTTTCAAAGAAAATGATGTTTTTAAAGTAAAATGTGGCTGGGCCCAGTGGCTCACACCTGTAATTCCAGCATTTTGGGAGGCTGAGGTGGGTGGATCACCCGAGGTCAGGAGTTTGAGGCCAGCCTGGCCAACATGGCAAAATCCTGTCTCTACTAAGAATATTAAAAAATTAGCCGGGTGTGATGGCACGTGCCTGTAGTCCCAGCTACTCAGGAGGCTGAGGCACAAGAATCGCTTGAACCCAGGAGGCGGAGGTTGTGGTGGGCTGAAATCGTGCCACTGCACTCCAGCCTGGGTGACAGAGTAAGACTCTGTCTCAAAAAAAGAAAGAGTAGAATGTGAATATAAGTAATCACTACAAGATTGTCATTACTTGTAAGCCTTTCCAAGGGATAAAGGAAGTAAAATGCTTCTTTTTCCCCCCAGTAATTCTTATTGGGATATAAGAAATACATTTTTTAAAGTAAAGGAATCATAAGTTCATATTCTTTATACTTCAACTTTAATATTACATGGATTCTACTTACTCTGAAAATCATTGTTCCTAAAAACTCTAATAACTGTTTTTACCTATAATATACAAGAATAGTTTGAAAGTACTATAATATCTGCATTTCAACCAGCAATAAGATTATTGACTAAAGCTTAAGATATCTTTGTAGTTCTATATATTCTGAGCATATATTCTATTATGATTGTACAGTGAAAACAATTTTCTAAAGTCATTTGTTTACTTGGTGTGGTTATGCCACCAACTTAATATACAGTTAGATTATTAGTTTGTTTTCAAATTTTAGGAATTGCATTTTTCTTTTAGATTTAAAAGTATTTTGAAAATGGAAAACATATACATGATTCTAAAATCAAAACCATATAGCCAAGGTATATTTAGAGTAGTGTAGCTCCCATGTCTGTCTCCTCCACCTGTTTCCTCCTGTTCCAAATATATGCAAGTATGTATTTGTAGTTTAGCTATCTTACCAAAAAAAAAGCACATATACTGTTCTGCACCTTGGTTTTTTCCTTTTTACACTAACATATATTCTGGAGATCATTTCAACTCAGTGTAAAGAAATGGCCCTCATTCTTTTCACCGTTGCATAGTTTCACTGTGTAGATCTACTCGAGTTTGTTCAACCAGTCTCTTACTTGGGATTACCTGGACGGTTTCTAATCTTTTGCTATTACAAATAATACTGCAATGAATAACCTTGTGCATAAGACATTTTATATTTTGGGATATATTCCTAGAAGTGGGTTTCTAGGGCAAAGGGAAATATATATGTAATTTTGCTAGGGATTATCAAATTCCCTTTCATAACTGCTGTGTACCATTTTTGCATTCTCAATGGCAATATGTGCCATCTCCATAGCCTGCTAACCAAGTAGGTGGTCAAACTTTTGAGTTTTTGCTAGTTTGATTACTTGTTTTCTTTTATCACCTTGGCCCAAGATATACCACGATACTTTCATCTGCCTTTGGAAGAACTCTCTCAGGATAAACAATAGGTGATTGTATTGAGGGTGACAGAAGGAGGTTGGCTGCAATATCTCTATCTATTTCTACTCACCCAATCATGGAAATGCCAGCATCCACAGCATCATCATCCTTGTTAAGACCTTGTATTTTCCAAGGTTGGCTCAGGTTTCTAGCCAAAGAAAAGGACATCAAATATGACCTTACTTCTTTCTAAGGTCAGCAGAGCAGCCAGTAAGTGAGTTCTACTGGTATAAGCCTCAAAATCCTGAAAAAGGTGGAGTAGGAACTGTGATCATTTTTTGTCAGCTTGCGGTCTCCAAAACAACTCCAATGCCAAGGGGAAGTCCCTGAGTGTGACTGAAAGTTTCCACAGATTGTAGAGTGACCACTCTCAAACCTGCAGGGCTCCTCATACCCAGGACCTCTTCTTTTGCTGCTTTGTAGGAGTAAATGTCATGAATGGAGACTGCTTTTTTTCTTTCAGCAGCTCCCGTTTCTCTGTACTGCAGTGGGCAATTTAGCACTCCAGGGGACAGACATTTGGTAATGTTTTGAGGCATAGCTGGTTGTCACAACTTAGAAAGGGGGACTGCTAACATCTAGTAGGTAGAGGTCAGGAATGCTACTAAACACCGTACAATATTCAGGACTCTCCCATTTCCCCTAACGAAAAATTATCTCGTCCAAAATGCCAATAATGCCAAGGCTGAGAAATCCTGCTGTATTCTTCTTTATGTACACATTCATAAACATCCTCAAAATGACTACTATCAGTGGCAGGGGAAGGGCAGAATCACAGAGACTCCCCCTCCCTGTTTCTCCAAAAATCACTGGCAATTCAGAAATCTCTTTAATCATAAAGACTCTAAGGAATTACATATTTATCCGGGAGATTAAAGAACAAATACCATTTTAACCTTCTAAAAACTGATTATTATTAGGTATAATACAACCTTTTAACTTTAAGTATAAAGGAAACTGCTGATTATTTAAAGTAAATGGGACCCAAAGTCCCATGAATAATCAAAAACTTGGTTAATAGAGTATGACCAAAGAATAATGCACTTGGCTTCTGTAGAGAAATTAAAGTACATGCTGTGAATTGGTACTGAGGAAATTGCGTGAAAAGCTATCCTTAAGGAACTATGAGGCTTAAGGAACAGCCTCAGGTGTACAATATATCACATTAGTCTCGATTTCTCTTTGTATTTTCATGACTTCTTTCACCTTGGATAACCCAGAAGCTCTGGCCTTGGAACTTTCTGGAATGGTAAAGTATCTCACTCTCCATGTTTATTTTCATCTACTAACAGACCTGTTATTTTGTTGCCAAGAGTTTATCTCTTTCACAGGAATTATTTTCAAACTTCAGCTTACTTACTTTGAGGGCATAGACTGTGTTTATAATCACCATCACATTAAATAAAATGTGCCCCTGAAAAGTTATACCTAAACTGAATTTTTGTAAATAAAATAAAAAATTTAAATCACAAGGGAAACTTGCTAAAGAGAGTATGAAGCTAAATCTTTTGTAGAGAAAATCATCTTGTTTTGCAATGCGAACAACCACTCTTTAAGTCCCAATTTTTATTTGTAGCTCAAGAGGCTGGTTCAGTATTATGCATGATGCTCATTTGAAAAATACTGAAAGGCCGGGAGCGTTAGCTCACGCCTGTAATTCCAGCACTTTGGGATGCCGAGGTGGGGGTGGGGGGGAGGATTACCTGAGGTCAGCAGTTCGAGACCAGCCTAGCCAACATGGTGAAACCCCCGTCTCTACTAAAAATACAAAAATTAGCCAGGCATGGTGGCGGGCGCCTGTAGTCTCAACTACTTGGTAGGCTGAGGCACAAGAATTGCCGAACCTGGGAGATGGAGGTTGCAGTAAGCTGAGAACCCGCCACTGCACTCCAGCCTGGGCGACAGAGCAAGACTCATCTCAAAAAATAAATAAAAAATAAAAGTTTTAGAGAGTTTAACAAGCTATTTTTAAGAGTGTAAAAAATGGATAATATATCCTTTATTATTAAGAAGGGTTAATACCTGTTTTAGGTGGTAAGAAAGGATGTAAGATCCTAGACACAGTTGAAAAAAACAATAGGTAGCATTACTGAAAAGATAATCACGTTGATTGTTTCTTCTCAGCAATGAGGAGAAAATAGTGGATGGGAGTATATTATTTAGACAGTGTAATCTTTCGGTTAAAATACGGATTCTGAAACCAGATTGTCTGGGCTCACATCCCTGCCTAGTGTGGTCTTGGGCAACTTACACTACTCGACTGCACCTTGGTTTCCTCACAGAAAACACGGATAATACTAATATTATCTACTTAATGAGGTTGGTCTGAGGATTAAATAAAGTAATACATGAACTAGTACGTGAAAAGCACTCCGGTCAGCGATAGTCTTGAATCCTGAGCTCCAGGATAGGCATAAAGAAAAGATGAGACGCAGGGAGCAGGCAACGTTTCATTCTTCCTCTCCGCACCCTTGGGAAGGAGGCACCGCTGTTTCTTTCAGGGCTCAGCGAGGAGGCCAGTAATTCGAAGCTGGATCCGAGGACTTTCCTTGGGACCCCTTGCCGCCTCACCACGCCACCTTTCGTCTGATTGGGCTCTGAGTGCACGAGGGCTCAACCCACGCTCCGACTTAGGGTTTCACCACTGAGCCGTGGCCCCAGCTCCAGGAGGCATTGCAGCCCGAGGGACTGCCTTCACGTCCGGCCACGGCCACTGCCAGGGGCCGGTGGCGACAGCGACGAAAGGCTTCCGGGAGGCACTGGCGCCTCCGCCCGACGCCCTTCCTTGCGGACGAGCCGGGGGCTGACCCTTGTTCGTGACACCAATTCTTAGGCATGGCACTCAGAGCTGGGCGCCGGGGACTCTAATGAATCCAGACTCGGGCCAGGAGCCGTGGGCAGAGGGACAACTAGCAGCCCACAGCTAATCCCCATCACCAGCGATCTTCGTTGGCCAGGTAGGGGAGGGTGGGAGGAGCTGAACCTCGCCTTCCGGGGTTCATCTCCAAAGCACCGCCCTTTCGGGGGCGTTCTCCGGTACGCCGTAAAGCAGAGAGCATTCTTAACAACTCGCCTCCGTCTTTACGGCAGGCCGCATTCCACACGTTTAATATGGCGTTCTCTACATAGGCAGTAGCCGTGGTTTCTACCCCGGGTGGCCGGGAGCAGTGCTGAGCTGGACCTGTAGTTCGCCCAGCCTGGGCTGCAGAAAGCAGCAGTTAAAGTACATTTCTGGTCACGGCTCCAGGAAGCCACCCTCCTCTGAGGGTCAATAGTTGCCGCTTCCTTTTAGTTACTGCAAGTTCCTCCTCTGCCCCTGGTTTGTTACCCGCGCCACCTCTGGATATCCCCAGGTCCCAGACCCTTCCAGACTCAAACCATGAACCTTCGGCAGCTGCTGTTCCGCTTGCCCCATTATCTTGGAGCCTTGGGTTCCCCGCGTCGCCTGTGGTGGTCCCCGTCCATCGACACCATCTTCTCGGTGGGCTCTTGGCGTTGTCAGTCCTCCAAGTCCCCGGCCCACTGGAAACAGGTAGTGTCAGAGGCGGAGAAGATCGTGGGGTACCCCACGTCCTTCATGAGCCTCCGCTGCCTGCTGAGCGACGAGCTCAGCAACATCGCTATGCAGGTGCGGAAGCTGGTGGGCACTCAGCACCCTCTGCTTACCACAGCCAGGTGAGCTACCCCGCTCTCGCTGACACACACGCACTCATTGGAATTCTTTTTTTCTTGCTGGCAGACACGTTCTACCTCTCTCGGACTAGCTCCTGGTTTATCTCTTTTTAGTCCTTCCTTTTTACTCAATCCTCCTAGACGTTCCATGTTGTCTCTTCTCTAGTCCACTTAACATTCTTGCGCAGCTGAGTGGATAAGTGGTTTTCTTTGAGAAACACTTGTATGCTTTCCGCGATTTGGCTTCTTAATTGTTGAGGATGAAGATGCCTCAGTGATTTGTGGAGAAATCGAGCGGGGATGTAGGTTTATTGAGTCACTTCCTGGAATTAAAAATTGGATAGATTAATTTTCTGTCCCACACTGTTCAGGGAAAGTAGGGAGGGAGAGAGAGAGGCTGAAGGTAGATAGTTCTTTCCAATGAATATCCTGGGGTTGAAGTGGGAATTTATCCCATTGGTAGTCATTATCTTCTTGGGATATTTCTCACTTATGCTGTACTACTGCTGTGAAACCTGCCTTTAGGATTTATAAAACCTTTTTTTTTTCCCCACTTAAAAAAATTCCACACCTTCTGATTTGTAGTTAGTTTAAACATACAGCAAAGTTACAAGAAATATACTACAGAGAACATGCTTGCATACCCTATAATCAGATTCACCTACTACGTAGATATATATATGTCTAAATATATGTCAATATACATAAAATACATAAACATACCGATATATATATATATATATGTATATTATTCACATGTATATGTCGTTCTATATTTTTTGTTGGGATCATTTGATTTTAGATTGCATACATCATGATCCTCTTCCCAAAAATACTTCAGTATGTATTTCCTAAGCATAGCAGTAATCTCCTACGTAAGTACACTACAGTTACCGACTTAGGTATATTTAATATTCATACAATACTTTAATCTACCATTTAATTTCAATTTTGTTAATTGAATAATAATGTTCTTTATAGTTTATTTTATTATATTTTATTTTGTTTTATTTTATTTTGTCTCCCAGGCTGGAGTGCAGTGGCATGATCTCTTCTCACTTTAACCTTCACCTCTTGAGTTCAAATGATTCTCCTGTCTCAGCCTCTGAAGTAGCTGGGACTACTGGTGTGCACCATCACACCCAGCTAATTTTTGTATTTTGAGTAGAGACGGGGTTTCACCATGTTAGCCAGGATGGTCTCGATCTCCTGACTTCGTGATTTGCCCACCTCGGGCTCCCGGAGTGCTGGGATTACAGGCATGAGCCACCGGGCCTGGCCTGTTATAGTATTCTTTACCCTGCAGGACACGATTCAGTCCAGGATCAAATATTGCATTTAGTTGTTATATTTCGTTCGTCTTCTTCAATCAGACACATTTTCATATTTCTTCTTGGCTTTTGTGACTAAAGCAGTGGTTCTCAACTGGGGCAATTTTGAGAGGACATTTGGCAATGTATGGAGACATTTTTGGTGGTCACAAATGGAGGCACATTACTGGCATTTAGTGGATAGAGGCCAGGGATGCTACCCTTCAGTGCCCAGGGCAGACCCACAAGAAATAATCAGGTGCTACAAAATGTCAGTAGTGCCAACGTGGAGATATCCAGGACTAAAAGCACCTTTTTTTCTGTTGTTTTTTAAAAGTAATCTTCTATTTTGATATAGTTATAGATTTACATGCAGTTGGAAGAAATAACATAAAAAAATCTAACATATACCTAACCCAGTTTCTCCCAATGGTAACATCTTTTGAAACAATGGTATAATATCATAAGCAGGATATTTACATTGATACAGTCAAGATAAAGAACACATTCATCACTATAAGGATTCCTCATGTTGCTCTTTTTTAGCCACACTCACTTCCCTTGCCCACCCTTTTCTATAGTGTTTGAGGCACCTGTCATTTTCTTACTGCAAAGGTTACCAAATAGCAATAATAAAGTGATTTTATTCTTTGGCATTTTTCCTAGTTATTAGGAATGTCATCTTATGATTAGCTGGAATGTTTTCCAGAGATTCTAGATGATACACACTCAAAACACATACACACACATATATGTTTAAAGCTTAATGAAATGAATAAGCCAAAACTTAAGAACTCCCAAACTTAAGAACTGTAATTTTACCCATCCTGTTGAAGCTAAATATGTACTTCTCAGTGTATCTCTCTGACTCCCACTAAACTGTTTTAAACATTTTTCCTTTTCTTTTTTAAAATTTAAGTTCTGGGGTACATATGCAGATCTTGCAGGATTGTTACATACGTATACACATGCCATGGTAGTTTGCTGCCTCCATCCCCCCGTCACCTGTCACCTGCATTAGGTATTTCTCCTAATGCTATCCCTCCCCAACCTCCCCACTCCCTGCAATCCCTCCCCTAGCCCCCCACCCCTCAACAGACCCCACTGTGTAATGTTCCCCTCCGTGTGTCCATGTGTTCTCATTGTTCAGCACGTGAGAACGTGGGGTTTGGTTTTCTGTTCTTGTGTTGGTTTGCTGAGAATGACGGTTTCCAGGTTCATCCATGTCCCTGCAAAGGACATGAACTCATTGTTTCTTATGGCTGCGTAGTATTCCATGGGGGTATATGTGCCACATTTTTTTTTTTTTTTTCAATTCAGTGTCTAATGTTTCGGCTTCTTCTTTTTTTTTTTTTTTTCTGTGAGGGGCGGGGTCGCCTCTAGGGGCTGGCTGTATAAGAATTTCACACCACGACCAGGCTGGACACCAGTGGCAAGAGGGACTCAGAGAAAGGACTTGAGGCCACGGTTGCACAGGGTCCCTTTGCATGGGACACCTCTTGAGGGTCGGGATGGGGGTAGCGGCATGAAGGTGGGGCTTGGGAGCCAGGCAGAGACAGGTTCAAATTCCAGCTGGCTGTACTGGACAAAGCACATGACTCTCTGTGTCTCCGTTTCCTCATCTGTAAAGGGAAGGTGATTTTAACTTATGATGTTATAGCAAAGGTAGGGTGAGCTGGTGGGGTCAGGCAGGCCCAGTGAGGAATAGCCATGGGATTTCTTTTCTTTTTTCTTAAAAAAAAAAAAAAAAGAAGAAAGAAAGAAAAAAAAAGAGTGAAGGAGAGGAAGAAAGAGAAAGAGGACGAGGGAGAGAGAACAGGGGTGTTGCTTTATTGCGCCACATTTTTTTAATCCAGTCTATCTTTGATAGGCACTTGGGTTTGTTCCATGCCTTTGCTGTTATACACAGTGTTGCAATTAATGTACGTGTGCACATTTTTCCTTTTCAAAATTACAATGGGACCTGGTGTGGTGGCTCATGTCTGTGATCCCAGCACTTTGGGAGGCAAAGTAGAAAGATTGCTTGAGCCCAGGAGTTTGAGACCAGCCTGGGCAACAGAGCAAAACCCTCTGTCTACAAAAAAATAAATTAGTTGGGCTTGGAGGTGCACATCTATAGTCCCAGCTACTTGGGAGGATTGGTTGAGTTGGGAGGTCAAGGCTGTTGTGAGCCATGATTGCGCCACTGCCCTCCTGTCTGGGCAAGAGACCCTGTCTCAAAGTAAAACGAAATAAATAAAATTACATTGTTATTTTTCTAAATAGTAATATTTCATTTTACTGGTTTTTTTGTTTTCATTTTTTTTTTCATTTTACTGATTTCTTTGCAATGTACAAATATAGTTTATTGCATATGGCTCTATGTGACTTTCTTTTTAAAATTCATGGTTTCTGAGATTCATCCATGTTTTATGTTTAACTGTATTTCATTAGGTTTTTACTGGTGTATGAAATTCTATTGTGTGAATGTACCACAATCGTCTTTTTTTAAAAAAATTTTTTGAGACAGAGTTTCGCTCTTGTTGACCAGGCTGGAGTTCGGTGGCACAGTCTCAGCTTGCTACAACCTCTGCCTCCCAGGTTCAAGCGATTCCCCTGTTTCAAGTAGCTAGGATTACAGGTGCCCACCACCATGCCTGGCTAATTTTTGTATTTTTAGTAGAGACAGCATTTCACCATGTTGGCCAGGCTGGTCTCGAACTCCTGACATCAGGTGATCTGCCCACCTTAGCCTCCCAAAGTGCTAGGATTATAGGCATGATCCACCATGCTGGGCCTCACAGTTGTCTTGTAATCAACATTTGGGTTGTTGTTGCATTTTTTTGGTATTATGAAAAATGCTGTTATAAATATGTTTGCATCTCTTTTGGTGTTCATGTCATGAGGATATAAATACAGGAGTGTAATTGCTGGGTGTGCACGTGTTTATCTTTAGAATGCTTTCTAAAGTGAATGTATCAGTTCATACTCTCATAATCAACTTCTGAGTTCAGGTTACTCCTAGTTCTCATAACACTAGAACCAAAAGGTTTCTTATTTTATTTATTTTTTATTTTTTGAGACAGAGTCTTGCTCTGTTGCCAGGCTGGAGTGCAGTGGCATGATCTCGGCTCATTGCAAATTCTGACTACCTGGTTCATGCGATTCTTCTGCCTCAGCCTCCTGTGTAGCTGGGATTATAGGCATGCGCCACTATACCCAGCTAATTTTTGTATATTTAGTAGAGATGGGGTTTCACCATGTTGGCCAGGATGGTCTCCATCTCCTGACCTCGTGATCTGCCCGCCTCAGCCTCCCAAAGTGCTAGGATTACAGGTGTGAGCCACTGTGCCTGGCTAAATTTTCTTAATTTTTGCTAATCCAGTAGGAGGTTTCTTTGTGATTGATGGGAATGATAATGTCAATGATAGGGGCTATACTAATATTAATATATTGCATTGTGAGTATTGTAGTCCATAATAAAACACAGAAGTGAAAAGAGTATAGCTATAAAGAGCCTTATTAATGTGTATATTTCGAGAACAACAGTTCATCTACTTAGTTGCAAGAGCATCAGATGAAGGTTTGGAGAAGATCTCTTCAGAGGCCACCTGGATGAAAGCTTGTGAGACCAATGGTTCTACAACTTTCCTAATTGTTGCCTAACCTGCCTTATAGTCCTACAGTACAGTGGAAGAATTGGAGAGGCACGAAATAAATAAGATTTTGCAAAGCTGTGGTAGCATGTATGAATTGCTGCATTTTGTAAGAGAAGAATGAGCTAACCTGCATATAATTTTATTACATTTACTATGATAATGTGTTGCAAATTATTTAAACGGCCTAAACTCATAGACAGCCAACAAAGAAACCTTTGAGGTATGGATATATATATCTTTATATATCTGTGTATACACTGTATGCAGGTATTTCAGCAAAGGAGCAGGCATTTGATCAGAGGTTAGGCAGGTTATGATTATTGTAAATTGTAACTAAAAATCATGGATTAAGCAGCTGTATTTTTTGTTTTTTATTTTTATTTTTTTGAGGCAGAGTCTTGCTCTGTTGCCCTGGCTGGAGCCATTTACTTTTCAAATAAAGCTACATGGTATGTTAGTGGTAAATCATGTCTAAAGCCCTAAAATTTAGATAAATGGTGATATTGGCAAATGGCAGAAATAAAAAGCACCATAAATTGCTATTCACTGATCTCTTTACCTAAGACATCTTATCAAGAAAAGGGAAAAATGGCCTAGATGTGACATATATTCTTTAATTTAACAGTAAATAAGAAATTAGATTTAAAATCTTGAGGTTTGATGAGGTAATGATTCTGTTACTAGGAATGGAGGAGCAGTTAGCTCATTTTTACTCTTGTTCATCTAGCTTTTCTAGGATCTCTCTGTTGTTAACTATAATTAGATAAATAATCACCAATTAATTTACTAGGTTACTTCAGCTCAGGGGCTTGAGAGCAACCTGGGCAACATGGTAAAACCTCTTCTCTACAAAAGGTTAGCCACGTGTGGTGGTGCATGCCTGTCGTCTTAGCTACTTGGGAGGCTGAGATGAGAGGATCCTTTCAGCCCAGGAGGTTAAGGCTGCAGTGAACTGTGATCATGTCACTGCACTCTATCCTGGGCAACAGAGTGATACCCTGTCTCAAAAAAAAAAAGGAAGTCTAATACATGGACCCTGTCCCTTGATGAGTTGACACAAAAGATATTTACAATTATCTAACAGAAGGAAACAAATGACTTGTCGTTAATGAGCCATTACAATGGCCTGGAATAGTAGAGAACCTTTCATGGAGAAATTGGGACTTCACTGAAGAAAAGCTGGATAAAAATTACATGAATAATCTTTTAGGGTAGTGGTTGTATAATATTTATTTTTTCCTTCATGATTCTTTCTTTTTTCCCCTTTCTTCTCCAGGCTCCCATACCTCTACTAGGTATGGGTAAAACCTTAAAAGCAAGAATAAGGAGTGCAATAAAGTGATCAGCATGAATAGAGCTAGAATAGCCAAAACTAGAGCATTTTAGAATAGCTAAAATATTGGAAAAAGAAAGCATGAGTGAGGAATCATTCTACCTACTGTTAAATCTTACTATATAGCTGCATTAATGAAAACACTGTGGTATTGGCAGAGGAATAGACAGATCAATGGAACAGAATAGAGAACCGAGAAATAGATCAACACAAATAGGCCCAATTGATTTTTAACAAAAGTGCAAAAACAATTCAATGGAGGGAGGATAGTTTGTTTTTTTTTCTTTCCCCCAAGATAAGGCTGGAACAATTCAACATCGTAGGCAAAAGAAATGAACCTTAACCTAAATCTCACACAATATTTTTTTTAAAAAATGTAAAATGGTTTATTTGTGAAACCAATGTCCATTAAAAATAGATTTAAATGTGAAATGTGAAACTATAAAACTTTCAGAAGAAAACGTAGGATAACATCACAGCTGGACACGGTGGCTCACGCCTGTAATCCGAGCACTTTGGGAGGCCAAGGTGGGCAGATCACCTGAGGTCAGGAGTTTGAGACAAGCCTGGCCAACATGGTAAAACCCTGTCTCTACTAAAAATACAAAAATTAGCTGGCCATGGTGGCGGGCACCTGTAATCTCAGCTACTTGGGAGGCTGAGGCACAAGAATCGCTTCAACCCAGGAGACAGAGGTTGCAGTGAGCCGAGACTGCCCCACTGCACTGCAGCCTGGGCAATATAGCAAGACTCAATCTCAAAAAAAAAAAAAAAAAAAGAGAGAAGAAAATATAGCATAACATCTTCAGGACCTAGGGCTAGGTAAGCAGTTCTTAGACATGACACTGAAAACTTAATTCTTAAAAGAAAACAATAATTGGACTTCATAAAAGTTTGAAACTTAACTCTGTGAAAGACCCAAAAGTTTAGCCACAGACTGGGAGAAAATATTTGCAAATCACATTATTCAAAGAAGGACTTGTATCCAGATTATGTAAAGAATGCTCTAAACTCAAGAGGACAGGTATGTTGGCTCATGCCTATAATCCCAGAATTTTGGGAGGCTGACGTGGGTGGATCACTTGAGGCCAAGAGTTTGAGTCCAGCCTGGCCAACATAGTGAAACCCCGTCTCTACTAAAAATACAAAAATTAACTGGGTGTGATGGTGGGTGCCTGTAGTCCCAGCTACTCCAGAGGCTGAGGCAGGAGAATCGCTTGAACCTGGGAGGTGGAGGTTGCAGTGAGATTGCGCCACTGCACTCTAGCCTGGGTGACAGAATGACACTCTGTCTCAAAAAAAAAAAAAAAAAAAAAAAAAACAAAAAACTCTCTAAACTCAAAAAAACAAACAATATGATTAGAAAATGAGGTAAAAAGCCTGGTGCGGTGATTCGTGCCTGTAGTCCCAGTTACTAGGGAAACAGAGACGGGAGGCTCCCTTGAACCCGAGAGTTTGAGTTCAAGGCTGCAGTGAGCTGTGATTGTACCACTGCACTCTAGCCTGGGCAACAGAGCAAGACCTTGTCACACACACACGCACACACACAAAGACGAAAATAAAGTGGGCTAAAAGAAAAACCTATAAAGGTAGCAAGTAAGCATGTGAAAAGATGTTCAACATTATTAGCCATTTGGGAAATGCAAATTAAAATCAAGATGGGATATTACTATGTACCAATTAGAATGGCTAAAATAAAAAATACAATATGTAATCTAGTAATAATGTAGAGAAACTAGATTTCTCATACATTGCTGATGGGAATGTAAAATGATTTTGCCCCTCTGGAAAATAGCTCAGCAATTTCTTATAAATTAAACATGTGGGTGGGCATAGTGGCTCACACCTGTAATCCCAGCACTTTGGGAGGCTGAGGCAGGCAGATCACTTGAGTCCAGGAGTTCAAGACCAGCTCGGGCAATGTGGCAAAATGCCATCTCTACAAAATATGTAAAATATTAGTTAGGTGTGGTGGTGCATGCCTGTGGTCCCAGCTACTTGGGAGGTTGAGATAAGAGGACCACTTGAGGATGGAAGGTGGAGGCTGCAGTGAGCCGTGATTGTGCCAGTGCGCTCCAGCATGGATGACAGAACCAGACCCTGTCTCAGTCAGTCAATCAGTTGATCGATCAATCATTTTAAACAAACACTTACCATATAGCCCAGCAGTCATACTTCTGAGCATTTATTCCAGAGGAGTAAAAACCTATGTCCATATCAAAATCTATACAGAAATGTTTATGGCAGCCTTATTTGTAATAGGCTGCCATAACCTATAGAATTATAGGTTGAAAATCCTACGTATAGGTATTTCTCCTTTGCAGTTAAGTTTCTTGTGTTGATGCCATTTTCATTCCACTGCTTGGATAGGACTGTGTGTTCTTTCTAGAGGAAAGATCCTTTCTTTAGAATGATGTTCCGTAATTTCACCTTGATGGTTTTTGGAGTGGAGAATGAGGGCCTTCTTAATTTAATCCTATATCCTTTATTTTGGGATGATTTTTTGTGTTATTTCTTCCATATCATGATTCCCATCATTTTCTCTCTCATGATGGAATTTTGTAGTTGGTCATTATGAATTGATTCCTCAACATTCTTCCCCTTACATTCATAGTTTTTCTTTCTTTAATTTATCCTCTACATATATTGTTTGTTATACTATTTTAATTTTGTCTTTAATTATTTCCCAACTGGAAACAACCCAAATGTCCTAATGAGTGGTTGAACAAACTGTGGGACATACATAACAATAAAATGCTATTCAACAATAAAAGGAAATAAACCGTTGATACCCACAACAACTTGGGTGAGTCTCAGAGGCATTATTCTGAGTGAAAAAAATCAATCTCATTCCTCAAAAAATTAAAAATAGAATTACCATATGATCTAACAATTCTGCTTCTGAGCCTGTATCCAAAAGAATTCAAAGCAGTGTCTCAAAGAGATATTGGTATACCCATGTTCATAGCAGCAGTATTGACAGTAGCCAAGATGTGGAAGCAACCCAGTTGGTCCATTGATGGTTGAATGGATTAACTAAATGTGATATATACATACTATGGAATATTATTCAGCCTTAAAAAGGAAGGAGGGGCCAGGCACAGGCTCGTGCCTATAATCCCAGCACTTTGGGAAGCTGAAGTGGGAGGACCACTTGAGGCCAGGAGTTTGAGACCAGCTTGGGCAACATAGTGAGAATCCATTTCTATAGAAAAATAAATTAGCAAATTAGCTGGGCCTGGTGGTACGCACCTGTAGTCCCAGCTACTTGGGAGGCTGAGGCAGGAGAATTGCTTGAACCCGAGAGGCGGAGGTTGCAGTGAGCCGAGGTCGCGCCACTGCACTCCAGTCTGGCGCCTGGTGACGGAGTGAGACTCTGTCTGAAAAAATAAAAAAATAAAAAATTAGCTAGACATGGTGTCTCCTAGCTGCTCTAGGGGCTGAAGTGGGTGGACCGTTTGAGCTCACGTGTTTGAGGTTGCACACGTGTCATAATATGGATGAACCTGGAGGATATGATGCTAAATGAAATAAATAAGTCACAAAAGGACAAATACTATGTGATTCCACTTATATAAAGTGTCTAGGATAGTCAGATTTAGAGAAACAGTATGTAGAAACAGAAAGGTGGTCTCTAGACACTGAAAGAAGGGGGAAATGGAGAGTTGTTTAATAGTTATAGGGTTTCAGTTTTGCAAGACAAAAAGTTCTGGAGATTGGTTATACAACACTGTGAGTATACTTAATGTTACTGAGCTGTATACTTAAAATGGTTAAGATGGTAAATTTTATGTAAATTTTACCACAATTTTTTTAAAAAGTCCATCTCAGAATTTAATATGTTGTCTGATTCCATTTATATCCTTTTCAAAATGACAAAACTGTGGAGCTGGAGAATAGTGTTTTCTGAAGTCCGGGACAATATGGGGAATAGGGAGGAGTGTAAATACAAAGAGGAATACTGTGGTAGAACAGTTGGGAGTTTTGTGGTGGTGAGTGCATGAGTCTATACATGGGATAAAATTGCTGCTATGGTTTGTCTGTGTCCCCACCCAAATCTCATCTTGAATTGTAACCCCCTTAATCCCCACATGGGAGGGACCCAGTGGGTAGTAATTGAATCATGTGGGCGGTTTCCCCCAGGCTGTTCTCATGACAGTGAATGACTTCTCATGAGAGCTGATGGTTTTGTAAGCATCTGGCATTTCCCCTTCTGGCACTCATTCTGTCTCCTTGGCACCCTGTGAAGAGGTGCCTTCTGCCATGTTGCAGAACTCTGAGTCAAATCTCTTTTCTTTACCAGTTACCCAGTCTGGGGCATCTCCATCAAGCAATGTGAGAACAGACTAATACTGTAAATTGATACCACAGAGAGTAGGGTGCTGCTGTAAAGATACCTGAAAATGTGGAAGCAACTTTGCAACTGGGTAACAGGTGAGGTTGGAACAGTTTGGAAGGCTCAGAAGATGTGGGAAAGTTTGGAACTTCCTAGAGACTTGTTGAATGGCTTTGATAAAATGCTGATAGTGATATGGACAATGAAGTCCAGGCTGAGGTGGTCTTAGATGGGAATGAGAAACTTGTTGGGAACTGAAGTAAAGGTCATTCTTGCTACGTTTTAGCAAAAAGACTGGCAGCTTTTTGCTCTTGCCCTAGAGATCTAGGGAACTCTGAACTTGACAGAGATGGTTTAAGGTATCTAGCAGAATAAATTTTTAAGCAGCAAAGCATGTAAGAGGTGACAGAACATAAAAATTTAGAAAATTTGCAGCCTGATGATATGATAGAAAAGAAAACCTATTTTCTGAAGAGAAATTCAAGCTGGCTGCAGAAATTTGCATAAGTGATAAGAAGCCAGATGCTAATTGCCAAGACAGTGGGGAAAATGTCTCCAGGATATGTCAGAGACCTTTTTGGCAGCCCCTCCCATCATAGGCCTGGAGGCCTAGGAGAGAAAATTGGTTTCCTGGGCCAGGTCCAGCCCTGCCTGCTGTATGCAGCCTCTAGACTTGGTGCCCTGCATCCCAGCTGCTTTAGCCGTGGCTAAAAGGGGCCAAGGTACTGCTCAGGCTGTTGCTTCAGAGGGTGCAAGCCCCAAGCTTTGACAGCTTCCACGTGGTGTTGAGCTTGCAGTGTGCAGAAGATAAGAATTGAGGTTTGGATATCTCTGCCTAGATTTCAGAGGATATATGGAAATGCCTTGATGTCTAGGCAGAAGTCTGCTGCAGGGGTGAAGCCCTCATTGGAGACCCTCTGGTAGGGCTGTGCAGAAGGGAAATGTAGGGATGGAGCCCCCACACAGAGTTCCCACTGAGGTACTGCCTAGTGGAGCTATGAGAAGAGAGCCAACATCCTCCAGACCACAGAATGGTAGATCCACCAACAGCTCGCACCCTGTGCCTGGAAAAGCCGCAGAGCTCAGTGCTAGCTGTGAAAGCAGCTGAGAGACTACCCTGCAAAACCACAGTGGCAGAGTTGCCCAAGACTTGGGAGCCCAACTCTTGTATCAGTGTGACCTGGATGTGAGACATGGAATCAAAGGAGATCATTTTGGAACTTTAAGGTTTACTGACTGCCCTATTGGACTTGCAGGCAGTATGTAGCCCCTCTGCTTTGACCAATTTCTCCCATTTGGAACAGATGTATTTACGCGATGCCTGTACCCCCATTGTGTCTAGGAAGTAACTCACTTGCTTTTGATTTTATAGGCTCATAGGTGGAAGGGACTTGCATTGTCTCGAATGAATCTTTGGACTTGAACTTTTGGATTAATGCTGGAATGAGTTAAGACTTTGGGGGATGTGGTTGGAAGGGCATGATTGTGTTTTAAAATGTGAGCACATGAGATTTGGGAGGGGCCAGGGTCATAATGTCCCCACCTAAATCTCATCTTGAATTGTAATTCCCATAATTCCCTCGTGTCATGGGAGGGACTAGTGGGAGGTAATTGAATCATTGGGGCTGTTCTCATGATAGTGAATGAGTTCTCACATGATCTGATGGTTTTATAAACGTCTGGCATTTGCTCTGCTGGCACTCATTCTCTCTTCTGCCGCCCTGTGAAGAGGTGCTTTTGACCATGATTGTAAGTTCCCTGAGGCCTCACCAGCCATGTGGAACTGTGAGTCAGTTAAGCTTCTTCTTCTTCTTTTTTTTTTTTTTTTATAAATTACCCAGTCTTGAGTATTTCCTTGTAGCAATGTGAGAACAGACTAATACAATTGCAAAGAACTCTGTACGCCTACACACAGAAAGAATGCAGGTTAAAAGATGATGAAAATGGAGTAAGTTCTGTAGTTAACAATCTATCAGTATCAATTTTTTGGTTTTAATATTCTACAGCTATTACACGATTTCACCATTAGGTGAAGGATACATAGGACTCTATGCCATTTTTGCAACTTTCTGTTTATCTGTAATTATTTCTTATTTTGAAAAGTCTTTTAAAAAAGCACTTCAAATCTAGAGAGAGAGAGAGAGAGAGAGAGAGAGAGAAAGAGAGAGAGAAGAACCTGAGAGACAGAGATGGTTGTGCTGTAGATTCATCTCTGTCAGTACTTACCTGTGTGATCACCAAGCTAGTCATTTTATCTCTCTGGCTTTAGTTTCCCAAGCAATGAGGAAAGGAGTTTGACTAGATGATTTCCAGTAATGTTACCAATTCCAGAGTAGTCTGGAAATTAGTTGTATCTGAATGTGGCAGGTAAGAAAGCCATTGTCAGTTCTCAAGCAGAGAATAAACCAGGTTGAATGAAATGTAATAAGTCTGTAGTCCTTCTTCCACAATTTAAAAATCTGAAAAAACACAATTTTTTTAGACTAACGAATCTGACCTGAACTGATGTGAGACCATTTATAATCTTTATTTATCCCGCTAAATGTGAATATTCATGCATTTGATGCAGAAATATTAAGGCTTTTGATTACAGGGTGCTGCCCAGTTCCTGCTGGAGTGTTGGGTAAAATGCACCTTCCTACAATCAGGACAATTTTGGATTTTGAAAGACATTTGGTTTGGTTTCAAGGACTTTGGATGAGGGATAGTGAACTTGTCCAAGCTGGACAGTGATATGTAGGATGGCCCAGGTATGTGACATAGATTTGTAGGATGGGAGAAACTGAAGGTAACAGCATGGATCAACTGCCCCCTTTCTCTCAGTACAACTTCTACTCAATGGTTTTATTACTATTTCCCTAATTAAATGTAATTATCCACTTTTGAAATATATATAATATATAATTATGTATAATATATAAAATTTATTAAAAAGTATGTATATAATCTAATTACTTAAATTTCTGTATAAATTACTAAAATTTAAGTACTTTTAGTTTTTGCAAATTCACTTCATATAATACCTGCTATCAAGAACTTAAATGCTTTCAATGTCCTATAAAGAATACTTAATTGTTTTAGAGGGAATGACTAATACTTTTCCAAAAGAGAATTGGTTAGACTTTTGTTGTTTCTAAAATATAGCTGATTGTTTGAGTAATAAGGCTTTATTTATTTTCATTAATTACTCTTGACAGATTTGGCTTTTAGGATTAAATTTTTGTTTAAATACTCATTTTGCTTTTGCCTTCAAAACACTATGCTCTCTATTTCAGATTTAGATAGATAGGATTAATTTAGTATCCAGTTATTGGAGACAAATTATGACATTTAGTCTCTTAGGGTGTGTTGATTCCTCTGTAGGGACTTAATGTTCCTAAGTTCACTACAGTTACATGGCTGCCTAAAAAACCTTATTAGTCCTTTTCCGCATAGTAAAATTCTTCAGAGCTCTTTGAATTCATTATTGGAAATTTAATTTTAGTCTCTTCCATGTTTATGAAAGACCTTTTCTATATTCAGTTCTGTAATTACTGACTGAAAACCTACATTACCTATTAAGAACTTTTTCTTGGATGACTAGGAGAAAATTATAAATTTTAATTCATTCCACAAATATTTGAGGTGCTCTGGGCATGGATGTAAAAACAAGAATAAGACCCAGTTGCTGCCGCCCAGGAATTTATGAGAGACAGTATAGTAAGCATGAGCTCCAGAATCAGACTGGTTTCACATCCTGCCTCTCCCACTGTCAAGCTATGAGATCTAAGGCAATTAGATCTTAACTTAAGTTAACTTCTCTGTACCTTAGTTTCTTCATCTGTACATTGAGGATAATAATAATAGAACCTGGTGGTCAGGTGCAGTGGCTCAAACCTGTAATTCAGCACTTTGGGAGGCTAAAGTGGAAGGATTACTGAAGGTCAGGAGTTCAAGACCTGCCTGGGCAACACAGTGGGATCCCATCTATTAAATAAATAAATAAATAAATAATAACCGGGTGTAGTCGTGTGTGCCCGTGGTCCCAGCTACTTGGAAGGCTGAAGTGAGAGGATCACTTGAGCCTGGGAGGTTGAGACTGCAGTGAGCCGTGATTGTGCCACTGTACTCCAGCCTGTGTGACAGAGTGAGATCCTACCTCAAAAATAAATAAGTAATAGTAGCTGTGTCATAGCATTTTATGAAGATTGACTTAATATAGGTAAAGTGCTTAGAGCAGTACCTGGCACATAGGCAAGTACCCAGATATTAGCAATTATCATTATTATAAATTCATTTTAGTGGGGAGATATACACAGAGTACCTTGAGATAAATGCTGTAGTGAACAATGTGTTGTAGAGACAGAGGGAGAAAAAGATCTCTCTCCCTAAAGAAAATGGAAGACTACCAAAGACAAAGTGGCATATGAGTAGGTCATGTGGAATGAAAAAGAGATGACTGAGGCTGGAAAAGAAATTAAGGCATAATAAATTGCTTGGCAAAGTGTAGGAAAAGTTGTAGTTTGGTGTAGACTGAACGTGGAATCAGATGAGGCAAAAGAGATAGACTGGAAATACAGACGTGCACAAAATTACCATGTAGATACTGACGTCAGCCACCTATTTGCAAGTAAACAGTAACATGTACCACTAAGTATTTATTACAGGGGGCTTTCTCCATTCAGCTGATTCTCAGGATCACCCCTGAATGGAGTTGTTATGCAGCAGTAGAATACTTGCAGCTGGTGGTAACACAATGTTCAGGTCTTTCTGTAACCAGGAGAGGCATTTTCCACCCTGCAAGCTTGCTGGTCATAGGGTACTCCTCATGAAGCCATAGGTGCAATTTGAGGGAGAGTTGGCATGTAGCAGGAATATGCCTGTAAGGAATGTAAATTATCTGATAATGCAATTTAATTGTGCTTTCACAACCCATTTTGGACTTGTTGGAATTTAGAGTTAAATGCATCCAGTAACAACTCATGATGGGCAGCTAGGTTGTATGGTCACTTAATGTTCTATTCTATGTTCACTAGAGTCTAGTAGCAAGCCAGGAGCTGTTTTTCAGAAAGAAATAGTTACTTCAGTTGCTTGCTGAAATTGCCATGGCCTTGTTTCAATACCTGCATTCATTGCAACTTTTCACAGGTTAAATACAACATCATTTTAGGTAGAGACATCTTTTCAGTTTTCTATACAGTAAGAAAGTAGAGGGAGGAGGGCAGTATGCCTTTGTCTCATAATGACATTTCACTATTCCTTTACAAATTTTAGAAAATTTCCCCCTTAGAAATGCAATGATTTTCATAAGGAAGGGGAATTTGATCATCTTCCACTTTGTACCTCTGACCATAATAGTCCTTCGGAACCAGGGAGTCATTGTAGGCATTCTGACAGTATTTGGTAATATCTGAAAACTAGGATGTGTTTGGGTTTTGTCATGATGACTACTGCGAGAAGGTAGAATTAGAACCCCATCTCTTATACGTGACTGTCATAAATTGTCAATCCAACTAATGGACCTGTGGTATTCTTAATTCCTAAGAATTAATGTTAGCTCAAAGCCAGTATGTAATAATCATGGAGAGGTTTGAATATTTTCCTTTTGCCTGCTCATGATTACCTGGGTAAATGGCTAGAGATCCATTATGAGGAAATAAAACCTCCCAAAAGGGATTTGGCGTCCCCTTCAAGGAACTGTGGGTCTCAAATTTGGGTGAGAATTCCTGACTCTCTACTGTAGTGGCTCATACAAGTTTACTAGACCTGGAATTGTTTATTCATTTCTGGTTACTTAAGTCAAAACAGGCTGGGCATGGTGGCTCACACCTGTAATCCCAGCACTTTGGGAGGCTGAGGTGGGTGGATTGCTGAGGTCGAGAGTTCAAGACCAGCCTGGCCAACATGGCAAAACCTGTCTCTACTAAAAATACAAAGAAAAAAAAAAGAATTAGCCAGGCATGGTGGTGCATGTCCATAATCCCAGCTACTTGGGAGGCTGAAGCAGGAGAATCACTTGAACCCTGGAGGTGGAGATTGTGGTGAGCTGAGATGGTGCCCTTTGCACTCCAGCCTGGGTGACAGAGCAAGACTCATCTCAAAAGTTATAATAATAATAAAAAAATAAAAACAGATCTTAGTGGGTTGCCTGTTGACTTGAGTTATTGAGTCTAATTAAATATAGACGGATTTCTGCTTATCACAACAAAGCTTGAGATGACATAATATTCCATATCCACTTTGCTGCCTGTTAGGGTCACCATGCCCACTTCGCTTCTGTAAGTTAACTGCTACCACCTAGACGCGACCTTTCCTTGGTTTCCTCCCATTGCTTTCTGAGTTCAGGGAGTCCATTTCTGTAGCAGTCCTTCCCATGGAAATCCTTAGCCCTAGAAACTAGAGCCAGTAAAGTGATTAGTAATGATTGTCATGTGCTTGCTTTTCACCAGTCTATTTCCTGTGTCAGTAGTGAAAGAACCTTCTAGCCTCAATCGAGAGATACAAGAGCAGTATGTTACATGAATAACAATTTCATATACAGTTGACCTTTGAACAGGTTCGAACTGTGCAGATCTACTTACATTCAGATTTTTTTCAACCAGAGGTAGGGCATAGGGGAATGTGAAGCTCGTTTGCAGGGAGGGCCGACTTTTCATAACACACAGGCACCCACAGGGCTGATTTTGGGACTTGAGTATGCACAGATTTTGGTGTATGTGGAAATGGAGAGGTCCTAGAATGAATCTCCCGCATATAACAAGACACGGCTATAATTTTTTTTTTTTTTTTTTTGGGACAGGGTCTCGCTCTGTTTCCCAGGCTGGAGTGTAGTGGTGCAGTCTTGGCTCACTGTATCTGCCTCTCAGCCTCAAGCAATTCTTGTACGTCATCCTGCTGAGTAGCTGGGACTACAGGTATGCACCACCAGGCCCGGTTAATTTTTGTATTTTTAGTAGAGACAAGGTTTTGCCATGTTGGCCAGGCTGCTGGTCTTAGACTCCTGGTCTGAAGTGATCTGCCCACCTTGGCCTCCTAAAGTGCTGGGATTACAGATGTGAGCCACTGCTCCTGGCCTCACAACTGTAATTTGAATAGAGAAAAGTGGTGAGAGAATGCATTTTCATGGTGGGTTTTCCCTTATTTCAAAGAACTACCAGTGCAATGGCACACACCTATAATCTCAACTGCTCAGGAGGCTGAGGTGAGAGGATGGCTCGAGGCCAGGAGTTCAAGGCTGCAGTGAGCTACGAGCATGCCACTGCACTCCTCCAGCCTGAGTGACAGAGCAAGACTCTGTCTCAAAAGAAAAAAAACCTACACTGAAGCAGTCAGTACTAGTTTCATATTAGAAATAGCAATTTAGTATCAGTTAAGTACCATCATCTGTCATAGTAAATTAATGCCAATTTGAATAAATTTTGTTTTCAATTTGTACTTTATTTTTTAAATTGACAAATAATAATTGTACATATTCATGGAGTACATAGTGATGTTTTGATATATATAATGTATGATGATTAGATCAGGGTAATTAGCATGTCTGTCATCTCAAACATTTATCACTTCTTTGTGTTGGGAACATTTTTACCCTCCTAGCTGTTTGAAACTATGTAATACGGTATTGTTAACTATAATCATCCTACAGTGATAAAGAAATACTAGAACTTACTCCTCTCATCTAACTGAAATTTTGTATCCTTTAACAAATCTCTCCTTTATTTTGGTTACATAAGAACTATAACCAAATAGAGTTTATCATTTTTACATGTGTACATGCTTAAATAATAATTTAATAAAAATTACTTAAGGCAGTACTCAATAACTGAATTTTTCCCTTTGAAAGGAGTACATATATTATTTAAGGCTGAAGAATACTACTAACTGGTCTGTGTTCGTAATTTTGAGCCCAATTAATGAAGATATATTGGTTGTAGGTTTTTAAGTGCTATAATAATTCCTTTTGTTTAGATAATAAGGAATTTGGGTTTAGATAATTTCTCTTCTCATGTTGCTCATTACTACTGTATTGCCAACTGCTTTTTGTCAATCCTGTATTCTATAATTGTCCCTTCTTTATTCTGTAGGACCAAGATTTGTCTCCCTTTGCTAAAAACACCTTAAAGGCCCATTAGTTACCAAAGAAAATCCATCTGTGTGTGTGGTTTGAAGAAGAGTTTAATGAATATTTTCCCAAAAGTAGCTATCCTAGAGTAGGTTTTAAAAATGGGTAGTAAATATTAACCCTTCAGATAGTTGTTTTTGATTTAATATTTTTTGGAAGTTCTAAATACAAATCTTTAGTTTATGGAGTGCAGCTGGATTTGCTTTTCTTCCTATGACTCAGCAAAGGCTCTTGAAAGCCTTTCAGGTTTTTTTTTTTTTTTTTTTTTTTTTTTTTTTTTTTTTTTGCTATTTTTGTGTTCTGTTACTTTGTTTCAACAAATGTTTTTAAATAGCTTTAAAAATTGTTATTCTCCATGAGTCTTCTTGGAATACTATTTCATTTGTTCCAAAGATATTTTTTTTATTTTTGGCAAATTAAAAATATTTTACTTCCAGTATTGTGAGGCTAGAGATAGATCTAATGAATACTCTAAAAGCTTAGTCATGTTTTGAATTTTTCAAACATTGATAATTTGCATGAACAAGCTCTTGATAATGTTTAATAATTACAGGGGCTTTATGACAGGAGATTTCTGTCTGTTAAATTGTTGATATTACCAAATAAATGAAATTTATTTTCAGAATAATAATACTTTCATAAATCTACTTCTTTAACATCTCTCTCTAACTTTAGGCTATTTCTTTTAGGCCATTGTGGTTTTAAAGGGAATGTCATTTAGTTTCACAGGACTACTACTCTAGTATATATAGACCTTTTGCTAAAAGCATTTTTGATTATTGAAAACTATTTATTTTCTCACTTTTTATTCTGTAGTGACCATGATTAAAATCAACACTCCATTGTGACTGTGTGACAATGGAGTATGCATGGTACAATTCTATGAGTACACAAAGAGGAGCTCATTTTAATCTACTCTCTCTGTGTGTGTGTGTGTGTGTGTGTGTGTGTGTGTGTGTGTGTGTGTGTTTTGAGGCAGTACAGGCTGCAGTATGGTGGCATGATCATAGCTCACTGCAGCATTGAACTCCTGGGCTCAAATGATCCTCTCATCTCAGCCTTCCATGTAGCTAGGACTACAGGTGTGTAACACCACACTGGGCTAGTTTAAATGTTGTTTTTTTTTGTAGAGATGTGATCTTGCTGTGTTTCCCAGGCTGGTCTTGAACTCCTGGGCTCAAGCTATCCTCCTGCCTTGGCCTCTCATACTACTGGGATTATAGACATGAGCTTCTGTGCCCGGACCTAAACAAACTGATTTTTTGTTTGTCTTTTACTGCTGAAAAAAAAAATTATTTTTATGAGTACATAGTAGGCATGTATATTTATGGAGTGTAAGGTATTTTGATATACACGTACAATGCCTAATAATCACATCAGGGTAAATGGGGTATGCATTACCTTAAGCATTTATTATTTCTTTGTCTTACAAACATCCCAGTTATACTCTTAATTACTTTTAAATATACAGTAAATAAATGTTAATGTAGTCACACTTTTGTGCTATCAAACACAACAATGTGATTTTATTCATTCCAACTATATTTTTGTACCCATTAACCATCCCTACCACCCACCTGCTACTACTATGCTTCCCAGCCTCTGGTAACCATCATTCTACACTCTGTTTCCATGAGTTCCCTTGTTTTGACATTTAGCTCCCACAAATGAGTATGAATACGTGAAGTTTGTCTTTCTCTGCCTGGTTTATTTCACTTAACATAGTGTCATCCAATTCCATTTATGTTGTTGCAAATGACAGTATCTCATTCTATTTTCTGGCTGAATAATACTCCACTGTGTATTTGTACAGCATTTTCTTTATGCACTCATCTGTTGATGGACATTTAGTTTGCGTCCACATCTTAGCTATTGTGAATAGTGCTGCAGTAAACATGTGAGTACAGATATCTCTTCAATATGCTGGTTTTCTTTCTTTAGGGCATATACCTAGCAGAGGGATTGCTGGATCATAAGTTAGCTCTATTTTTAGTTTTTGAGGAACCTGCATACTGTTTTCCATAATGGCTGTACTAATTTACATGCTCACTAATAGTGTATGAGAGTTCTTTTTTCTCCACATCCTCACCAGCATTCATCATTGCCTGTCTTTTGGATGAAAGCCATTTTAACTGGGCTGAGATGATATCTCATTGTAGTTTTGATTTACATTTATTTCTCTGATGATCAATGATGTTGAGCACCTTTTCATATACCTGTTTGCCCACTTTAAAATCAAATCATTCAATTCTTTTTCCTATTGAGTTGTTTTAGCCCCTTATATATTCTGATTATTAATTCTTTGCCAGATGGATAGTCTGCAGGTATTTTCTCCCATTCCATGGGTTGTCTTTTCAGTTTGTTGACTGTTTCCTTTTCTTTGCAAAAGCTTTTTAATTTGATGTGATCCCATTTGTCCATTTTTGCTTTGGTTGCCTGTGCTTTTAGGGGCATTACTCAAGCAATCTTTGCCCAGGCAAGTGTCCTAGAGAGTATACCCAATGTTTTCTTTTAGTAGTTTCATAGTTTGAGATCTTAGTTTTAAGTCTTTAATCCATTTTGATTTGATTTTTATGCGTAGTGAGAGATGAAGGTCTAGTTTCATTCTTCTGCATATGGATATACGGTTGTCCCAAAGAGACTGTCCTTTCCCCAGTGGATATTCTTGGCACCTTTGTAGACAGTGAGTTCACTGTAGATGTACGAATTTATTTCTGGGTTCTCTCTTCTGTTCCATTGGTTAATGTGTCTGTTTTTATGCCAGTACCATGTTGTTTTCATTACAGTAACTCTGTAGTATAGTTTTGAAGTCAGGTAACGTGATTCTTCTTGTTTTGTCCTTTTTGGTCAGGATGGCTTCGGCTATTTGGGTCTTTTGTGTTTTTTGTGGTTCCATATACATTTTAGGATTTTTTTTTTCTGTTTCCGTGAAGAATGTTGTATTGAATCTGTAGGTTGCTTTTGAGTAGTATGGGCATTTTAACATAACTTTAAAAATACTAACGAATATATGTATACCTGGTCAACATAGAAAAAAACTGGGGTGGAGCTTTTCTATCCTGGATGATTTTTACTATTTCATAAGATGAGTTTTTAAAAAAATGTTTTTCCTGGAGGACATTATGTTAAGTGAAATAAGTCAGGAACAGAAAGATAAATACCACATGTCCTCACTTATATGTGGGAGCTAAGGAAAAAAATTGAGCTCAAAGAATTAGAGAGAATTGTGGTTGTTAGAGGGGATAGGGAAAAGTAGAGGGGAGGGAAGGATAGGGAGAGAGATTGGTTAACAGATACAAAGTTACAACTAGATGGGAAGAATAAGTTTTATTGTCTGTGGCACTGTCAGATGAATATGGTTAACAGTAACTTAGTGTATATTTTCAAAAAACTAGAAGAGATTATTTATTTATTTATTTTTTTTGAGACAGTGCCTCCCTTAGTTGCCCAGGCTGGAGTGCAATGGCGCAGTCTTGGCTCATTGCAACCTCTGCCTCCTCGGTTCAAGTGATTCTCATGCCTCAGCCCTAGGTGTGTGCCACCACACCTGGCTAATTTTTGTATTTTGTTGGCTAGGCTGATCTCAAACTCCTAGCCTCAAGTGATCCACCTGTCTTGGCCTCCCAAGGTGCTCGGATTGCAGGCATGAGCTACCACACCTGGCCAAAGAGGGGATTTGGAATGTTCATTACCGAAAGAAATGCTAAATGTTGAAGATGATGGTTGTGCTAATTACCCTGACTTGATCATTGCACATCGTATGCACATATTGAGAAATATTAATCTGTATCCTATAACTTATGTATCAACTAAAAATGAAAGGAAAAGTATGTTTTTGCTTTTGAATGTATGTTTGAATGAGTGGGCTCATTTGTTAAATGATCAGGGTAATGTCTCTTGATCCAAAGAAGATAATCCTGAGATCTTGATGGTTTAGTTTCCCCCCAAATTATATTGTGTTTTTGATTGTCTGTGTGTTGATTACCCAGTGAAAAATCTCTTTAAATTCTTGCTAGATATTATCCTGCCACCTGTAAGTTGCTTCCACCACTTTCATTCAGTAGTGGGTTTGGAAGTGCAGACTGATAGTAATTTCAGTTCACAATTCTACCTAATTTTAGTTTTAACTTAATTATAGCAAATGCATAATATTCTATAAAGAGCACTGCAGTTTAAGGAGGCAGTTCTGTATGATGCTGTAGATAAGAACATAGACTTGTGAGCCTACCAGTACCTGAATTTTAATTCCAATACTGCCATTTCCTAGCTGTGTGAACTACAGAATTCCTTAAGCCTTGTTATCTTGTCTGTGAAAGAGATGATATTGTTGTCATTGCTGTCTCACGGGGCTATAATGAGGATTGCATGAGACAACAGATTATAAAATGTTTAGCTTAAGTATTCAATAAATATAACTACCGTTATTAACTACTATTTGTGCTTAGTAATCATTTCTCTGTGATCTCAGGTGAGTCATTTTTTTTTTCTTTAAGTTTTCTTGAAAGATAGTTTTAGGAACCCACAGAAATATTATGGATGAAAACGATTTGAAAGGTATGCTGCACTGTACATTTATAAAGTGGAAGTACAGTATTATGATTGTTATTAGAAATAATAACAGTTGGCTGGGTCTGCTGGCTCACACCTGTGATCCCAGCACTTTGAGAGTCCAAAGCAGCAGGATCACAGGAGCCCAAAGTTCGAGATCAGCCTGGGCAACATGGCAAGACCTTGTCTCTACTAAAAATACAAAAATTAGCCAGGCATGGTGGCATACACCTGTAGTCCCAGCTACTCAGGAGGCTGAGATGATAGGATAACTTAAGCCGAGGAAGTGGAGGCTGTAGTGAGCCACGATTGTGCTACGGCACTCCAGCCTAGGCAACAGAGTGACACTCTGTCTCAAGAAAAAAAGAAAAGAAAAAGGGTTATAGTAAAAGGTATTTGGAATAGCGGGAAGAAGATAGTTTTAGAAGCTGTGTCTTCCAAAGAGATCTGGCTTTAGCCCATATGTGTGTCATTTACTATCTGCTATTTGAGCAATGTAACTACTCATAACTTCAGTTTTCTCATTAGTGAAAAGGAGAATAATAATACCTGTCTTGTGAGGCTCACTGAATGAAAGCCTTAGGTAACAGAACCTGACATGATTTTCTTTCCTTCTTCCTAGCTGGAGTATAGCAAATTTCCTTTGCAAAACCAATCATCCTTTCTGAAGCAAAATGTCAATTAATTTTTTATTAGAGCTTATTATATTTTCCTTAATGAATTACAATAAAATAAGATTCAATAATGGGTTAGAAAGATTAGGAAGTTGAAGAAATTACTGGTGCTGGTTAACATGTGGCCCTGAATTAGACTTTAGAATTTTTTTTATTTTTATTTTTTGAGATGGAGTTTCACTCTTGTTGCCCAGGCTGGAGTGCAATGGCACAATCTTGGCTCACTGCACTTCTGCCTCCCAAGTTCAAGCGATTCTCCAGCCTCAGCTTCCCGAGTAGCTAGGATTACAGGCGCCCACTACCATGCCCAGCTAGTTTTTGTATTTGTCGTAGAGATGGGGTTTCACTATGTTGACCAGGGTGGTATCGAACTCGTGACCTCAGGTGATCCGCTTGCCTCGGCCTCCCAAAGAGCTAGGATTACAGATGTGAGCCACCATGCCTGGCCCTTTTTTCTTTTTTGAGACAGCATCTTGCTCTGTCGCTCAGTCCGGAGTGCAGTGGCATGATCTTGGCTCACTACAACCTCTACTTCACAGATTCAAGTGATTCTTGTGCCTCAGCACCCAAGTAGCTGAGATTACAAATGCATGCCACCACACCTGGCTAATTTTTGTATTTTTAGTACAGACAGGGTTTTGCCGTGTTGGCCAGGCTGGTCTCAACCTCCTGGCTTCCAGTGATCCACTTGCCTCAGCTTCCCAAAGTGTTGGGATTACAGCCGTGAGTGACTTTGCCCAACATAGATTTTAGAACTTTTGAAATTAAAGTGGTTTAATATACAGAAAAGAGTTCAAAATATGAATACAGTTGGCTACAGTGGATGTGTGGGTTATAAACCCCCACAAAATAGAGAATAGGGAGCTGAGTCAATAGGTCTTGTATGCTCTAAGCCATTTTAGCAATGAATAAGGTATTACCCTTGCCAAGAGTAAAGGGGAAACGTTTGAGGATGATAGATCTCCCAAAATCTTTCTTTCTTGATTTGGTATATTCTTCTTCATGGCTGCTATGTGTTTATGTAGCCACTGCTGCTACTGGAAACATACAGGCATTTAGATGTCTCAATAGTAAGAGGCCAAAGAGTGTTTAGATACAGTAGTGTCCAGTCTAGCTTTATGGATTAAAAGCAAGATACCTGCCTTTTTATATGTCTACCAAACCTTGAAATCTCACTGTATGGCAGTTTGGTAGAGTTTTCTGCAGACAGATAAATTCTGCTCTTGTATATTGTGTTATAGAGTAACCTCTTCATTGGGTTATCTTTTTCTATGCATAGAGTTTAGCTTGTGCATGGCTTCTTTGCTCTCTAGTTGCTTCTCTTGCCACTCCCCACTTTCTACCCTAAGCTGTAGCCACAGAAAATAAGCCATCTGCATTCACACCTCGTAAACTCTGCTTAACCTTTATAGGACTTGATTCAAATGTTAGTTCTTTTGCTAAGCATTCCCTGATTTCTCTAGGTTAAATGTTCATTCCTCAAAGTTTCTGTCTTTTCAGAAAATGACATCTCAGAAAATGCCTTTTCAGAAGCTATGACACCACTGAGCTTGCATTCTCCCATAGAATGAGAGTGCTGGTGTCATGTTGTGGCTGCATCCTTTAGACTGGGCCTATGTTCTCCGTTCCTCAATTTGGTGTGCTTCAGTTACAGTTGCTACTTCATGGGTGAACTGGCCTGGACCTCCAATTTAAGTATAAGTGTTTCCAAGACTGTGAACTTTTTGAAAGGGATGATTTTCTATTTATTTATTTATGAATGAATGAATGACAGGAATCTCGCTCTGTTGCCCAGGTTGGAGTGCAGTGGTATAGCCACAACTCACTAAAGTCTCAGACTCTTTGGCTCAAACAGTATTCTCACCTCAGCCTCTGGAGTAGATGGGACTATAGGCGTACACTACTATACCCAGATAATTAAAAAAAAATTTTGTAAAGACATGGGGGTCTTACTGTATTGCCAAGGATGGTTTTAAATTCATGGCCTCAAGTGATCCTCCTGCCTCAGCCTCCCAAAGTGCAAGGATTACAGGTATGAGCCACTGCATCTGGTCTGATTTTCTCTTTTATATTTTTGTTGCCCAACGTATACTTGATACAGAAAACCTTCAATAAGTATGTATAGAATTGAAAGGAGTAGAGTAAAACTTTGCCTGACCAGAGAGTTTTGCCCTGTCCTGAACTTTGCCTTCGTCAGGGCATTCATCTTGCATATTATTCGTCAGAGCATAGAACATTATGGTTGTAGATAGTGATCAACTTTTTCTAAAAACAGAACACAAAAGAGTGCACTTAAATTGTAACAGTGTTGATTAAAATTAAGTAGGGAAGCTTTTCATAGCTATTCCAGTTGTTAGGAGTGGATTACCGCAAGACACTGTTGTTTTATTTTATTTTGCAATCTTCTGTGGGATTGGCATGCACTTTAAATACAGAGTGAAGGACAATATAAGATTCCTTATGAGTCTCTTCAGTGTACAAGTAATTGGAATAGTTCAGAAAAGTTTGACTCTCTTATATACACTATGAAAGTACATTGTTTTATACATTGTAGATAGAATTTCAGAACAAATTCTAATCAGCAGGTGCACAGCTTCTGTAAAAAAATGTGAAGTTTGTCATTCCAAAATTTGTTCCTCTCTCAAAAACAGCTGTCTCTAAATAGGGCTTCATATTGTTGGCAAATTCATTACAAATGCAGGAAGCAACTCCTATTTTATATGATTGGGATTTGTAGAAATAATGTAGATGTAGGTTATCCACAAACCATTTTTTTTAAAGTAAAAATCTAATCTAAATACTCATAAGCATTACAAATGAGTGTTGTAAGTTTAAATTCTGAAACCTCCAAAAATATAAGAAACCCTGGAAATATAAGAAAGGGCTCATTTAGGATGGAATAGCAAATATTTCTAACAGGGAGAGTTCTCATTTTAGTTTCTGCCCACCTGCTCCCACCCCTTAACCAAAAAACCAAGACAGAACATCTGGAGTTATTTAGGCAGTATGACTATTCTTACAAGAATGGATTTCTAATTATAAAACTCTTTTCTGACACTTAAATGTCTTTTTGGATAGATAGAATTCATGATTGGTAAAAAAATATGTTTGATTTCATAAAGACTGAAGTCATGAGTGCAGATTTTGGAAGTATCAGGAACAAGACTAGATTAGTTGATTTTCACACTACTGATAAAGACATACTCGAAACTGGGACAAAAAAGAGGTGTAATGGACTTACAGTTCCACATGGCTGGGGAGTCGTCATGATCATGGTGGAAGGCAAGGAGGAGCAAGTCATGTCTTATATGAATGGCAGCAGGCAAAAAGAGAGAGAACTTGGGCAGGAAAACTATCATTTTTAAAAAACATCAGATAATGATGCAGTTTAAATAATGATGCAAGGCATGGTATGGTGACTTATGCCTGAATACCAGCAGTTTGGGAGGCTGAGGCAGGAGGATCACTTGAGCCCAGGAATTTGATACCAGCCTAGGCAACATAGGGAGATCCCATCTCTACAAAAATAAAAAATTTTAAAAATTGGCCAGATGTGGCAGTGCTTGCCTATGGTCCCAGCTACTTAGGAGGCTGACATGGGAGGATCACTTGGGCCCAGGAAGTCAAGGCTGCAGTGAGCCATGATTGTGCCATAGCACTCCAGCCAGGGTGACAGAGTGAGACTCTGTCTCAAAAAAAAAAAAAAAAGGTAAATAATTATGCAATATAATAGTAATTGTTAGTAATTGCTAAATAAAGAGTTAAGTGCTGTAGGAGCTCTGGGTAGAGCACTGTGGGGCTGGCTAAACCAAAGGCTTTATGGAAAAAAAAAATTTAAGAAGCTGCTGGAAACGGGTAGAATTGTGTAGATGGAAAATAGGAAGAAGTTGGTTCTACTCTTCCCTTTAACTAGAATGTCAAGTGTGGAAGTCAGGAAGAGGAGAGGTAGTATGTTACTTTTGAGTCAAAATCAGCAGTTAATTGTGGGAGAATTTTAACTTAATGAGCCTAAGAAAACCTCTTGATGATTTCAGCATATTGTAACTCCTGTTAATTTTAGACCTATAAAACAAAAACAAAAGAGTTACTTAAATGCTGGAAGAGCTTAGGGAAAGCGATATAATCCAGGAAATTCACTATGAAAGCAACAATATTTTGTTATTAAACTTGGACTTTTCAAGTATTTAACTAGGGGAAGTAACAGAAACCACGTGTTTCTACTAGAGAAATTTTATTTTCCAACTGAACAATAAGCCTTGCTCACTACAGACCATCAAACAAGCTTTCAGAAATTCTGATCTTTATACAAGTTACCAATGTAAAGAGGAAATTATTTCCTATATGCTTTCCGTCTTCCTTATCCACAGAACTGAAGTGATTTTATTTTTCCGAATATCACATTAAGGAAGATATTATTATCATTCTTGTTATTGTATTGTCTTGTTCCTTTTTGCTGTCCAGCTTTCTTTTATGACAAATGGAGACTACACTTGTCAGTATGTTATTAATAAATTGTTTACTAAATACCTTAAACAATATTTATTTTCATTTACAACTAGAAATAACAGAGATGCAGAGATGATCAACTTCATCATAAACAGGCATACATAGTCCTTGGGTTGCATGGATTTTTTTCTTTAAAGCCACCCTGGTCTGACTTTTTTTGTTTTTAAACTAAAAATGAATGACATCTTTTCAGGAACCTGAAGGAGTCAAAGAAAAAGCAGATGTTACTGTATCAGGCAGGGTAGTTTTTTTTTTTTTTTCCTATGGAAGTAAAAAAAAAATCAGGTAGTGCCGTTAGTATTGTAATACATGCAATATCCAGTTAAAAGAGCCCTCATTAGCCTAGTGTGTATTGTTTAATTTTTTTAAAATGAAAATTAATTTTATTTTTATATAAAACGTGGTCCTATTAGACAGTACAGAAATGTATAAAGAAAAGGTACCCTAATCTTATCACTCACTTAATATTTTGGTATACAGCCTGCATGGCCATAAAAATATGTTTATCACATGTGTATATTTTTGTTACTTTTCTCTCTTAGCAGTATATAGAGAATTGTTTTAAAATTAATAAACATAATTTTAACAACTACATATTTCACTGTATGAATATACCATAATACAGTCAATTATCCTCTTTTTTTTTAATGTTTTTCTCCTAAATTTTTCACTATTATAGATGGTACTGTGATAGAATTTGCATATGTGTCATTGCACACTTATTTGATTATTTCCTTAGGATATTTTCTTAAATATTGACTTTTTGAGATTAAGGGTATGAATATCTTCTCTTAGAAATATTTTCATACATTAATTTCTATCCATGGTATATGAGAATGCCTGTTTTTCCTTGTTCTTCTGAACCTTGGATATTGATAATTTTTGCCAACTTGAGAGATGATATAGAAGTCTTCTTGTATGTTGAATATTAATATTAGTATTTGAATACTAATGAGATTGAGCCTTTTTTGTTATGTTGTTGGCCAATTTTATTTCTTTCTTTTTTTTTCCCCCATTTATTTATTTTATTGCATTTTAGGTTTTGGGGTACATGTGAAGAACATGCAAAATTGTTGCATAGGTACACACGTGGCAGTGTGATTTGCTGCCTTCCTCCCCATCACCTACATCTGGCATTTCTCCCCTTGCTATCTCTCCCCAGCTCCCCACCCCCCACCGTCCCTCCTCTATTTCCCCCCAACTGACCCCAGTGTGTAGTGCTTCCTTCCCTGTGTCCATGTGTTCTCATTGTTCAACACCCACCTATGAGTGAGAGCATACGGTGTTTGATCTTCTGCTCTTCTGTCAGTTTGCTGAGAATGATGGTTTCCAGGTTCATCCATGTCCCTACAAAGGACCCAAACTCATCGTTTTTGATGGCTGCATAATATTCCATAGTGTATATGTGCCACATTTTCCCTATCTAGTCTATCGTCGATGGGCATTTGGGTTGGTTCCAGGTCTTTGCTATTGTAAACAGTGGTGCAATGAACATTCGTGTGCACGTGTCCTTATAGTAGAACGATTTGTAATCCTTTGGATATATACCCAGTAATGGGATTGCTGGGTCAAATGGAATTTCTATTTCTAGGTCCTTGAGGAATCGCCACACTGCCTTCCACAATGGTTGAACTAATTTACACTCCCACCAACAGTGCAAAAGTGTTCCTATTTCTCCACATCCTTTCCAGCATCTGTTGTCTCCAGATTTTTTAATGATCGCCATTCTAACTGGCGTGAGATGGTATCTCAATGTTGTTTTGATTTGCATTTCTCTGATGACCAGTGATGATGAGCATTTTTTCATATGTTTGTTGGCCTCATGTATGTCTTCTTTTGTAAAGTGTCTGTTCATATCCTTTGCCCACTTTTGAATGGGCTTGTTAGTTTTTTTCTTGTAAATCTGTTTTAGTTCTTTGTAAATTCTGGATATCAGCCCTTTGTCAGATGGGTAAACTGCAAAAATTTTTTCCCATTCTATTGGTTGCCGATTCACTCTAGCAACTGTTTCTTTTGCTGTGCAGAAGCTGTGGAGTTTGACTAGGTCCCATTTGTCTATTTTGGCTTTTGTTGTCAATGTTTTTGGTGTTCTGGTCTTGAAGTCCTTGCCTACACCTATGTCCAGAATGGTTTTGCCTAGATTTTCTTTTAGGGCTTTTATGGTGTTAGGTCTTATGTTTAAGTCTTTAATCCATCTGGAGTTAATTTTAGTGTAAGGTGTCAGAAAGGGGTCCAGTTTCTGCTTTCTGCACATGGCTAGCCAGCTTTCCCAACACCATTTATTGAACAGGGAATCCCTTCCCCATTGCTTGTTTTTGTCTGGTTTGTCAAAGATCAGATGGTTGTAGATATGTTGTGTTGCCTCCGAGACCTCTGTTCTGTTCCATTGGTCTATATCTCTGTTTTGGTACCAGTACCATGCTGTTTTGATTACTGTAGCCCTGTAGTATAGTTTGAAGTCCGGTAGTGTGATGCCTCCCACTTTGTTCTTTTTGCTTAGAATTGACTTGGCTATGCGGGCTCTCTTTTGGTTCCATATGAAGTTTAAGGTGGTTTTTTCCAGTTCTGCGAAGAAGGTCGTTGGTAGCTTGATGGGGATGGCATTGAATCTGTAAATTACTTTGAGCAGTATGGCCATTTTCACGATATTGATTCTTCCTAACCGTGAACATGGAATGTTTCTCCATCTGTTTGTGTCCTCTCTTATTTCGTTGAGCAGTGGCTTGTAGTTCTCCTTGAAGAGGTCCTTTACGTTCCTTGTTAGTTGTATTCCTAGGTATTTTATTCTCTTTGTGGCAATTGTGAACGGAAGTTTGTTCTTGATTTGGCTCTCATCAATTTGGTTATTCTCTCTTTTCTTTTTTATTAATCTGTCTAGTGGTCTGTCTATTTTGTTGATCTTTTCAAAAAACCAGCTCCTGGATTTATTGATTTTTTGAAGGGTTTTTTGTGTCTCTATCTCCTTCAGTTCTGCTCTGATCTTAGCTATTTCTTGTCTTCTGCTAGACTTTGAGTTTTTTTTATCTTGCTCCTCTAGCTCTTTCAGTTTTGATGATAGGGTGTCAATTTTTTATCTCTCCTTGCTTCTCATGTGGGCACTTATTGCTATATATTTTCCTCTAGAGACTGCTTTAAATGTGTCCCAGAGATTCTAGTATGTTGTGTCTTCATTCTCGTCGGTTTCGAAGAACATCTTTATTTCTGTCTTCATTTCATTGTTTATCCAGTCAACATTCAAGAGCAAGTTGTTCAGTTTCCATGAAGCTGTGCGATCCTGGGTTAGTTTTTGAATTCTGAGTTCTAACTTGATTGCACTGTGGTCGGAGAGATGTTTGTTACGATTTCCGTTCTTTCGCATTTGCTGAGGAGTGATTTACTCCCAATTATGTGGTCAATTTTAGAGTAGGTGTGATGTGGTGCTGAGAAGAATGTATATTCTGTGGATTTGGGGTGGAGAGTTCTGTAAATGTCTATTAGGTTTGTTTGGTCCAGATCTGAGTTCAAGTCCTGGATATCCTTGTTAATTTTCTGTCTGGTTGATCTGTCTAATATTGACAATGGGGTGTTGAAGTCTCCCACTATTATTGTGTGGGAGTCTAAGTCTCTTTGTAAGTCATTAAGAACTTGCCTTATGTATCTGGGTGCTCCTGTATTGGGTGCGTATATATTTAGGATCGTTAGCTCTTCTTGTTGCATTGATCCTTTTACCATTATGTAATGTCCCTCTTTGTCTCTTATGATCTTTGTTGCTTTAAAGTCTAATTTATCAGAGATGAGAATTGCAACTCTTGCTTTTTTTTGCTCTCCATTTGCTTGGTAAATCTTCCTCCATGCCTTTATTTTGAGCCTTTGTGTATCCTTGCATGTGAGATGGGTTTCCTGGATATAGCACACCAATGGGTTTTGTCTTTTTATCCAATTTGCCAGTCTGTGTCTTTTGATTGGGGCATTTAGTCCATTTACATTTAGGGTTAATATTGTTATGTGCGAATTTGATACTGCCATTTTGGTGCTAGTTGGGTGTTTTGCCCTTTAGTTGAGCTGGTACTTGTTGTTCCTTTATATGTGTAGAGCCTCTTTCAGGAGCTCTCGTAGAGCTGGCCTGGTGGTGACGAAATCTCTGAGTACTTGCATGTTCCCAAAGGATTTTATTTTTCCTTCACTTATGAAGCTTAGTTTGGCTGGATAGGAGATTCTGGGTTGAAAGTTCTTTTTTTTTTTTTTTTTTTTTTTAATTGTTATTTAGTCTTTATTTCATAGTCATAAACTTAACCCAACTCTGCAATCCAGCTAGGCATGGAAGGGAACAAGGAAAACATGGAACCCAAAGGGAACTGCAGCGAGAGCACAGATTTTAGGATACTGCGAGCTAATGGGGTGGAGGGGTGCTCTCCTGAGCTATAGAAGGAATGGTCTGGTGGTTAAGATAAAACACAAGTCAAACTTATTAAAGTTGTCCACAGTCAGCAATGGTGATCTTTTTGCTGGTCTTGCCATTCCTGGACCCAAAGCGCTCCATGGCCTCCACAATATTCATGCCTTCTTTCACCTTGCCAAAGACCACATGCTTGCCATCCAACCACTTAGTCTTGACAGTGCAGATGAAAAACTGGGAACCGTTTGTGTTGGGTCCAGCATTTGCCATGGACAAGATGCCGGGACCTGTATGCTTTAGGATGAAGTTCTCATCATCAAATTTCTCCCCGTAGATGGACTTGCCACCAGTGCCATTATGGCATGTGAAATCACCACCCTGACACATAAACCCTGGAATAATTCTGTGAAAGCAGGAACCCTTATAACCAAATCCTTTCTCTCCAGTGCTCAGAGCACGAAAATTTTCTGCTGTCTTTGGAACCTTGTCTGCAAACAGCTCGAAAGAGACGCGGCCCAAGGGCAATGTCGAAGAACACGGTGAGGTTGACCGTGGCTGATACTAGAAGGCTCCAGGCGGCAGCGGGGTCTGCAAAAGCCGAAAGTTCTTTTCTTTAAGGATGTTGAATATTGGCCCCCACTCTCTTCTGGCTTGTAGGGTTTCTGCTGAGAGATCTGCTGTGAGTCTGATGGGCTTCCCTTTGTGGGTAACCCGACCTTTCACTCTGGCTGCCCTTAGTATTTTCTCCTTCATTTCAACCCTGGTGAATCTGACGATTATGTGCCTTGGGATTGCTCTTCTTGACGAATATCTTTGTGGTGTTCTCTGTATTTCCTGGACTTGATTGTTTGCCTGCCTTGCTAGGTTGGGGAAGTTTTCCTGGATAATATCCTGAAAAAATATAGAACGCTTCACGAATTTGCGTGTCATCCTTGCGCAGGGGCCATGCTAATCTTCTCTTATCGTTCCAATTTTAGTATATGTGCTGCCGAAGCGAGCACGCCAATTTTATTTCTTTGTTGAGTTGCCTAGTTATAGTCTTTCCTCATTTTTAGCTGCACTATCTCCTATTGGCATAGAAGAGCTCTTCATATATTAAGGGTCTTTGTGTCAAATGTTTTAAGTTTTTTTTTATTTTATTTTAAAATTTTATCATAGATTTTTACTGACAGAAATATTCTTTTTTAACCTTTTTATTTTGAAATAAGTATAGACTTACAAGAATTTATGAAAATTGTACAGAGTCAGCTGGGCACGGTGACTCATGCCTGTAATCCCAGCACTTTGGGAGGCTGAGTCGGGTTGATCACCTGAGGTCAGGATTTCGAGACCAGCCTGACCAACATGGTAAAATCCTGTCTCTGCTAAGAATACGAAATTACCTGGGCGTGGTGTCAGGTGCCTGTAATCCCAGCTACTCTGAAGGCTGAGGCAGAAGAATTGCTTGAACCCAGAAGGCGGATATTGCAGTGAGCTGAGATCACACCATTGCATTGCACTCCACTCCAGTCTAGCGGACAAGAGTGAGGCTGCGAATCAAAAAAAAAAAAAAAAAAAGGTGTTATACAGAGAGGTCCTTGTAGCCATCATCCAGCTTTCGTTATACAGAGAGGTCCTTGTAGCCATCATCCAGCTTTCCCCACTGGTAACATCTTACATAAGTATAGAACGTTATTTAAACCAGGAAATTGGCATTGGTACAGTACTGCCAACTAAACTACAGACGTTATTTGGCTTTCACTCATTTTTACATGCATTCATTTGTGTGTGTGTGTGTGTGTGTGTTTTCTGTGAAATTTTATCATATGTGTAGATTTTTGTAACTACCATCATCAAGATATAGGACTGTTCCATCACCATGAAGAAAATTCCTAGAGCTGCACTTTGAGACTACAAAATGCAGCACTAGGAATTTTTCTCCTTTCCTAACCTTGAGCTTTCACTGACCTGTTCATCTTTATGTTTTGTCTTTTGAAATGTTATATAAATGGAGTCATATAATATGTAACCTTTTGAAATTGACAGTTTTCACTCAGCGTAATGTCCTTGTGATCCCGTTTCCTGCTAATTAATATTTCATTGTATAAATGTAGTTTATATATCTATTTACCATAAACAACATTTGTGTTGTTTCTAGTTTGGGCTGCTATAAACATTTTATGTGAACATCTTTTTGTTTCTTTAAGATAAAAGCTTGGGAGTGTGATTGTTGAGTTGTATGGTAAGCATATGCTTAATTTCATAAGAAATGGCCAAATTAGTAAACTAGTAAACTAGGTGTACTAGTTTACATTTTCATTGGCAATTTTGTATGAGAAATATAATTTCTCCATATCCTTTGGTGGCATTTGGTATTGTCAGTATTTTTTATTTTAGCCATTCTAATAGATGTGTAGATCTCATCTTGGCTTTAATTTCCTTAGTGACTAATGATGTTGAACATCTTTTCATGTGCTGACTTGCCGTACTTATATCCTCTGGTGAGACGACTAAGTCTTTTTGCCTATTTTCAAATAGATTGCTTGTTTCCTTACTGTAGAGTTTGGAGAGTTCTGTACATATTCTGGATAGAAGTCCTTCAGATATGAAATTTGCAAATATTTTCTCCTAGAATATGGCTCATCTTTTTATGTTGTTAATAGAGCCTTTTGCAGAGTAAAAGTTTTGAATTTTGATGACATCTAGTTATTGGGTTTTTTTTTCTTTTATAGACTGGGTTTTTCATGTGATGTTTGAGAACTCTTTCCTAGCCCTAGGTCCCAAAGATGTTCTCCTATGTTCTCTTTTAAAAGTTTTATAGTTTCTGTGGTTCACATTTCACATAAATCCGTGATCCTTTTTGCACTGATCTTTGTATGTGGTGTGGGTTTTAAGTCAAGCTTTTATTTTAAAAAAATTTTTATTTTTGCCTATGGATGTCCAGTTGTTCTACCACAATTTGTTGAAAACACTGCTTTCCCCCCATTGAACTACTTTTGTACCTTTGCGAAAAATCAGTTGGTCTGTTTGTATTGCTCTACTTCTGGGTTCTCTGTTCCATTGATCTATTTGTCTTTTCTTCTGCCAATACTATACTGTCTTGATTATGATAGCAATATAGTGAGACTTAACATCAGGCAGTTTGATTCTTCCTACTTCTTTTGCGAACTTGTTTTAGAATAAGCTTGTCTGTATCTGTCATAGTTATGGTAGTCACAGCAAAAGGCTGGCTGCTTTCCAGCTTGTCCGTGTGAGACTGGCTCTGATTGAGGCTAGAAGAAGGTGACAGCACTTTGTTGGAGTGAGCTTCTGAACATCCAGTTGAGCAAACGGTGGGAGGGAGAATTTTTTTAAGGAATAGGAAGTGATTCCTATGTTAAAGACATGACATAATTTAAAATTATTTTGTAGAAAATTTTCCTTTAGTGCTATCAGTTTAAATATAAATGATATCAATTGAGCACTTAGGATGGCTTTGCTTGAAAGCAGAGAAGTAGATGGGTAAGTTCTCAAGGACCCTTCTGTTGTTGTTTTCATTTTATCCACTGTTGTCAGGGACTTTGGTTTAGGTTTCTACAGCAACCAGTCTGGACTACATAATACCAACACTGTGTGTAAGTGGTGTTAACTCTGATGCCTTATACACTACATGTGGCAGAGTTACAGTTGCTATGGAGATCAATCTTTGGACACACTTGGTTGATAACAGTGTTTCTCATATGTGGATTTTGTTGCTGAAAGAATATGAGGTGATGCTAAGTTAACCAAGAGATGCATAAGACTGTCCGTAGTTTCTCTATAGCTTGGAATCTCACATTTGAAAACTTTAAGTTGTACATTTGCTCACAAACATACTGAAATGTGTGTGTATGTGTGTGTGTGTGTGTACAAGTTTGATACCTGGAAAATACAGTAGAGGGAAAATGTGACTCTAAAGAACACATTATCAGAGAATTTGACAGATTCCTTCTCTTGGCTAGTCTACACCATTTCTAAAACATACTGTAAAAATTCAAAGATTAAACATGTTACATAATTTTAGTAGTAGTATAATAAGGTCAGTTGTCAGTAGGTAAGCAAAGGCAGCACAATTCATGTGTACTGCTCTAATTTGAATGTAGATCCTAATGAGGACCTTTTCCTTGGAGCACTATATCTGTGAAGTCTTTGGTATGCCACAAATGAAAAATATTGAGGAAGTAGAATAAAGAATTGTATTTTTTCTCTTCCTTTGACAAAATCAGTTAAACTGGGAGGCACTCTCCGTGCTAAATTTAAGCGAATATAGACTATCACTGGGTGTTTTCATTTGCAACATTTTTGAGACAAATGTGGTTTTAGGTTGATATACATTTCTGCTTTGACCTAATGAAACTTGTCATTCATGCCTTGCTATACTAGAGCAATGGTTCTCAAATCTGGCTGCACATTAGTATGTGGATTAAAAAAAAAACACACACATACACACACTGATATTTTAGCCTAACAAAAATTAAATCAAAGTCTCTGGGGATGGGGAGAAGGCATGACATTTATACTCTTTTTGTTTGTTTGTTTTTTTTAAGCTAACTACTTGATGCTAATATACAGTTAGATTTGAGAGCCACTGAAGCAAAGTATGTTTTCATCTAGACGTAAATTTTAACTAATTTTTAAAATTAGCATCCACCAATAGAATTAATATGAAATGCTCTGGAAAGTTTAGAAAAGTCAGTCTTGCCATCTGTATTAGTTTCCTATTGCTGCTGTTACAAGTGATCACAAATCTAGTAGTTTAAAACACCACAACTTTATTTTTTTTGTTTGTTTGTGTTTTTTTTGAGATGAAGTCTTGCTTTGTTGCCCAGCCTGGAGGGCAGTGGTATGATCTCAGCTTTCTGCAGCCTACTCCTTCCAGGTTTAAGTGATTCTCCTGCCTCAGCCTGTCGAGTAGCTGGACTACAGGTGCTTGCCACCATATCTGGCTAATTTTTTAGTAGAGTTGGGGTATCACCATGTTGGCCAGGCTGGTCTTGAACTCCTGACCTCAAATGATCCACCTGCCTTTGCCTCCCAAAGTGTTGGGATTACAGGCGTGAGCTACCGTGCTTGACCAAAACAATACAACTTTACTACAAGTTTATTTACTTGTGTTTTGGAGGTCAGAAATCTGAAATGGGTCTTATGGGGCTAAAATCAGGCTGTGGGCAGAACTGTATTCCTTCTGGAGGTTCTTGGGGGGATCTGTTCTTTGCCTTTTTCAACCACTAGAGACTGCCTGCATTTTGTGACTTGTAGCTCATCACTCTTTCCTCTGCTTCTGTCCTCACATCTCCTCTCAATCTGACCCTCCTGCCTTCCTCTTTTGAGAATCCCTATGATTATGGTGGGCCCATCTAGGATAATACTCCCATCTTGAGATCTTTAACTTAATCATACCCACAAAGCTCCTCTTATCACATAAAGTAACATGTACTGGTTCTGGGGTTGAGGATGGGGATGTCTTTTTATATATATATATAATATATATTTTATATATATTATATATTAAAATGTATAATATATAATATATAAATATATATAATATACATTTATATATATTAAAATACATAATATATATAATATATAATTAATATATAATATATCTATTATATATATAATAGATATATTTTATATATACATAAAATACATAAAATTGATCTATCTATATATTTTTGAGACAGGGTCTCACTCTGTTGCCCAGGCAATGGCGTGATCTCGGCTCAACTGCAACCTCTGTCTCCTGGGTTCAAGAGATTCTCCTGCTTCAGCCTCCCAAGTAGCTGGGACTACAGGCTGTGCCACCATGTCTGGCTAGTTTTTTGTATTTTTAGTAGAGATGGGGTTTCACCGTGTTGGCCAAGCTGGTCTCACACTCCTAACCTCAGGTGATCCACCCACCTCAGCTTCCCAAAGTGCTGGGGTTACAGAAGTGATCCACAGTACCTGGCCAGTATTTTTGTTTATTAGCTTGCATGATATGGATGTACTGAGCTAAAATTATAAACATTTTTGTAGTGTTTAAATTCATACTGCCAGATTGCATTTTTGAGGAGTTCTAACCAATTTGCCACACTATCAGCATGTATGAGAGTACCAGTATCACTATATCTTTGCCAATATTGGTCATTATCATTTAAAAAAGATTTTTGCTAATCAGGTGAAAAAAGTTACCTTGAGTTACATATAATTTATTTGAACATTATGTTTCTATTTATTTATCTTTGTGTGTCTTGTTTACATATGTCTTGTGGTCTTAGTTGTTTCTTATTCATCCATTATATAATAAAATTGTTGTCTTATATGCTATAAGTACTCTTTTAAAATTTTTTTTCTTATAAAAATTAAATAGAGATGAGGGTCTCACTGTGTTGCCTAGGCTAGTCTCAAACTCCTGGGCTCAAGGAGTCCACCTGCCTCCGTCTCCCAAAGTGCTAGGAATATAGGCGTGAGCCACCGCACCCTGCCAGATAAGTGCTTTTTTAAATCCAATTTTAAAATTTAAATGTTGATATCTGTTTTTTTGTGGTTCTTCTATTTTCTGTACAGTTAAGTTTTTCTACCTAACAAAGGTTTGTGGTAAATGCCCAGTTTTATTTCTTTCATGGTTTAGTCTCTGCGTTCAGCAAATTGCTAGCAAGCTAAGAAGTTTAGGGACTTGTGCGTCTAGATCTAGTTTTGTGACTTACTCTACCAAAGTTAAGTGCCAAATTAATTTGGTTCTATTTACATACTTTATCAAAATTGGAAACAGTTTTTTTAAAGGCCTGGAGAAGAAACCTAGCAATTTTAGCACAGTCCTAAGATGTTTGTTGCCCTTTGCCAGAAGGTTTACTTACTATGCTGTCATGTTGTGTGTTCATGCAGATAATTGAGAATTATAGTAAGCTATCTTAGTCTATGATAAACAGACAGAATACACTTTAATTACATTCTAATTTATTATCTGGTGAAAGTACCTTGCTAACAAATCAACCCGGATATGACTTATTGGATAGCCTTTGCACTTAGAGGAATAATCAGCCTGTAATCATAAACAACATGAACTGTTCATCTTCTAGATTGCTATCATATTTATTACCCTCAAATGTCTGTGCGAGTCTCTTTCCTGTTTGTTTCCCATCTTCTCTGGCTCATGGGTCCCCATCCTGCCTGCTGTAAGTTGGAATACTGTGCTTATAATTTTTTTTTTCTTGAAAAAAAGGATTAGACACATGCCTGGGAAAAGAGTTCTGTCATTTTACCATAGGAATAAAATACATTTTCCCCCAGTAACAGTGCATAGAATAAACTTTCAGCAAAATGTACTAATACATCATTTATTCCCTGCTACCCTGGTAAGAAGTAGCCCAATTCTAACTCTATAAAGAAATATAAACATTGCCCTCAGGAGTAGCTACCTTTAATATCCTGTTACTTCCCTCTGGTTCTAGAAAGAGGGTATGTAAATTAAACTAAGAAACCAGCTAGCCAACCCCTTTTCCTTTCCTCTGCAACAACCTTCTGCAGAGAAGTGATACCTGGGAATACATTTTACTAAGTGAATTCAGTTCTCTGATGCAGTACCTTTTCATAATTCCACCACTTAAGACATAGCAGAATGAACAACCTGTGCCACTAGTTCCACATAGTAATTTGGAAGTTTGTAGCATTACATTTTCCCAGTTGATGCACATCTTTGAATATGACATCAGGTGGACAATGGAGTGAAACTAAGGTATAGGTGTAGGGATACAAAACTGTAGAACAACTTAAATATATAACCAGCCTTCTGGATGGAGCCACAGTAAATGAGTTGTTGATTGCCTTCTCTATTTCAGACACCCTTTTTTCCTTCTCCTCTACCTCTTTTTCAATAATTTTAGTTGAATCTATGTTTCTACCTAGTGTCTTAGCAACCAGAGGAGACAGTAATCCTGATCCAAGAGTATCTGTTTTTTATGTATAAGGATTTTACGCCTAGAAGAGGCCTTACTAGTGCTTTTGGTGTAATGCTGTCACAACAAATGTGCCTATAATCGTGTAGATGGTAAGTAGTGGAAGGGACCTGGAACTTCTGCATTTTAGGGCTATGACTAACAGAAAAAAATTTTTTGTTCCAAATTGTGTTAAAATGGGAGGTAAAAGATAAATGGTCTATTTCATTATTTTTCCACATTGGAAATTGGTTTGGGTATGCAAATCAGCTTAGGTGGGCTTAGGAGTTCTGTCTGTCTTAAAGAATTCTGAAGGAACTAAAAAAAAAAATTTTTTTTAACCTATGATGTGCTCTGTTAATTACATCCATTGGAGATTCCTCATTTTATTGGTTCAAATATGAGTGATAAAATTGTTATATAATAATATCACCTTTCTAATTCTCTGAACTAGATTACATCTAAGCCTCACTCATTGAGTTGAGATTCTGTGATTATGCCCCTTTGGTGCCATGCCCCATTCCCTGTGATTCTTTACCTTCACACAGTCCCAGGTTTCTGGAATTTCCAATGGGACATTCTCCTTATGTATGTTCAGCTCCAGTTTGGCTCTGATCAATGTATTGTCACTACTTTAATTGATACCTCTGTTTCGTAACCCCTCTTGCTGTCTCCTTGTTGCTAAATGCTATGTGTTACCCTCTTTGTGAATGTTAACAAGGATTAGGGGATACCTTGAATACCTTTACTTTCCTACCAGGGGAAGCCCATATGCTTGCGTTGGGACTATCCCAAAAGAGAAAACACAATTAGGATTTCAAATTCAGAATGAGAGGAGAGAAGGGTATCTTGACGAGATGCAGAAGGAAGTATTTCTGAGCAGCTAGAGCCTTATTTTGGCATCCAGTTTAGGCAGCCACCTATTTTATCTGGCTCTGTGGCTGTGCTTAAGAATGTATGTATACTTGCAGGGGCTAATGCCAAGCCAAATCCTTTTCTGAAGTTATAGCCTAGTTTGCTTTGGAGAAAATGTACTTCGTGTTTGCCACTCCCTTGGCTCTCTAGCTGTTACTTCCTACTCTGGTTCCTGATACTTCCTTGTATTGGCAGTATTTTCTGGATCTGTGCATTCTTTGTGTGAATTATTCAAGAACCTCCTTCTGAGAGTGTGTTTGAACTCCATTTTAGGAATAACGACTATACAGTTATGCTCTGAAATTAGTGGCATTTTGACCTTTAGGAAGACCCTCTTAGAAACAAATTAGAGCCAAATAGCCCTACTTGGCCATATTGGAATGTAAGTCCCACTTTGGCTGCCAGCCACATAATTCTCCCAAAATAGACCTTACTAAGATCACTAATGACTTCCATATCACTAAACTTAATGGATTTATTTTAGTCTTCATCTTAATTGTACTGTTGACAATTTCTTTTTTCTTAAAAAATACTTGTCTTTTTTTTTCTTTCTAACTTTCTAGCCATTCATTTTCTGCCTCTATGGCAGGCTTATCCAGGTGATTAAATGTTGAATTGCTCTTTTCACTCTATTCTCTCTCCAGTTTATCCCATCCATATTCTTCAATTACCAGAAACAGTCTGCCTGAGCCTAACCTCACCTACCTGTCTTCTTTTCAGTCTATTATTTACATTCCTGAAGAACACAAAAGTAGATGTGAATGTATAGAAAAACATACCATGTTCTTTGTTTTTCTTTAGAGGGAGGATTTGACTCTGTCACCCAGGTAAAGCACAGTGGCATGATCATAGCTCAGTGCAGCCCTGACCTCCCGAGCTTAAGCAATTCTCCCACCTCAGCCTCCCAAGTAGCTGAGACTACAGGCAGGTACCACCACACCTGGCTATTTTTTTTTTTTTTTTTTTTTTTTTTAGAGTTTTTATATTTTGCTCAGACTGGTACTGAACTCCTAGCCTCAAGCAATCCTCTCACCTTGGTCTCCCAAAAGTGCTGGGATTACAGGTGTGAACCACCACACCTGGCCTTCAAACCATGTTCTTAATTGGGAAATTGAGACTCATGATTAAGTGTCAATACTTCCTTACTTAGTTTACAAATTAAACTGATCCCAATAAAAAAATGCTACAAAAACTATGATAAACTAAATTCTGAAAAGCTTTGAGAGAGAAGTCTGAAAAATCTTGAAAGAAAAGTGAAGACTAGACCTTCCTGATACTAAAACATAAGATAAAGCTTCAGTAAAAGTGAGGTATTTGGTGTATGAATAGACAGGCTTATAGGGCAGAATGGAAAAAAATTCAGAAATAGACTAGAAAATATAACAACTTAGGATATGGTAAAAAATAGTATCTCATATCAGTGGGAGTAAGGATGGACTCTAATAAATGGTATTGGTACAACATTGAAGCCATCTAGAAAAAGGTAACATTAGGTCCTTTCATGATATTGCATACTCAGATACATTTTACGTGGGTCCAAGATTTAAACATTAAAAAAAAAGAGGAGAATTTAATTATAATCTTAGAGTTGTAAAGCCTTTCTAAAATTATGACTCAAAATCCAGAAGTCAAAAGATTGGTAAATTTGCCTTTAAAAATCTTTTTGATCAAAAACTACCGTAAGGAAAGTCAAAAGAGAAATAATTTTTTAAAATTGCGTTTTATATTGCTGACAGATATATAAATGGAGAGAGAGAGAGGGTGAGCACATGGTCACAAAAGCATTATAGAAAAATGAGCAAAGGGCGGGGCACAGTGGTTCATACCTGTAATCCCAGCACTTTGGGAGGCTGAGGCGGGTAGATACCTGAGGTCAGAAGTTTGAGACCAGCCTGGCCAACATGATGAAACCTCATCTCTACTAAAAATACAGAAAATTAGCTGGGTGGGGTGGTGGGTGCTTATACTCCCAGCTACTTGGGAGGCTGAGGCAGGAGAATTGTTTGAACCCAGGAGGCAGAGGTTGCAGTGAGCCGAGATTGTGCCACTGCACTCCAGTCTGGGCAACAGAGTGAAACTCTGTCTCAAAAAAAAAAAAGAGCAAAGAACATGAACAGTTAGTTTGACAAAAAGAAGTACAGTCATTCCTCAGCATCAGTGAGGGATTGGTTCTAGGACCCGTCCCCACCCCCGCCGCAATTCTAACATCCATAGGTGCTCGAGTCCCTTATATAAAATGAAGTAGCATTTGTGTACAGCCTTTACACATCCTCCTGTGTACTTGAAATTATCTCCAGATTACTTATAATAACTAATACAGTGTGAGTGCTATTTAAATAGTTGTCACATTGTATTGTTAAGAGAATAATGACAAGAAAAAAGTGTACATATCCAGTACTGACACAAGCATCTATTTTTTTTCTGAACATTATTGATCTGTGGTTGCTTGAATCCATGAATGCAGAACCCACAAATATGGAGGGCCAACTGTATAGAAGGCTCTTAAACATGTGAAGGGATATGCAACCTTACAAAAAAATGCAAATTAAAACTACAGTAAGATAGATTTCTACCTGTCACATTGGTAAAAACTCAAAAGTTTGGTGGTAACTCATTTGGTTGTCCGGTTTTCATAAATGATGCTGTACGTTGTTGGTAGAAGTGCAGAATCTAGCCATGTCTGTCAGAAGTACAAATGCATTTACCGTTTGACCCAGCAACCTCACAAGATTGTAATAGCAAAATCCAGTAGCAGTTGGGTAGGCTTTTTCTTCTCATCCACGGGACTCATTAAATAATCCATGGTAGATGTGTCCAAACAGTGGAATGCTATGCAATTGGAAACAAAAGAAAGAATAGATATACTAAGTGGAAAAAAAAAAAAAAAAAAAAAACAGGGTAGATGACCAGGCATTAGTGGCTCACGCCTGTGATCCCAGCACTTTGGGAGGCCAAAGTGGGTGGATCACCTGAGGTCAGGAGTTTGAGACCAGCCTGGCCAACATGGTGAAACCCCGTCTTTTCTAGAAATATAAAAATTAGCCAGACATGGTAGCACATGCCTGTAATCCCAGCTACTTGGGAGGCTGAAGTGGGGGAATCTCTTTTACCTGGGAGGTGGAAGTTGCAGTGAGCTGAGATTGTGCCAGCCTGGGCAACAGCACGAGACTCTGTCTCAAAAAATAGAAAACCAGGGTAGAGGACAGTACATATAATAGGCTATCTTTTGTGTAAGAAAGGAGGAAAAAAGAGGGAGAGAGAGAGAGAGAGAGAGAGAGAGAGAGAGAGAGAGAGTGTGTGTGTGTGTGTGTGTGTGTGTGTGTGTGTGTATACTACATGCATCTATGGATTCCTACCAGGATACACATACTATGTAAGACTAACATTGATTACCAGTGGGGGTGGAGAAAATCAGATAGATAGATATTGACAGGGTGGAGTGAGACAATAGATAGTACCAGGCTGGGGTGAGTGGCTCAATCTCGGCTCACTACAACCTTCGACTCCCTGGTTCAAGTGATTCTTTTGCCTCAGCCTCCCAAGTGGCTGGGATTACAGGCACGCGCCACCATGCCCAGCTAATTTTTGTGTTTTTAGTAGAGATGGGGTTTCATCATGTTGGCCAGGATGGTCTTGATCTTCTGACCTCATGATCCACCCGCCTCGGCCTCCCAAAGTGCTGGGATTACAGGCGAGAACCACCATGCCCAGCCAGTACCTTCTTCTTTTACATTCTTTTGATTTAAAAAATGCATTAAAATGTCCATGATTCTCATCATCCTCTTCCTCTTTTTCTAAGTTCAGCACTAACTGTTGCTCTAAGCTTTTAATGTGAATGGCAAAGCCGTGGATGGCCTGTTCATTGAGCCTTACCCCATAGCATACTTCCCCTTATCCTCCCTGTGTTGGCCACATTTGCTTTTTCTGTCTCGAACTCAAACTCCATCATAAGACCTTTTCTCATACTCTTCTCCCTGCCTGGAGACTTTGCTGAGTTAAAACTTCCTTATCTTTTGACCCATATAGAATGTTATTTCCATAGAGATGCCTCCCCAGGTAAGGTTGTATTTTCCTTTCACATACATGAATAGCACCTTGTTCATCTCCTTTCTAACTGTGGTCACAAATGCAGTGCTACATTCTTTATGGAGAATGTTTAATGTCTGCATCTTCCATTAGAAAATAGCCTTCTGAAGGCAGGAACCATGTCTACTTTGCAGACAGAAGTACCTATTTCATAGGATAGTGAGGCTTAACGTGAGTTTGGCTCAGTGCCTAGAACATAAACACATAATGTTAGTTAAATCCTGCTATATGTTGTTTTGGTTTTAGTAGAAGGAGATTATATTGATGATGAATACATTAACTGGGTCAAGTTTAAAGAAGAATTCTGACTCTCCTTGGCCAGGGACAGATTATCTTTGGAGGGAAGTAGCTAGCCTTTTTGTGAGAAGGAAAAGAGAAAAATAGCTTCATTCCTCTACTATTCTTGACTCCTGTATCTAAGTCAAACTGTAAGAAAGCAGCTTTTTGCCAAAATATTTTCTCCTCTTTTCCAGCAATATTTTCCTAATTTTAAAAAAAAATGGAGTAGGTAGGCAGTTTCAAACAGATTTTCGATTGGAATTTGAGAAATTAATATATAGAATTACAGATCCGTATTCTGTGATATCAGCCACAGTTGTAAAAATCAAGAGGATGGGATCCAAGATGATGCAACAGACAGTTCATGTCATGACATAGGGAACAGGTTTGTTGTGAATCATATGCTTTTTAGGGTGGCTTCAAAGAGTTTTTTTTTTTTTTTAAACGCTTAACGAATTTGCGTGTCATCCTTGCACAAAAGAGTTTTAAAAATTATATTCTTGCTGCTTAATATTTTCTTTCAGTATTCTGCAGTTACCGTGGGCTCATCTGAGTTCTGACATTTTGGAAGTTGGTAGATTATTTTAACGTATACTTTAAGTGTCAGGTTTTAACGTTTTATATGTTAAGTAGGTATTAAGAAAATTGCCTTTTCAGTTTATGTCTTTGACTTATTTATTTTAAGTAAATTGCCTTTTCAGTTTATGCCTTTGACTTATTTATTTTACATGCCTTGAATGCAACCTGCTGTCTTGCTCTCAGGAAATTGGAGTCCTTAGATCCCAACTGAGATATGGATAACTAAGAAGTATTATTTCCTGTCATTTTCCTTCATAGCTTGAAGAGTGTGCATGGAACAAAAAGCACAGACCGGCGGCTTGTAGACTATTTAGGGTTCTCTGATTCATTTTGCTTAGCTTTTAGAGTTTGTTGAAAAATCAAGTTTCTAGCCTCTTTTGAAAATTCAGAAGGCATGGTAACAATGAAAAAATAGCATTCCCACATGGCATCAATTGACAGTGCTTCTGTAGGTGTGGCAGAAGCGTTCCAGGTTGCCACAGCTTTCATTTTTTGCTTGCCAGATTTGTTCTTACTGCTTCATTCATTTATATTCCTTGTCTGGCTCTGGCTTCTTTAGGCATTCAAGATTGTTACCCCTGGCATAGATGGGTAGGACACTACCAAGTTAAGAGGAAGGGAGGCTAAATGCAGTGTTCTGCTGAGCTGATTCAGTTATAGTCTCAGAGGACTTCACTCCCTATGGCATGTCCTTGGGACACCAAAGGGAGTCCTGGTTTTCTTTCTAGATAAATGGAATTTTTTTTTTGAATGGCAATGGATATCTTGTAGAAATGAGTATAGGACTGTTAAATAATCATTTAATAAGATTGCTAGTAAGGCCAGATGAGGTGGCTCATGCCTTTAATCCCAGCACTTTGGGAGGCTGAGGCAAATGGATCACTTGAGGTCAGGTGTTCAAGACCAGCCTGGCCATCATGGTGAAACCCCATCTCTAATAAAAATACAAAAAGTAGCCAGGCATGGTGGTACACTCTGTAATCCCAGCTACTTGGGAGGCTGAGGCAGGAGAATCGCTTGAACCCTGGAGGCAGAGGTTGCAGTAAGCCAAGACCATGCTACTGCACTTCATTTTGGATGACAGATTAAGACTCTGTCTCAAAATAAATAAATAAATAAATAAATAATTTTTAAAAATAAATTAAAAAATGAAAGACCTGGCCAGGAATGGTTGTTCACTCCTTAATCCCAGCACTTTGGGAGGCCTGTGCAAGTGGATCACGTGTCAGGAGTTTGAGACCAGCCTGGCCAACATGGTGAAACTCTGTCTCTACTAAAAATACAAAGAATTAGCCAGGTGTGGTGACAGCCACCTGTAATCCCAGCTACTTGGGAAGCTGAGGCAGGAGGATCACTTGAATTCTGGAGGCAGAGGTTATAGTGAGCTGGCACTCCAGCCTGGGCGACAGAGTGAGACTCCATCTCATAAAAAAAAGAAAGAAAGACCTACTAGTAATAAGTACTACCCAATTAGTATTGGTTTCACCTGCAGGACCATTTTCTCGAGCTTCGTATCATTCTTCTAAAATTATAAAAATATGTCACCTGTTGGTAAAATGTTTGAATTTATATTTTTCTTAAGAAGAGTGTTTTAAGGAGGAGTAACCCATTGCTAACAAGTTGGTAAGTGGCATAGAAAACAAATTCCTCACACCTCCAAAACTCTGTTTTATTTTTGTTTTCTTGCATTTAAAAAACTGTGGTAAAATATACTTAACATAAAATTCACCATTTTAACCATGTTTGTATATATGGTTCACTGTATTGCATTCACATTGTTTTGCAACCATCACCACTATTTTCAGAACTTTTTTGATCACAAACAGAAACAGTAACTCCTCATTTGCTCCTCTCTCTGTGCCTGGTAACCTCTATTTTATTTCTGTCTCTATGAATTTGTCTGTTGTATATACCACATATAAGTGGAATCATACAATATTTGTTCTTTATGTCTGGCTTACTTGACTTAGCATGTTTTCAAGGTTCATCCGTGCTGTAGCGTGAATCAGAATTTCATTCCTTTTTATTGCTGAATAAATTGCATTGTATGAATATACCAGATTTGTTTATCTGTTTATCTGTTGATGGACCAAGACCCTAACCTTTTGACTGCACTGCACCCCCAACCTCCAGTCAGTGGCTAAATAGGAGAGCAAAACAGATTCATTCTGGTTCATTGTCCTCACCGACTTCTTCTTCTTCTTCCTCTCTAATCTCCCCTGGAGATTTACACATCAGCATAAGTTTTGTTGTCTGTGAACCCAAAGCAATTTTGCTTCCTTTAAACATTAGAACATTAGCGAAGCTGTTTATGAATATTCTTCTACCCACCTCACCTGCTTAACTTTAAGAGTATAGTGTTTTCCCTCTTGGTTCTATCTCACTTATGGTGCTTCTCTTGTGAATTAGACCTTCGAGATATGGCTATCTAGATAGCAGAAGGGCTTACCTTTCTGGTCTCAGCTGTGTCATTCACTAACTAGCTGTATGACTTTAAGCTGTATCACTAGTCTCAGTTATGAAAGGAAGAGTTTGGAGTAGATGATGTTTTAGGTTTTATCTAACTCCCATATTTTACCATTCAAAACATACTTTTTATCGTCTGGTTGGTGGTAGAAGCAAAAATTGATGAAAATACATTTATAGTTTGTGATTAAATAAAATTATATACCAGAAAGTGCTTGGTAAAAATGATCTTACCATAATTAAGACTATAAAAAGGTTTCCTACAAAGCTATTGGAAACAGTTAATTCCCTACCACTCAGATAAGTGAGCTATACAGAAAAAATTCCTTACTACTCAGGTAAGCGAGCTGTAGAGTAAAGAAGGAATGGGTTTAGGACTAGTTAACTGGGTCTAAAACAGTAAGAAAGCTGTGTTTTGGCCAGGCGTGGTGGCTTACGCCTTTAATCCCAGCACTTTGGGAGGCCAAGGTGGGCAGATCACCTGAGGTCAGGAGTTGGAGACCAGCCTATCCAACATGGTGAAATCCCGTCTCTACTAAAAATACAAAAATTAGCCAGGTGTGGTGGCACATACCTGTAAACCCAGCTACTTGGGAGGCTGAGACAGGAGAATCACTTGAACCTGGGAGGCAGAGGTTGCACTGAGCCAAGATCTTGCCATTGCCCTCCAGCCTGGGGAACGAGTGAAACTCCGTCTCAAGGGAAAAAAAAAAAGAAAAGAAAAGAAAGTGGTGTGTTTTTGAGCATTTAAAAAAGTTAAATGATAACATTTGGAAACAATTTCAATACATTTTATAATTTTTGATACAGCCATAAATGTTACTTTGATTACTTGTATTTGAGTATGTTTGGGTCGGGTACCTGACTGATTGCTTATACCAACTATGTTATTAATAGAAGATAGTTGGGACAGTCAAAGGCAAATTCTGATAAACTGATAAAGCTGAGATAGATCAGCAGTTTGCTGATTTGTTAAATTTTTAAAAATTTGTATTAATATAGGAAGTACAAGTACAGTTTTGATATATGGTTATGTTGCATAGTGCTGAAGTCTAGGCTTTTGGTATAACCATCACCTGTATAGTTTACATTGTACTCATTTCTAGTAAGATGAGTTTCTTGTCAGCAGCTTATAGTTGTTTTATCTATTCTGCCATTCTGTATCTTTTAAGTGGAGCATTTAATCCATTTACATTCAAGGTTAATATTGATATGTGAGGTTTTTTTCCTGTCATGATATTGTTATCTAGTTGTTTTATAGATCCTTTGTTTCTTTCTCTTTTTTTTCTGTTTGTGGTTTTGTGTTCTGTTGTGTTACCATTAAATTTCTTTCTCTTCCTCCTTTTTGTAATTGTATGACACCAATGAGCTTTATACTTACATGTGTTTTTATGATGGCAAGTATCAATTTTTCGTTTTCATGTTTAGGATTTTTTTGAGCATTTCTTATACTGCCAGTCTAGTGGTTATGAATTCCTACGGCATTCGCTTGTCTAGAAAAGACTTTATTTCTCCTTCACTTATGAAATTTATTTCTGCAGGATGCAAAATTTGTGATTGACAGTTTTTTTTTTTCTTTAAGCATTTTCAAATTAGAATCTCAATCTCTTCTCCCTTGTAATGTTGCTGCTGAGAATTTTGCTGTTACTCCGATGGGGTTTTCTTTATAAGTGACTAGATACTTCCTTTTGCTGATTTTAGGATTTTCTTCTTCACATTGATTTTAGACAGTTTAATAGTTGTATGGGCTGGTTTGACAGATGGAAATCTAAGGGAGCCCAAAATTTGCAGACTTATTTTTCCCCACTAAATATTTGCTAAGTGCTATGGCAGTGTGGGAGGCTGAGGGCCAGGCTAGAAAAGCCAAGTAGAATCTCTTGCAGTCTCATGGTGCTTAGGAGACTTGCTAGGTTCTCAAACTTTTTGATTTCAAGACCCCATTCCAATCTTAAAAGTTATCGAAGACCTCAAGGATGTTTTGCTTCTGTGGCTTATATCTGTTGGTATTCGCTATAACAGAAATTCAGAAATTAAAAGTAAGAATTTTAAATATTTATTAATTTTAAAACAATAGACCCATTACATGTGAACATTAATACACATTTTTTTTGGAAAAAGGATTACACTTTTGAAAACAAAAATATTATTAAGGAGTGGGATTGTTTTATATTTTGTAACACTCTTTACTGTCTGGTTTAATATCTGCCTCTGCTTTCAGTTTGTTGCAATGTGTTGTTTTGGTTGAAATAAATGAAGAAAATGGAACCTCCCACAGATAAGCAGTTGGGAAAAGGAGGAGTAATGCAATCACTTTTTCAGATAATTGTGAATATTCTTTTTTGATCTTATCCCCAAACTTGACAGGTGGTAGTTACTTAAAGGTTACTTGCAGTGTGGAATCTGAAACCGTGTCAATGCACTTTTTGAACTTTATTACATTAAAGTGTGTTGTTCTGTTTTGTATTTTGAGTGGGAGTTTTTACCCGTCCATAATTTTGGACCATGCACTGGTCATTTGGAAATGTTGATTCACTGAGGTATGTTTCTCTTCCAAACATTGACGTTTTATTATATGATATTTAAAAATACCATATTTATTAGTATCACCACTGATCTCATTAGAAAAGTTATTATGTATTGAAAAGCTGTCAAGGTATTAGTGGCTGATACAAGTTTTCCACAATTCTAATTTCTGCCCGAAAGTTCAAATTTTATTATTGGCAGAAAATGCTGTTATTTTTCTTACTGCATTTATTTTAGAGGAAACACCTAAATATTCAAGTTGAAAGACCATAATTTGTGTATTGGTTGTTCTTTCAAGTAAAAATTGGTGTTTCATGGAAAACCAAACAAAACCAGCTAATTCAGCTTGCACCTCAAAAGAATCACACAAGTGCTTTTCCTTGAGACAACCACTATATTTTGGTATATGGCAAAAATGCTTTAATATACTTCTCATTTTGTAATTTGGATTATAAAAAAGATATGTACTCGGCCGAGCATGGTGGCTCTCACCTGTAATCCCAGCACTTTGAAAGGCCGAGGTGGGCATATCACGAGGTCAAAAGATCGAGACCATCCTGGCCAACATAGTGAAACCCCATCTTTACTAAAATACAAAAATTAGCTGGGCATGGTGGCATGTGCCTGTAGTCCCAGCTACTCGGGAGGCTGAGGCAGGAGAATTGCTTGAAGCCGGAAGGTAGAGGTTGCACTGAGCTGAGATCACACCACTGCACTCCAGCCTGGTGCCTGGTGAAAGAGGGAGACTCTGTCTCAAAAAAAAAAAGACATGTACTCATAGGACAAGAGTTAATAAATTTCACCATTTGTACTGATCCATCAAGGACGTTGAGTAAAATTAGTTCTTACCATGGGCATATGGCACTGAAAACAATAAATGTACATTTGGTGCCACTGCCTTGATTCACTCATGCTAAGGCTCCAACAGTTTTACCTTCCATTGCTTTTGCACCATTAGTGCTAATATCAACACAGTGAGAAGGGCAAATAATATGTTAGTATTATTATATTACAGTTTTTATTTCATGCTCCCCCACCCCCTACCCCCCCAAAAAATCTCAGGACCCCTGGGAATCCACAGACCATACTTTGAAAACTGCTAATCTAGAGGAAGGAGCCTGCACAGGCAACTGACAGTTTCACCCTTGAGACATTTGAAAATAGAAGTGAGCAGAGTCTAACTAGAGCTTCATTCCAGTCCCATCCCAACTCAGTTCCTTTCTGTGTAACAGGGGAAAGGGCAGGGATAGGCTCAGTGGCTCACACCTGTAACCCCAACACTTTGGGAGACTAAGGTGGGAGGATCACTTGGGCTTGGAGTTCAGGACCAGCCTGAGTAACATGGTGAGACCTTGTCTCTACAAAAATAAAAATAAAAAATTAGCTGGGCCTGGTGTTGTGCACTGTAGGCTTAGCTACTCAGGAGGCTGAGGTGGGAGGATTTCTTGAGCCCAGGAGTTTGAGGTTACAGTGAGCTATGATTGCACTACTGCATTCCAGCCTGGGTAACAGAGCAATACCTGTTCCTGTCTCAAAAAAAAAAGAAGAAAAAAAGAAAGGACAAATCGTCTGTGGCAGATAATATCAACTATAGTCACTACAGTTATTTTATATATAGCATTTGACACACAATCAAATATTATGAGAAAGGACTTTGCTTTTAGCCATGAGGGAATAACAGGATCTAGAATTGCCTTTTCTCTATAAACAACTAAAAAATTGGGCAATATACCTGAAAAAACTGTCTTCATATAGGACAACAGGCACCATAACACTGTGATTTCTGAGAGAAAGGAAACAAAAGAGGTAACTCTATGATTGTCTTGGCTTTCTGCCTGGAGGCAACTTCCAGATCTTGGTGCAGGGAAGGGAAATCCAAACAGTGCCCTGTGGTATTGCTTTAATCTATGTTGGTGTCAGGCATAGATTAAAGTATGGACAAGTCTTGGTAATTAGAATGTGCAAAGTGATGTGCCAGACAGGACGGGGCTATGCAAAAAAAGAGACAAAGTTCTAGATAACTGTTTAGAAGTCCCTTTGAGTCCTATGTATGGGTAAGGTGAAATTCCATGAAGCTGTGTAAAACTAGCTTCTAAGAAAAAGTTATTGAGGAGCTAACCAATTCCCAGAGCACATACAGGACCAGAAATCATTTGAGTTCCCATTAGCCAGAGTGAAAACTCTCACAGAATACATGGGTTCTTCAGGGGAGGTATAAGAAGGGCCACGCCTTTGTAGTGGGAATAAATTAGATCTAGAATAAAGACTATTCTAGACTGACCATAAACATAAACTCCACATAGATCAAATTGGATCAGATGTAGTTAAGTCCAATCCTCTTTGAACAAACATAGCAGAATCTAACACTCGGCAACATAAAATCAGCTGCTTCACATACAATAAAAAAATTACTGAATATGTCAAGAGGCAGAGAAACAAAAATCAAAATTAAAACCAATCAATAGAAACAGACCCCAAAACAGAAATAATGGAATTAGCAGACAAGAATGTTGAAACAGCTATAAATATATTAAATATGTTCAAGTAATTAAAGCAAAACATCAACATAAGTAGAGAAATGGAAATTTAAAGAACCAAATGGAACCTATAAAGATGAAATGTAAAGCATATTTAATGAATTTCACTTAAGTAAATTACAGACAAGTTAGATACTGCAGAAGAAAAGATCAATTATATTAAAAATTACTATGTAGAATATGAAGCATACAGAGAAAGAAGTCTGAAAAAATTTATAGAGCTTCATTAATGTTTAGTCCAATATCAAGTGGTTTAAAATATAAGTAATTGGAACACCAGAACTTACACACGGAAAAATAAAGTTATAATGTTCCAAAAATTTCCAAATATGATGGAAAGCATAAACTTCTAGATCTAAGAAGCTCAATAGGCCGCAAACAGGATAATCATAAAGAAAACCAACACCAGGATACATCATAATCAAATTGCTGAAAATAACTGATAGAGAAAAATCTTAAATTCAGGTAGATTAAAAAAATAAGCATATTAAATAAAGAGGAATAAAGTTATGCTTATCATAGATATATCAGAAACTATAAAAGTCAGAAGATAATAGAATGATATCTTTAAAGTGTTGAGAGAGGAAAAAAAGCTATCAACCTAGATTACTAATATCCATTGAAAATAGCTTTCATAAATAGAGGTGAAATACTTTTTTGACAAATTAAAGCTGAAAGAAGTCATCACTAGTGATGACCAGTATGAGAAATGTTAAACATTGTTCTTCAGACAGAAAGGAAATGAAACTGAGCTACACAAAATAATGAAGCATTTTGGAAATGCTAAATATATGAGTAAATATAACATAGTTCTTGTTTCTCATTTAGAAATGTAAGGATAATTATTTTAAAGAAACAGCAATATATTATGGGACGTATAACATATGAGGTAGTAAAATGTATGAAAACAAGATAAAGGTTGGGAGAGGAATAATGGATGTATATTGTTGAAAGGTTAATACATTTTACAGAAAAGGTTAGAATTTGAAGGTAGACCTTGATAAGTGACATGGTTTGGATCCGTGTTCCCACCCAAATCCCATGTTGAATTATAATCCACAGTGTTGGAGATGGGACCTGGTAGAAGCTGACTGGATCGTGGGGGTGGCTTATCTTAAATGGTCTAGTACCGTGATCTTGGCACTGTCCTCATGGTAGTGAGTTCTTGCATGATCTGGTTGTTTAAAATTGTGTGGCACCACCTCCCTCCCCTGCTCCTGCTTTTGCCATGTGATGCACAAGCTCCTGCTTTGCCTTCTGCCATGATTGTAAGCTTCCAGAGCCCTCTCCAGAAGCAGATGTTGGTGTTATGCTTCCTGTACAGTCTGGAGAACCATGAGCCAATTAAACCATTTTTTCTTATAAATTACTCAGTCCCAGGTATTTCTTCATAGCATTGCAAGGAGTGGACTGATATAGTAAATGAAAGATGCATACTCCAAATCCTAGAAGAACCACTTGAAAAATAAGCCAAATAGTGAAGATAAAATGGAATTCTAAAAAGTAATCCAGAAGAAGGCAGGAAATGAGGAAAAAAAGGAAGAGAGAACAAATAGAAGACAAACATTAAGTTGGTAGATTTCTCATCAGTAATGAACTATAAATGGTCCAAATCTTCCTTAAAAAGCAAAGATTCTCAGGCTACATACAAGAGCAAGAAACTCTGCTGTCTATAAGAAGCTTGCTTTAATATAAAGACCAAAGAGATAGAAAAATATGTATCAGACAAACAGCAAGGAAGCTGGCATAGCTATGTTAATCTCAAAGCAGACATCAGAGCAAAGAATATTACAAGGGTTGAAAAGGAACATGTATTTTGTTGGTGCAACCTAATAAAAATGATGAAAGAGTCAATTCATCAAAAAGATACAAGTATTCTTAATGTGCACAGATGTATATAATAACAGCTTCAAAGTACATGGAGCAAAAACTGATAAATGAAATAGACAAATTTATAGTTATAGTAGGAGATCTCAGTTCTCCTCTCTCAACAATTGATAGAACAAGTATACATAAAAATCATAGGGATTTAGAAGACTGAACATCATTATCAACCAACTTGATCTGATTGATATTTATGGAATATGCCTCCAAACAAATACAGAGTAAATATTCTTTTTTTAAGTACACATAGAACTTCACTTAGATTGACCAAATGCTGGGTGATTTTTTTTAAAGTCTCAGTGATTTAAAAGTTTTGAAATCACAGAATATATTCCCTGACTGAAAACAGAATTAAATTAGAATTCACTATAACTGGTATCTGGAAAATTCCCAAATATTTAGAAATTAAACAGTAGTCATCTAAATAACTCATGGGTAAAATAAATTTTATGGGAAATTAGAAAATATTGTGAAGGAAAATGAAAAACAACATGTCCATTTGTAGGATGCAGGTAAAGCAATGCTAGAGGAAGATTAATTACTTTACAATAATGATCTAACCTTCTACCTGAATAAGCGAGAAAGGGAGCAAATTAAACCTAATTAAAGGAAGGCAATAATATAGAGTAGAATCAGTGAAACAGAAAGTAGACAAAATATATAGAAAAATGGACAAAAGCAAGTGCTGTTTTTTAAACAGTTCAGTAGACCCATCAATATCATAAATGATATTGAGAAGAATAGGCAGAGGCATGGGCAGTCCCCAGTTGGCTATAAAGGACACTTTTATATGAGACAGTAAGAGAGGAATCAAAACAGGCTAAGTTTCAGGAAGGGGAGCGCCAAGCTTGAAGTCTGGGTGTAACAGTTCTGGGGTCAATCCAAAGTTTGCCTGTACTTCTGACACTAGAATGAATTGAAGGGAATATTGAAGGAGGCCAGAATGGAATTCAGGGCGCCCAGCTAGCCCTCTATGTCAATACTGATGAACTGAAACTAAAAGGAAGAGGAGGAAATTACTTACCAGTTAGAAGAGAGTAATGTTTGCTGTTTCCTTATGAAAAATTATTTGATACTGTTTCTGCATTAAAAGTTCAGATGCTATGAAAGCCTTATGTTAGTCATTTTTTACTGTCAGATTTAAGCTAATGAATCATGCTCAAGTTACTTAAAAATTTTATCTAGTAAGAAAATGACTGAAAAGTGGTGTTTTTTTGAGAATTTTAAAGATAAACATGGAACTAAAGATCAAGAAAATCATGTAACTTGTTGTATACCCCCTTTTAAAACATGTGTTTAAAAAATGTTTGACTGGGAACAGTGGCTCATACCTGTAATCCCAGCTCTTTGGGGAGCCAGGGCAGGCGGATCACGAGGTCAGGAGTTCGAGACCAGCCTGACCAACACAGTGAAACCCCGTCTCTACTAAAAATAAAAAGATTAGCCAGGCATGGTGGCATGTGCCTGTAATCCCAGCCATTCGGGAGGCTGAGACAGGAGAATCATTTGAACCTGGGAGGCGGAAGTTGCCGTGAGCCGAGATCATGTCATTGCACTCCAGCCTGGCGACAGAGCGAGACTCCATCTCAAAAAAAAAAAAAAAAAAAATTTAAGCTGTTACCCTTTACTGCTGCAAGCAGTAGCTGACTGTTTTATTTTCTATGGTCTAAGTCAAAATAGGCAGCTAAATGAAATCTACATCAGTATACAGGCAAAGCTCCTGCCCAATTAGCTTCTTTACATACAAGCAAAGTTATACTTGGCTGATGTTAAAGCATGTATACTTGTATTTATTTTCGTCTAGGGTCTACTTTTGATTACAGAAAGGTTCGATTAGGTAAATTTTAGATGAAGCAAAATTATTGGACTGAATTCTCAGGTCATTTTTAATAATAGAAGAGTTTAGGATTAGTATTATTATAAATGTCAAACTTAATAGTTTTTTTTTGTTTTTTTTTTTAATAAATGTTTCCTGGCCAGGCGTGGTGGCTCATGCCTGTAACCCCAGGACTTGGGAGGCTGAGGTGGGTGGATCACGAGGTCAGGAGTTTGAGACCAGCCTGAGCAACGTGGTGAAACCCGTCTCTACTAAAAATACAAAAATTAGACGGGTGTGGTGGCATGTGCCTATAGTCCCAGCTATTCAGGAGAATCGCTTGATCCTGGGAGGCAAAGGTTGCAATGAGCTGAGATTGCGCCACTGCACTCCAGCCTGGGCGACAGAGTGAGACTCCATCTCAAAAAAAAAGAAAAGAAAAAGAAATGTTTCCCATTAGAAAAATGGCTAAAATCCTGTTTATAAAATATTTATTTATGTGCCTGGCAAAGAGAGATGTCTAGATTGTTTTTCACCAAGTGATAAATTCCGGGTAAGAGGTTGTAGGGTGATTCCCACCCCCCCATTTTTATATTTGTTTGACTTGCTTGAATCTTAAAATAATGATCATGTATCATTCTTTTCAAAATCTATGAAGCATTCAAAAAGTGCTGACACATAAGAAACATAAAGTAAATATTTAATACAAGAATGAATAAAATGGATTTTGTGGGGAAACCAAGGGTAATAGGTTGAGTTATAATATGTGCTGATACATTAGACCTACTGCAAAGTAACTTTGGCAGTAATTCTAGTTTGTTGCCCCCCACGAAGGAATATGGGTTTATACAATTTTAGTATACTAGAAGTACCTATAACTTCCTAAAACATTTGCCCTTTTCATACAGCTATTGAATGGGGTAAAGCATCAAGAAAAATCTTTGCTTTCAAATGATTTTTGTACCCGCTTTGTAATCCCCCGTCCCAGCTTGGAATAGAAACTACTTCCGGCAGCAGGAACTCTCTAAGGACATTATTAGTCCTTATACCCACAGTAGACAGAGTTATACAAAGAGTTAATATAAAAATATTGTCTATTTCTTACCAGCCGGGATAGAAGGAGGTTAGTCAGTTTTCACTCTTTCTTTATTCCCTCTTATCATTACATGTGGTATTTTTTAAAAAAACTTTCCCGTCTGGCTTCTTTCTTATCTCTCATGAGCTGTAGATACAGGATTGTGGGCCTCCTAGTTCACCACTGATCTTACAAGTAAGACAGGGTTTCTTTTCCAACAGCCATGTTGTTATCTCTTGCACAATAGTAAAATACTTAGGCCCTAAATATAAAACTTGAGCAAAAAGGTTCTAAGTATTAAAAAGTCTTTTAAGAAATCACAAATCATCTTTTCTTCTGCATTTCTCCTTCCCCCGTCAGTTCAAGGAACCTTAATTTGAAGCATTATTTTGTATTTTATGCGGCTAGTAATTCCAAAAAAAGTTTTAAAAAATGTTGGCTATGATGGAATCCAATTAGATTTTCCATTTATTACTAAATCACACAAACTCAATTATTCTCTAGATTATTAACACTTAAAGAATGTTAAGAGTGAAAGTAGACTTGAGTCATACGTCAGATTAGCATAGTGTCCTGGTATTTCCAGGATGGTTCTGGCTTATATCTATTTTCTTAGCACATTTTTAATACACTTTTTATTTGGAATAATATTAGATTTATGGAAAAGTTGCAAAGATATTTTAGAGAGTTCCTTTATACCCTACACCTCCAGCTAGTTTCCCCAATTATTAACATCTTATATAATCATGTTACATTTGTCAAAACTAAGAAATCAGCAGTGATACGTTACTATTAATTAAACTCCAGACTTTATTAGGATCTTACTAGCTTTTCCACTAATGTTATTTTTCTGTTCCAGGATCCAATTCAGCATACCGCATTACGTTTAGACGGCGTGTCTCCGTAGTTTCCTCTGTTCCGTGACATTTTATCAGTCTTACTTTTTCATGGCTTTAACAGTTTTGAGGAGTATTGGTCAACTATTTTGTGGAGTGTCCCTTAGTTTGGGTTTGCCTGATGTTTTCTTGTGTAGACTGGGGTTATGGTTTTTCGGAATGATACTTACTACAGAGATGAATTGCCGTTCTTATCACATAATTTCAGGACTACATTTACCTTATGACTTTTCACTGTTGATGTTAATCTTGATCATCTGGCCAAGGTAGTATCTGGAAGATTTCTCTACTACAATGTTATCTCCACACCTCATCCTTTGTTCTTTGAAAGTGAGTCACTAAGCCTAGCCCACACCCAAGAGGGTAAATTCAGCTCTTGGAGGATATCTATGTAAATTAATTGGAATTTTTTTGTAAGGAAGATCTGTCTTTTCTTCCCATTTATCTGTATCAATATGGACTCATGGACATTTATACTTTGAGTTATAATCCATTAACATGTTATTTTGTTGCTCAGGTGGTTCCAGCTTTGGCCATTGGGGGCTCTTTCACTTTGACATAACCCCATCTTTTTGTTGAACCTTTCCTTACTTTCTGGTACTACAAGATACTCTGGTTCATCTTGTGTTTTCCCAACCTAACCATAGAAATAGCCATTTCTCCAAGGAGCTATGGTTTCTTTTATTGAATCATGGTATTTAGAAACCAGAATCTGGGTTGTGGATATGATCACTGCTACTGGACATTTCTGTTTCTAGGCCCTCTCAGACAGAGCAAGGAAATATGTATATGTATACTAATTCATGTAGAGACATGTATCTATAATTATTTGTGTATCTACATTGAGTTAAACATGGATTTATATTGATGATTCTGTCTCTAATCCAATACCACAGGATTCCTTCTAACCTTCCCCCTTAGTTTATCTGTAACTTTCCAACAGTGAGTAATCTGGCTTCTATTGATATAACATCTGTTTACCTGTTTGTTCAACTGTAGTATATATGTAAAGCAGCTTCAGAAATGTCAGCTCATACCCCCATGAGAAACAACTTTACCAAGTAGGAAACAGTGTTTATGTACAAGTTCTTTTGCCTCTAGTCTTACTGTTTTCAGTCAGAATATTATTTTTCAAAGTTATTTAGGTCTGCTCCTTTTTTTTTTTTTCCTGCACCACCTCAGAGATACTATGTCATACATTTATAATACAGTTACGTTCTTTTTCACAGTCTATATTCCATCCTGAGAATGCCAACCTCTTGGTTGATTTTTTAAAATTCTTTATACATTAAAGTTCATGTTTTATGTTGTAAAGTTCTTTGGGTTTTGCCAAATACCTAATATCATATATTCACTACCCTAGTACTATACAAAATAATTCCATCACCCTAAAATTTCCCTTTTATCCCCCTTTGTAGTAAACCACTCTCTACTCTCCCAACCCTGGCAACTACTGATCTGTTTTCTATTCTTTTAATTTAGCCTTTTCCAGAATATTATATGAATGGAATCAGACAATATGAGTGGAATCATACAGTATGTAATCTGTCAAATCCTTTTTCACTTAGCAAAGTCCATTTAAGATTTATCCATCTCAGTGAATCAGTAGGTTATTCCTTGTTGTCACTGCATAATATTAAATTGTATAGATATACCACAGTTTGTTTACCCATTGTTCTTTTAGATGACATGTGGTTGCTTCCAGTTCTTTGATTATGAATAAAGCTGCCATAAAAATTTACATATACGTTTTTACATGAACATAAGTTTTCAATTCACTTGAATAAATCCGTAGGAGCATGGTTATTAGGTTGTATGTGAGTCTATGTCTAATTTTATAGGAAACTGCCAAACTGTCTTCCAAAGTGGTTATTAACATTTTGCATTTCTATTAGCAATGAATGAGCGTTTCTGTTCTGCATCCTTGCCTGGTAAAATTTTTAATAGTGTCCTCTTTCATTTTCAGTAGTGTCCTGGGCTGGGTGATAAACTGTGCTATGCTAAGAGTGCATATTGTTGTTATATTCTTTCTTCTCTTCTTGTGCCTTGTGGCTATAGTGGTGAGGAAATTGAGTCTAGGATTTTCTTGTCTTTCCTTTTTGATTGGTAGGGTTCTCCTCATTAACTGGTTTTAAATCATCTAATTTCAATAATGGTTGTCTAAGGAAATAATTATACTAAAATAATTTAATTGATTAAATAGGATTGAAAATCATGTAATGCATGCCAATCTCTGAGAGTTTATTTTGATGACATTCTTCTCTTAGTTATCTGCTAACTTTCTTCAATGACATCACAAGTAATTTTGTACATTTTTGTAACATTTGGTCCAGCACTCAGAGTGTAATTTGGACCTTTCCTAGCATCTCAAGAGATGCAGAAAATGAAATCAGTGCAACTTCTAATACAATTTTCTACCAGGCTCACAGTTGAAGCCTCTAGGAATGGCCAGTAGGGCTGGAAAGCCGTCGTAGTCTATGGGTCTTCCTGCAGAATAACTGTGGGTACCTGTTATCCTTCAGACCTTTATGCCTCAGTATTATTTTAATGTTCATATTTATTATTTGGACTACAGGGTTAAGATATTTCCGTTTTACCTTTGACATGCTGCATAGCCTTGGGTAACTGCCCTTATACAGCAAATAATGCTTTTCTTTCTTTGAAATTTTTCTTTCCTTCTGTCTCTATAATTTCTCTCTCTTATTCCTACAAAAATAATAGTGTCAGCAAAAATGAGAGTTAAAGGTTTGCTGAGGAAATTTTTGAGCAGTTCATTCATGTCATCTACCCAGGGTCTCTAGAGAAAGTTTATTTAAATGAAAACTGCTAATATTTCTGGAAATCTAAGCTGCTGCTTTAGTTAGTCATGCAAATGAGGATTCTATTGGCAGGTCAGAGGCTACACGTGCATCTGCAGGCCTGTCATCTCATCTCCAAGAACAGCCAACCAATCTTTCTGGTCTTTTTCATGGGTGGTGAGGAGAAGCTGGGGAACAATGAACTTTCCAGATGTCAAGGTCTAAGTAGGTCAAGTCAGACCCTCCTTGGGAATATGTGGTCCACAATGGTCAGAATACCAAAGCAGAGTACAACAGGTTGTTGGAAAAATGGACAAACCCGTCAGACTTATTTGAGGAGGAAGCAGTTTGTGAATTAAGTTCATAAGTGATTTTCCTTTCCTTCGGTCAAATTTAGATGCAATATTCTTGTGCATCTTGTTCCTGTTGGGGAAAGATAGCTGGGAGAATCCTAGCTTTGGACTTTTGTGGTTTCTTTAATTTTGCATTGTTTTATGTACTAGGGAAATATTTTGAAAGTTTCTGTTACCAAAGGTGATTGCTAGATGATCTTTATATTTTCCTCCAAACTCTGATGAAAGAACAACATTGATTAAGCTTTTGGAAAATATTTCTTTCTGATCAAATGTGATTCAGTTACCTTCATTGATAAAGTGGTATAGCTTGCACTCTGCTATACCCTAATCCTGAGATCACCAGGCATTTGGGGTAAGTTATTAACTGCCATTGGCCCTACTTTGTTCTTTTGTAAGATGAGATTGCGCTAGTGAGTTCTTGGATACCTTCCAACTCTATGGACTGTGGCTTTATGACATGAATGGTCAGATTAGATTTTATCCTAAGATGAATAATTACCCAATAATGTCAGTGACTTAAATGTAAGCCTAATCCTGCTGTGAGCCTTAGAACATTGTTCGTGACATGTTCAGATAACATTTAAATATAGGATCAACTTGTCAATTTTTGTTTTGATTGTTTAAAAAATGACATATACAATGTAAAACTACATATAATAAACATGAAGTTACTTTTTAATATCACAAAGTTTGAATTTTTAAGTCCACCGTTCCTCATTGTACAAATCTTCTTTGTAAATTATTTTGCTTCCTGTATGTAGGAACCCAGAACAAAAGTGGATCATTGTTTTCAGTGCCAGATTCTTAAAGACAAAAATTTGTAGCTTTCTTTCCCAAAGATGCTTTTTCAGAGGACAGGCTAGGCAATAAAGAGGATGAGGAAAGGGAGGCTAGCCTCCCTTTATTTAACATGGTTAATGAAGTTGCAAGGCAGAAATTCTGTTTACTTAACAGTTCATTTGTGAGATCTTTACATCCTATGTATGATTTTTCTGTAGACTTGTCACTGTATTTTTTAGAGAATTATATCCCTTGTTCCACTAAGCAATCCCGACACATATTTTGGGCCATGTATTTTTGCTGATGTACAATCATGCTTTCTTAAAAGTAGACTCTGCAGGACCTGGAAACAGACTTGATGAAAGATCCAAGTCACATGAAATTGCTCCTGTGCACCTACACCTAAAGGAGCATTGTGCCTCTGCATCCGCATGTGCTTGGCCTAGTGCGGTTGTCTGTTTCTTGGCATGGACACAGAGAAAGCCATTGAAAGGCCCAAAGGGACTTTTCTCTTTCTGTGTCTTTATCAAACCAGTATTTGCAGTTTCTTCTCTTCCTCAACTTTTTACATCCCACCAGAAATTAAACATTTCATATTTGAAGGGCTGTATGAAACTCCTCTTTTGACTCCTTCCCTCTGTAAAGATTCCTAAATGCTGGTTCCTCCTTGTTCAGCAGTTTTTTTTGTTTGTTTCCTGTTTTGATTTAGCGGTGAATTATCTATTTTATTTCTTTAAAAAAAAAAAAGATGTTCAGCTTTCAGGCTTGAGTTGTCAGTTCTCTTGGTTTTACTGTCTTATGGTAAAAGTTGGTCTGCCTAGTATTTTTCAGCTGAAACTTCCTTATTGAGTACATGGGCAAAAACATTCCAACATAGTAAATGATGATAGTTGATTATAGCAATGACCCTAAAGCAGTGTAACATATCCAAATGTTTTCTGATTTATCCTTAAAAGATTATAATCAACTCAATTTGTTGTGACTTTGTTCTAATTTATTTAATAAGTGCTAATCTGTATGTAGTCACTTGGTATTAAGCAGAATATCTCATTCCCTGGTCCAAGAGGGCAGCAGGATTTTTTTGTGTTTTGTATTAATTCTGCTATAGAGGTTTTCTGTATGAAGAATTTTTTTTTTTTTTTTTTTTTTTTTTTTAAAGAGACAGGGTCTTGCTGTGTTGTGCAGGCTGTATTCAAACTCCTGGGCTCAAGCAGTTCTCCTGCCTCAGCCTTCTGAGTACCTGGGACTATAGGTGGAAGGATGTTTTTAATTTAAAAATGCAAGAAGATTATAGTATCATCTATATTAGGGTCATGTTCTGAAGATTTCTCAGATCTCACTTCCTAAAGAAACTGGCCAAAGACTAAAGAGATGAAATTAAGAGGTCAGTATTCATCCGGAAAGCCTTGCTATAAAAGTACTTCTTTCTGAACATTCAAGCTCCCTAGTCTCTTTCTGAAGATTGATTTGAGCAGACATTTATTGAGCATTTACTGTGTATAAAATAGTATGAAGAAGGGAAATAGAACTATTGTATTTTTTGTAGCCTTTAAGGACTTTATATTCTAATAATTCCTTAAATTAACTTTCAGACCTGTATTTATAAATTTGGGAGATTTTTTGTGTTTTTATTTGTGGAAATTGAGAATTTTTCATCAGTCGAATGGAAAGTACCAGGGGGAGAATGATCTCTTCAAAAGCTCACAAGTTGTGTGAGTGTGTGTGTTAATATTAAACAACTTTATTTCGATAAAATTTACACACCATAAAATTCACCCTCTTGAAGTATACAGTTTAATGGGTTTTAGTGTTATTTACAGAGTTGTGCAACTATTACCACTATCTAATTTTAGAATATTTCTTCACTCCCCTCAAAATAATCCCCAGTACCTATTAGTTATCACCACCTATTTACCCACTACCCCTAGTTTCTGTCTTTATGGATTTGCCTACTCTGGATGTTTCATATAAATAGAATTATAGAATATTTGTCCATTTGTGTCTGGCTTCTTTCACTTTGCATACTATCTTTAGGGTTCATCTATGTCATGGCATATATCAGTCTTCATTTTTTTTTATGACAAAAAAGTATTCTACTTTTGTGTAGCAGTTGATTAGTTAATGGATATTTGGGTTGGTTCTACTTTTGGACTATTATGAAAAATGCTTCTGTTACATTAGTTTACAAGTTTTTGTGTGAATACTTGTTTTCATTTCTCTTTGGTGTATATGTAGGAGTAGAGTTGCTGAGTCACAAAGTAACTTTGTTTTACCTTTTTAAACTTTTCGAAACTGGCTGTATGATTGTTAAATCCCACTATTAATGAATGAAGGCTCCATTTTTCCACATCTTCATCAACATTTGGTATTGTTGGTCTTTTTCATTTTAGCCATCCTAACGGGTGTGAAGGTGTCATTGTGGCTTTGATTTGCATTTCTCTAATGGCTTATGATGTTGAACGTCTTTTCATGTTTTTCTTGGCCATTTGTATATCTCTGCCCATTTTTTTAACTGGGTTATTTTTCTTTTTATTGTTGAGTTGAAAGAATTCTTTATTTGTATCTAGATACCAGTCCCTTCTGAGATACATGGTTTGCAAATATTTTCTCCCATTTTGTGGGGGATTTTTTTCACCTTCTTGATGGTATCCCTTGATACACAAAAATATTTAATATTGATGAAGGCCACTTTATCTATTTTTTCTTTTGTTCCTCATGTTGTGTCTAAGAGCACCTTAATCCAAGCTTATGAAGATTTACTTTTATATTTTTGTCTAAGCATTTTGTAGTTTTCATTCTTATATTTAGATCTATGACCTGTTTTGAATTAATTTTTTTTTTTTTTTGAGATGGAGTCTCACTGTCACTCAGGCTGGAGTACAGTGGCATCATCTCAGCTCACTGCAACCTCTGCCTCCTGAGTTCAAACAATTCTCCTGCCTTGGCCTCCCGAATAGCTGAGATTACAGGTGTGTCCCACCACGCCTAGCTGATTTTTTTTTTTATTTTTAGTAGAGATGGGGGTTTTACCATGTTGGCCAGGCTGGTCTTGAACTTTTGGCCTCAAATGATCCACCTGCTTCATTTTCCTAAAGTGCTGGGATTACAGGCATGAGTCACTGCTCCCAGCCCTATTTTGAATTAATTTTTGTGTATGGTATGAGTTAAGGTCCAACTTAATTTTTTTGCATGTGGCTACCCAATTGTCTCTGTATCATTTATTGGAAATATTCTTTTCCCATTGATTGAACTCTGCACCCTTGTCAAAAATCAACTGACCATAAATTTAAGGGTTTTTTTTGTTTTTTTGTTTTGGAGACAGAGTCTTGCTCTGTCACTCAGGATGGGGTACAGTGGTGCAATCATGGCTCACTGCAGCCTTGATATCCTGAGCTCAAATGATCCTCTCACTGCAGCATTCCAAGTAGTAGGGACTACAGGCATGTGCTACCATGCCCTGATAATTTTTTATTTTTTGAAGAGAAGGAGTCTCACTATGGTGTCCAGGCTGGTCTCAAACTCCTGGGCTCAAGTGATCCTCCCGCCTTGGTCTTCCAAAGTGCTAGAATTACAGGCATGAGCCACTGCACCCAACCAAATATAAATTTTTATTTCTGGACTCACAGGTCTTTTCTGTTGATCTGTTAGTCTGTCCCTTATGCCACTATTATCCTGTCTTTATTGCTGTAGCTTTATGATGATTTTTGAAATACTGTAAATGATTTCTTGCTTTTACATTTCCTCATTGCCCATATCCTTTTGGTCACCAGTGTTTGATTCTAACTCTTCAATATTTTTAGAGTGTTCTGATTTGTGCCCTCACAACAGTTTTTGGGTTCAGGACTTTAATTATTGTGGTGGTGGTGGTGGTGGTTCACGGAAAAAAAAATGGAAAGAAAAAAGTACCAGCTTTTCAGCCATTTTTGTTTACCTCCTGCACCTGACATTACAGAATAGGTATAGGGGATATAACAGTGAATACACAGATATGTTCTGTAGTCTTGTAGACTTTATATTCTAGTTGGAGAAAACACAGTAAATAAGTTTATTAAAAAAATAGTGCAGAGAAGGGAATTAAATAAAATAATCTTTATGAAACATAAATATAATCTGGGTACTTTCCTGATTGAAATTCTTCAGAGGCTCCCCATTACTTTCAGAATAAAGTTCTGATTTCCCAACTACATTTGAACTTTTTTAAACATTGGCTTCTTTTTTTTTTTTGAGACGGAGTTTCGCTCTTGTTACCCAGGCTGGAGTGCAATGGCGCGATCTCGGCTCACTGCAACCTCTGCCTCCTGGGTTCAGGCAATTCTCCTGCCTCAGCCTCCTGAGTAGCTGGGATTACAGGCACGCACCACCATGCCCAGCTCATTTTTTTTTTTTTTTTTGTATTTTTAGTAGAGACGGCGTTTCACCGTGTTGACCAGGATGGTCTCGATCTCTTGACCTCGTGATCCACCCGCCTGGGCCTCCCAAAGTGCTGGGATTACAGGCTTGAGCCACCGCTCCTGGCCTAAACATTGGCTTCTAGTAAGTTCTCTGCTATCTTCCTTTGCAAATAATTTGTATAAACTGTGAAGCTAGTGTTAAACCTTGAAAAAATCACCTGTAGCTGTAAAAAATTTGCAGTAAGCTCTTTTTATCTTAACATATTGACTTGCATGTTACCAATATTGGCTTATATATTTGAAAATAAATTAATAAAATGCTATAATTATAGTGAAATGTTTATAAGTAGAATGAAATATATTAAAGAAATACGTTGATATCCTGATATGGAAGTAAAAAAGTTCAGCTGCAAAAGTTATTTCATGGTAAAAGCATTCTAGTTGAATTTCATGACACTGGATCACAGCATGTCTAATCAGGAGTCTACTTGGTTTTTGACTGTGCCAAATGTTCCAAAATATTAAATTATGCCTTTGACCATACTTCCTGGCTTGTTTAAACAACACCTAATGAATTTAATTCTTCGATTCCTTGGATACAGTAAATAAACATAAGCAGCATCTTAAGAAAATGGAACATATTTATGAACGAGGTTTACAAAAATCTCATTTTCAAAATGGCCAAGAGGATAAGCCAGTTTTCTGTTGCCATGAAGAAATTCTGTTGTTACTGAGTATTTAATAGCATTTAACATGTGCTTACAAGCTCTTTGATTTAGAGCTATTTTCTGTCTTAATTGATGGTGAGTGCAAAAAAACGAAAGATGGGCTGGATTTGGTCTTATGGAGGTTAGAGTCAAGAAAAGTACCTTATTACCTGGTTCATTCATCTAACCAATATTTGTTAAATACCTGCTATGTGCAATACAGTGTTTTATGCACTGGGGATGCAGCTGGCCAAAGCAAACAATGTTCCTATTACTAGGGAGCTTACATTTTAGGAATAGATAGGGTAGACCAATAATGGAAATGATGGAATAACACAGTCTAATGATTTCTGCTTTCCCCCATGCTAAAATAAACTTTTATAGTTTCCTTTTGCTTCTTCTAGCACATTCCATTCTTTAAATTGGATTATTAACTACTTTTGGGGAAAGAAAGAAATAGTAGAAAAGTAAATGTGTATCTTTTGTGACTTCCAGTTTCTCCTCTCACATGTGAAAAGTTTGGAAGCTGTCACTCCCATTCCTACAACAAGAAAAAAATCTGAAAATCTGAAAATCAATAACTCTTAATAGATTTGTCAGATAATTGAGGTCACAGGGGAAACTGCTGCTCTGAAAACTAGAGAGAAAGGTGAATACAAAGAATTATAGCTTACTGGGAACATAAGCTGCCAGAACCATCAGGATTACTTGGACGATAATTGACTAGTGTCTGGAGACTGGATCTGGACAACTTGAGAGTTAAAAACCAAGGAGGCCCCCACACTTTCACGAAAGTTTTACCCCCATGCTGGGTACTACCACCTTTTAAAGTTTAAGATCTGAAAAAAATCCCCTCATGCTTTTGGCACGGGGAAGGGAAAATGATCCACTTTGAAGTGCTCTCAGAGTGTTCTCAGTAACAAAGGCCAGCCCTCAAAGGAAACTACCAGACCCTTATCTGACCTAGGAAAAGGGAAATTAGACAATTTGCCCCACCCTGGCCTTTCTGTCTAACATAAGGAGAGGAGAAAAAGGTTCAGAAACTCTTCTGAAGGTTGGAACCCAGGGAATCACAAACTCTTAACAATGCTGAGATTTAATTATAAGAGTATAGACTGCTTCCCTTCCATAATACCTTCCTACCACATCAACAGAGCTCCAGTAAATTAAGAGTAGATAACGACTGAGAGAGCTGTAAGATGCAGACCCTATTTAAGAAGGAGTTTCTAGGGAAACCCGAAGATAACAGGGGAGACAAAAACAGGGACAGTAGAGGAAATTGAAGGCTCTGGCACCTACAGTTACAGCAAACATTAAATGTAGCCCAATTCCTAGACAATTAAATGTAAATCCTTATGCTAGAAGTCTATTTACAGTAAAGCACAAAATTGCTAGAACAGAAGAAAATATATTTCTAAATATAAAATAAATTTTTAAAATTCAAAAAACTGATAATAAAGAAAATATAGTAGAAAGATATACATAATAGGTATGTGTAATATGTTGAGACCAAATATATTAATCATTATCAATAATTATGAATAGCCCTAACTCACTTCACCTATTAGCAAAAAGTATTTTCAGTTTGACCAATCAAATAAACTACATGCTGTATAGAAAACATATATCTAAACCAGCATGAATTAAAAAGCTAAAAATAAAGACATAAATAAAAGAATACCAGACAAATGGTAAAACCCGTAGAAAGCAGCAAAGATTCTGATACCAAAATAAGACTAAAGATGCACTAAACATGAGAAAGAACACATTTCAAACAAAAGATGCAACAGTTACGTGTATTTAACACCAAATAACACAGCAACCACATTTACAAAGCAAAAAATACAAGAGATACTAAGAGACATAAACATGCTAATTAATAATGGGAGACTTCAACTCACCACTCTGAGTATAAAATAAGACAGACAAAACAAGCAAGGATAGAGAAAGGCCTAAACAACATAGCCAAATAGATAGGCCTGTACATATATCACACTTGAAGCTCTGATAATGGAAAATGCACCTTTTCTCAAGTATACATGAAGTGTTTACAAAAGTTGATTGTATGTCAAGTCACAAAAGTAAACATCAGGTAAGTGTTATAATACAGAAATATTATGTTATACGACTTGATCAAAATGCAATAAAGCCAGAAATTATTTTATAAATTTTAAATACTCAAAGCATACTATAAATATCCATGAGTCCATGGTGATATAAATTATTGAATAAATAAAGAGAAGAAAAGAACATCTTCCATGCCAAAGAATTTCACATAATTTATATGGATACCCTATCCCAAGGACAGGGAGCATAACTTCCCCACTCCTTTGTATGGGTTAAGCATAGTGACTTCCTTCCAAGAATATGTATGTTGATGGTGGGGGAGTAACTTTACCGTGAAGAAACTTGATAAACACTACCTTAGCCAACATCAGCAGAGCTAAATCATGGCAATTTTATATACCTTCGATATGATATGATGAAAGTGACACATAACTTCTGTGTTCTTCCTTTGAGAAACTTAGGACCCCAGTCTAATCATGAGAAAAATAGACAAATTTCAGTAGAGGATCTTTCTATGCAAACTTTTTTTTTTTTTTTTTTTGCACACCATTCATAGCATTTTATGCCCTAGCCTCCCCTCTTCTTCCTGCCTGTCCCTAACCAATCTAAGTGTTAAGTACATGGATTTGGTAACAACTGGGCTTTATTCTTTATACTTCCAAGGTCTAGCACAATGCTTGGCACATAGTAGGCCCTCAGGAATTGTACTAAATAAGACCTACATAATTACATAGTAGGCCCTCAGGAATTGAACCAAATAAGACCTACGTAATTACCTACAAAATAGATAGGCCCAGTTTCAGAATTCCTGGAGGAATCTGTGAGATACAAGCAACAGTGGAGAACAGGATAAGACTACAGGCTCTCTCTAGATTCAGGACAAGTCCTGAGGTGTAAATTTAACACATTGTTTCTTGTTTATAGGTAATATTAATCATAATAGTGTAAAATATTATGAGATAGGTAAAATGATTTCTTAAACTTTTTTTCTTAAGTGAGCTCTAGGTTTTTGAACTTTTGAAGGCCTGTTTTTACTCTGCCTCATAGACTAAGAAATTATTCAGTATTACTCAACATACTTAAAAAAATGGATTATTAGACTTGTCAGGGAAAAATAAGCATGTCAAGTGTGTAGGTTTAGTTTTGGCACTCTTTTACAGTTACCTACACACATTGAGAAACGTGAAAAATCTAGACCTAGACTTCAAAAGTGGTAATTTGCATTCTGTTTTAAATTTACGTATTTGATTAAAACCTAACAGCAACATTTTTAAACTCTCTGATATAGAAGGGCTAGGATTTGGCAAGAATTATATGATATTGATGAAACATGCTGTCTACCAAGGAGAGAATTTTTTTGACCCCTTTTCCTCCTACCTCCCAGACTAAATGCAGTTCCTCTGAATTTACCCTAAATGCAGTGTGCCTAGAAATCCTTAGAGTAGCGATACTTCAGAGTCTTGTGATTTGCTCATTTCTATTTAAAATAGTTTTTTAAACTACCAGTGTACAACAGTGAGAGAGAAACCAAGGACGAGGGTGAAAAAAAATAAAGAAAACTGGTACCTGCTAAAATCTTTGCCTGGGTACCTTGCTTTCAGCCCACAGTTTGTTGACTACCCTCCTTGACTGCCTGCTAGAATAGAATTCCATAACATCAGGAAATCAGAAATGGTTACTTTCTCTTGAATTGAATCTTTTAAACGCATAAAACCTCTAATGTGTAAAATGGCTATACTGAGATACAAAAGCAAAAAACAAGAGCCTAGTTTCTTGGTTTGAATTTTGCCTTGGTTCAACTATAAGCGAGGTACTTAATTCTTCTGAATATCGGGTTCTTTACCTGTAAGTTGGGAAAAATACCCTCTTTCGGGGTGATTGTAAAGATTACATGAGATAATATATACTCCTAGCATATGCCAGCATTAGAATAGGAACTCAACAGCTATTAGGCCTTCTCCCTTCTTGTTACAGCCTTTGACAAATTATTTAATTTAGTTAATTTGTAAATTAAGGAACTGGCATCTAAGGTGTCCTAGACTCGACAATGCTTTAAGACCCAGCTGGGTTTTTCTTGGTCTTGGAGTTGTCTGTCTTCCTTCATTCTTGCTAATTCTTACTAATGTTATAGTTGTCAATTTTATATTCCACCAGAGTATTTTCACTCTGAAGTAACCTAATTCAACATGTCAGGAAGCATTTAACATTTACTTTGAAAAATGAACTACAGTCATTGTTTAGTAGATTGTAGTTGAAATAAATGAAAACATGAGACTGTAACCTGCAGATAGTTTCTTTGCCACTTGAGACCATCCTTTAATTTTGCTATATTCAGTTTAGTCTCAGATTTCTTCTTATATGGGAGTGAGAAGGAAAATCTAAAATATTCAATTTCCTTTTCCCATATACCTGAATTTTGAGTAACCTAATCCTTTGGTGAAAAGAAGTTTGTTCACTTCTTTGAGTTGAATAACTATGGTAACTTACAAACAGACCTTTCTTAATGATGTTTTACAGTAATATATATTAGTACTTTTCTTTGGTTTCCATTAGTTGACATTTTCTTTTCTTTTTTCTTTTTTTTTTTTTTTGAGACGGACTCTCACCCTGTCACCCAGGCTGGAGAGCTGTGGTGTGATTTCGACTCACTACAACCTCTGCCTCCTGAGTTCAAGTGATTCTCCTGCCTCAGCTCCCTGAGTAGCTGGGATTACAGGCGCACGCCACCATGCCCAGCTGATTTTTGTATTTTTAGTAGAGACGAGGTTTTACCATGTTGGTCAGGCTGGTCTCGAATGCCTGATCTCATGATCCACCTGCCTTGGCCTCCCAAAGTGTGAGGATTACAGGCGTGAGCCACCTTGCCTAGCTGCTTGACATTTTCTTAAAGCATTCACTATATCCATATTTAAAAATACTGTATAAAAAAAGGAGGATTGCTCTGATTTTGAACTGTAGACTGGATGCTCAGAGGTAGTCAGATTTTTTTTAGCATCAAGAACTATCTTTCTGCCACTTGAGAAGAGGTGATAAAAATAAATTATTCTAAAGTTGTTATGTATAGGTCTAGAATTGATGTTTGCTAAATGGGGAAAGAATAAAATTGAATACCCTGTTTTGTAACTAGAGAGGAAGAAATTAAAATTTCATTATTCTTTAATATGCACTTCCTTATCTTTGAAATACACTCCAATTATGCTTAAATAGCAGACTTAAAATTCAGCATTGTAAACCATACCACAATATTTTTGCAAATTCTTTAATTTTGCTGATGTTACTTAATACAATGGAAACTGCAGATCAAGAGGCTTTGGTGAAATTCTTTGCAGAAGTCAAAATCTGATAGTGTATTTAGATTGTTACATTTTATTCTTTTTGATGTTATTGTGTATTGATTTTTTTGATTATTTGTTGCTGATATATAGAAATACAATAGATTTTTAATATATCAATGATATATTCTGAGACCTTGCTAAATTCATGTATTAATTCTAGTATTTTTTATTGTAGATGCCTTAGTATTTTCCACATAGATGATCACCCTCAAATAAAGACAGTTTTTCTTCTTCCTTTTACAGTCTGGATGCCTTAATTTTTTTTTTTTTTTTTTTTTTTTTTTTTTTTTCACTAAAGACAGAGTCTCACTCTTTCGCCCAGGTTGGAGTCCTGGGCTCAAGTGATTCTCCTGCCTCAGCCTCCTGAGTGGCTGAGATTAATGGCGCCAACCACCACACCTGGCTAATTTTTAAAATATTTTTAGTAGTGGCCAGTCGCAGTGGCCCATGCCTATAATCCCAGCACTTTGGGAGGCCGAGGCTGGCAGATCACGAGGTCAAGAGATCGAGACCATCCAGGCCATCATGGTGAAACCCCGTCTCTACTAAAAATACAAAAATTAGCTGGGTGTGGTGGAGCGCCCCTGTAGTCCCAGCTAATCGGGAGGCTGAGGTAGGAGAATTGCTTGAACCCGGGAGGCAGGGGTTGCAGTGAGCCAAGATCGCGCCACTGCACTCCAGCCTGGCGCCTGGTGACAGAGTGAGACTCTGTCTCAAAAAAA
>NW_022436946.1:42269898-42322470 GCF_009761245.1 Sapajus apella
TGACTCCTGACCTCAGGTGATCTGCCTGCCTCGGCCTCGCAGAATGCTGGGATTACAGGCGTGAGCCACTGCACCCAGCCTAAATTTTTTTTATTTCGCTAGCTGAAACTTTCAGTACAACATTGGGTTGAACTGGCATCCTTACTTTGTTCCCAGTCTTAAGTGGGAGGCATTCAGTCTTTCATTTTATGTTAGGGGTAGGTTTTTCATTTATGTCTTTTATTAGGTTGAGGAAGTTTTCTTCTGTTCCTCACATATTGAGAGTTTTTATTGTCAATAGGTGTTGTATTTTATTAAATGCTTTTCTGCATCTGTTGAGATGGTCATGTGCTTTTTGTCCTTTGTTTATTAATATGGATATTAAAAACTTGATCTTAAAAATCAGCCTACATGGTGCTTTGACATTATTTGATTTTGCACCCCTGGGATGAATCCCACTTAGTCATGGTGTATGAGCCTCTTTGTATATTGCCAGATTCAACTTGCCAATATTTTGTTGAGGACTTTTGTGTCTGCATTCATGAGAGATACTGATCTGTCATTTTCATTTCTTATGATGTCTTTGTCTCGCTTTGGTGTTAGGAAAGTAGTGGCCTTGGAGAATGAAGTGGGAAGTTTCTGTGTTTTTTGAGTTTGCAAAGAATAAGTATTTCTTTCTAAAATATAGAATTTGTAAGCCAAACTGTCTAGGCTTCGGCCTTTCCTTGTGGGAAGGACTTTAATTAATAATTCAATTTATTTATATTAAATATAAATAGACCTGTTCATATTTTCCGTGTCTTTCGTAAGTTTTGGAAATTTCTGTCTAGGAATTTGTCCATTTTATCTAAGTCATTTAGTTTGTTGGCATCAAGTAATGTTCACCCTATTCCCTCATAGTCCTTTTAATTCCTGTAGTGTCAGCAGTGCAATCTTTTTTCATTCCTGAGTTTGTTTGTGTCTTCTTTCTTATTTTCTTGGTCAGATAGTCACTTTATGGTTTCATTGATTTGTTTCTCTATTGTTTTTCTTTTTTGTGTTTTATTGATATTCACTGTAAACTTTACACTGAAAAACTTTTCTGTTTTTCCTCCTTGCTTGGGGTTAGTTTGCTCTTTGTCTAGTTTCTTAACATGGAAGCTTAGATTATTGATTTGAGACCTTTCCTGAGAATAAGCTATAACTTTTCCTCTAAGTATTTCTGTAGTTGTACATTATAAATTTTGATAATGTTGTTTTTTCATTTTCATTCAGTTGGAAAGATTTTAAAAATGTTTTAAATGACTTCTTCCTCTACCCCTGGGCTATTTAGAAGTATGTTGTTTAATTCAAAATATTTGGATTTTTCTATATTTTTTTCCATTTGAGATCTTTAACTTCTGTTGTGGTCAGAGAACATACTTTTTATGATTTCAGTCTTTTAAAATGTATTAAGACTTGTTTTCTGGCCCAGCATATGAGAATGTTCCATGTGCGCTTGAAAAGAATATATATTCTGCTCTCATTGTGTGGAATATTCTATAAATGTCAGTTATATCAAGTTGGTTGATAGTGTTGTTAAAGTCTTCTATATCGTTTCTGAGTTTCTGTGTAGTTTTCTATTAATTATTAAAGGCAGAGTATTGAAATCTCCAAGTATTTTTCCTGAATTGCCTGTTTCTCCTTTCAATTTTTGCAGTTTTTGTTTCATTTTGGGCCTCTATTGTTACATACATATACATTTAAAACTTTTATATCTTTATGATATACTGATGATTATGAACTGATGATTATGAAACATATGATATACTTTTATGATTATAAAGTATCCTTCATTGTCTCCAGTAATATTTATTATCTAAGAGTCTTTTTAGTGTGATATTAATATGCCATTCCAGCTCTATTGTAGTGACTGTTTGCATGGCATATCACCTTCTGACCTTTTACTTGTAACCTATTAGTGTATTTTTTCTATAAAGTGTTCCTTTTGGACAAAGCATGTAGTTAGGTCTTGCTTTTTAAATCCAGTTGTAAGCAGGGCTAACCCTGCTTTTTAAGTGAATTGTTTCATCCATTCATATCTGATCTAATTGTTGGTATGGTTTGATGTAAGTCTGTGATTTTGCTAATTATTTTGTGTTTATCTCATGTTATTTTTGCTTCTCTGTTCTTCCCTTACTCCTTTCCTTTGTATAAATAAAAATATTTTGGGGAATAATTTCAATTTGTGTTTTTATTTAACTGCATGATTTTGAGTTATTTTCCTAGTTGTTTTAGGAATTACAATATGCATCTGAATTTATCACAGTCTGCTTCACAACAATACTCATTTTAATTCTAGCAAAATGTAAAAACTTTGCTCCGTTATATCTATTTTTCATTTGTGTTACTATTGTTAAATATATTACATCTATGTATGTTGTAAGCCCATCAATACAATATTATAATTTTTGCTTTATGTAATCATATCTTTTATAAAATTTAATAGAAGAAATAAAAAATATATTTACAGAGTTTTTTACATTTACCCACCTATTCACTATTTTTTACACTCTTTATTTCCTCATGCAGTTTCAGGTTACTGTCTAATATCACTTCCATTATCTTTATTTCATTTTTATTTTTGAAGGAAAGTTTTGCAGGGTGTACTTCTTAGTTGCCAAGCCTTCCCTGCCTCCCCCAGGACTTTAAATGTATCATTGATTTCACTACTCTGTGGTCTCCATGGCTTCTGATGAGATATAAGCCATTAATTGTATTGTTATTCCTGTGTACATGATAAAATCATTTTTCTCTTGCTACTTTCAGGATTTATCTTTCAACGGTTTGTCTCTGATGTGTCTGTGTGTATATCTCTGTATTTGTTCTATGTTGAGTTGAATAGCTTTGTTCTGTAAATTAATGGTTTTCATCAAATTTAGTAAATCTTTGCTCATTATTTTTTCAAATATTTTTTTGTGCCCATTTCTCACTTTGCGTCACCTTCTGTTGCTCTTATGACACATACATTAGTACGCTTGATATTGTCTGTTAGTCCTCTGAACCTTTGTTCATTTTTCTTCAGGTTTTTCCCCTATGTTATTCAGGTTAAATAATTACTATTGATCTATCTCAAAGTTACTGATTTTTTTTTTTTTTTTTTTGAGACAGAATCTCACTCTGTCACCAGTCTGGAGTGCAGTGACATGATCTGGGCTCACTGCAACCTCTGACTCCTGGGTTCAAGTGATTCTCCTGCCTCAGCCTCCTGAGTAGCTGGGACTACAGGCGCACGCCACAGTGCCCGGCTAATTTTTGTTTTTTAGTAGAGATGGGGTTTTACCATGTTGGCCAGGATGGTCTCCATCACTTGACCTCATGATCTGCCCGCCTTGGCCTCCCAGAGTGCTGGGATTACAGGTGTTAGCTACCATACCCAGCCGTTACTGATTGTTTTTCTGCTGCCTCACATCTACTATTGCACCCTCTGGTGATATTTTCATTTCAGTTATTAAACTTTTCATCTCCAGAATTTCCATTTGATATCTTTAAAAAGAATTTCCATCTTTTTACTGAGATTCTGTATTCACTGAGTCATTTACTAATTCTTTAAATATGGTTTTTAGTTTTTTGAGCATATTTATAATAGCTATTTTGAAATCTTTGCTAAATCAGTATCTTAAAGACACTTAGAGATAGTTTCTATGACTGCTTTCTTACAGATCATATGTTCTTATTTCTTGCATGACTCCTAACTTTCTGTTGAATACTGAATATTTTAGATAACACATTGTAGCAATTCTAGTTTCTCACTTTTCCCTTCTGTTAGTGACCTTGGTTGTTGTTTGTTTTGTTACTTGCCTGGACTAAATCTTTGAAATCTGTATCCTCCACATTGTGCAGTTGTGATATCTCTTCTCACTGTTTTATCCCTTGTTTTTATCTGTAAGTCTGGCTTCCTAGTTGTTGTCCCTGTGTCTGCATAGCTTAGTGATCAACCAGACTTGTCAGAAGTTCCGCTGAAACACCTTGAGACAGTAAGACTTCCAGTCTCCCCTGATGGATCTGGGTATGAGTTTGGGAGCACTATCAAACTTCAGGCTGCTCTAGGTCTTATTTCCTTGTGGGACTTCTCATGTCCCACCTGCACATGCCTGCGGGCTCTGTCAGCTAGGGATATAGAGCCCTCTCTGGTCTCTCTGGCAATGCACACAAGCCTCTAGTCAACCCTAAATATGTGGGGTCAAGCTCCCTATGGTTGCTGGAATTCCCCGTTAAATATTTGGCTAGTTTGCCTGCTGCCTGTCCCTGTCAGATTTGCTTATTCAGGATTATGAAGCCACAGGCCATCAGTAATTTTAACCTCAAAATCAAGCTTAGTCCTCAAAATCAAGTGAGCCTCCTCTGGCAGGGGTGACAAAGCTTTGAAACAATGCTGCTGTTTTCACTGCCTAGCCTGCATTGATGGAACTACTGTGCTGATAAAGCAAGGGGATGGAGGTGGGTACAGCTCTCGGCAAGGACGTCATAAACTCCATACTGTTCTTCTGTGAAGTTCAGTAGTTCTCATGCAGTGGTTGGATTACAGAGTGCTCAAATTACTGCTTTTGACTGTTTTTTTCAGCTTTATACTTGCATGTTGAGGAAGGATTTGTCAACCACCTCATTCCATTATGATAATTGGAAGTCTCTGTACATTTTAAAGCACCAGTGATTTTGATAGTGTTACATGTGTGATCCTATATTTTATGTTGAGTAATGAAGACCTTAATTGGTTAGTCTTTTGGGGCAGGGGTGGGATGGGTAGTTTTCATTGTGTAAAAGTATGGATGATTTTTTTGCCTAAGTGGAATAATACTTGAGAGAAAAGACAGTTGTAGGGTCAAGTAGAAAATGTCAACCTAAAGTTTTCCTTGAAACACAAATTGAAAAATGAAATGGGTCAGAGAGTATCAATTATTTTAGAGCTCTCTTCCTCTGTGGTTTGCGGCATTATGTTGCCTGTTATATCTAAAGAATCCTTTGTTAAATTAACCCTGTACCTGTGTGAAATGTCTGCAATATGCACTTAAAATGCAGGATGCCGATTTTATAAATTTAGAAATTTATTGGCATACATCTGGTGTTTACCTTCAATATTTAGAATTATTCAAGGAATATCAGAAGAACCTGAATTTATTAGTAATAGGTTTAATATCCTTTATCAAATTGATGTTTACTTTTTAAAAATGAGAACAATCTTTAAAATATGAGACACCATTGTGTTAAAATTCTAATTTTTTCACAATGAAGGTTTTCCAAATAGGATTTGGGTATTTATCATATATCATGAATATTATAATATATGTAAATTATAGCATTAAATGCAAAATAGTTTGGCATTGCAGTTTTTTCCAACTAAAAATAAGCTGTCTTCTATATAAATCAGATTTCTCTGTATCTCTAACATTTGCAATTAAATTTTCATGTACCATGTAATGCTGTTCCAATTAGACTTTGTTAAAGGAAATACTGCCCAGTATGTAAATTCAGATTTAGCAAATTATGTCCAAATTTCTAATGTTGGAGATATCACTATACATAGAGTCAAAACAAAACAGTAATAACAGAACTTTTCAGCCTGTAGACATCCCTTTGTGAAAACACAGACCGCTCTCTTCTTTCACAATGTTGAAGAAACAAAAGTTTGTTGAGTATGAGAAATCGAGACCACTTGGTAACTTTTCAAGTGAAGGCAAAACCAAAAGGAGCAACACTGTCCTCTTGATGATTATGATTCCAAAATCCATCAATTATCCAGTCTGTTTTTTTGTTTGTTTTTAATGCAGAGCCTGTAGGCTCCTAGAAGCAGAGAAGGTTCTAATGGCAGGCCTGTCTCATGGATTATGCCTCTGGTGGGCCTAGTTCTTTTTAAATTTAATCCCAAGCCAACTCATGTTTAGTCACTAATTCTCAAATATTCCTTTCCATCTTTTCTCTCTTAGTGCCTTTTTCTAGAGTACTTCCATAGACTCAATGCTCCACATTTTTAATGAGATACTGCTATTACCAAGCAGTTGTTCAGTTTCATACTTCAGCAGGTATGAAGGCTCGAGAAGAGAGAATACAGAGGAAGATGCATGAGACAGAGGAGGTCAGTTCTTCCTCTTCATATATTATGTAGACCTAATATTTGCTTGCTACTTCAATTATTTGCTCCTTGATCTAACATTTTAGCAATCTCCAACATAATAAACCTTCAGAATTCTTGAGATCTTTGGAAAGTGTGAAATTTGAGAGTGGTTTTGACAATTTTTTGCCCACAAAATTTATATACTGAGAACAAAACAAAACCCTATTGTTTTAATGCTCCTAGGTCACTGGATAGGTGAAACATGGACTGAATGGCTTGCTTGCTGGAATTGTACCTGATTGCAATTTATGTGTCAGCAAAATGACATGTTATATTTTGAAAGAATAGGGAAGGACATACTAAGGGTTTCTTGGCAAGAGGGAGAGCAATTTCTGATTTGAGAACCTTAATATGAAAGATCCCCGTCTCTTAGGAACAAAGACTCCCACCACCCCAGAACTTTTCATATTTCTTTGGACTTTTCAGGGGTTAGTGGCAGAAAACCACAAAATCAAAACCAAAGCCATACCTTGATATTGAATATGTGATTTTATTTCTCTATTCAGGTATTCTTTGCCTCATATCTGAAGTCTCTCTCTCTTTCTCTCTCTCTCTCTCTCTTTCTCTCTTAGACATTGTTTTACTCTGTCACCTAGGCTGGAGTATAGTGGCACAATCTCAACTCACTGCAACCTCCGCCTCCCGGGGTTTCACCATGTTGGCAAGGCTGGCCTCGAACTCCTGGCCTCAAATGATCCACCCGCCTCAGCCTCCCAGAGTGCTGGCATTACAGGCATGAGCCACTGCTCCCAGCTAGATCTGAAGTAATCTTTAAGAGAATACTGGCTGGGCATAGTGGCTCACGCCTGTAATCCTAACACTTTGGGAGGCTGGGACAGGTGGATCACCTGGGGTCAGGAGTTTGAGACCAGCCTGGCCAACATGATAAAACCCCATCTCTACTAAAAATATAAAAAATTAGCTGAGCATGGTGACGTGCACCTGTAATCCCAGCTACTGAGGAGGCTGAGTCAGGAGAATCACTTGAACCCAGGAGATGGAGGTTGCAGTGAGCTGAGATTGCGCCACTGCACTCCAGCCTGGTCAACAAGAGCAAACTCCATCTCAAAAATAAATAAATAAATAAATTAAAGAGAATACTAAAGCTCCTGATTTGCTTTGCCTCTAGATTATATTAGGCATATATCATAGTTTGAAAATCAACAGATAGTAGTCTGCCTTATCTGTGACTTTTTCAACTAGGGGCAGTTTTGCCCTCCTGGGGACATTTGTCAATATCCAGAGACATTTTTGGCTGTTACAACTGGGGATGCTATTGGCAGCTAGTGGGTAAAGGTTAGGGATGCTACTAAATAGCCTGCAATGCGCAGCCCCTCCCAACAAAGGTCCAGTTCAAAATGCCATTAGTGCCAACATTGAGAAAACCCAGCCTTATTCTTTTCATTTAAAATACTGCCACATTTTTAAGAAATATGATTCTGTCCTTGGCTTTCTCATCAGTCTCTCAAATTTTTCATTGTTTCTTTTCTGCAGTGGCTTTTACTAGCTCCTTATGGATATAGATCATGCTGTGCCATCTTTATTCTCCATAGAATAATCACCTAAAAATCTGGGATAAGTAGAGAAAATATCACTATAAGAACATTATATAAGTGAATAAGCCAAAAATTGTTTTTAACTAGACACAGATGAATATAGCAGTTTGAAATAACATCAAAAGTAGGTTACCCTGTTTAATTTTCAGAACATGCTTGGAAGATAGGTACTACAGGTTGAGTATCCCTTTTCCAAAATGCTTGGCACTGGAAGTGTTTTAGATTTTGGATTTTTTTTAATTTTGCAATCTTTTCATATACATAATGAGATATCCTGAGGGTGGGACCCAAGTCTAAACATGAAATTCATTTGTTTCTTTAAACACATAGCCTGAAGGTAATTTCATACAATATTTTAAATAATTTTATTGCATTTTGACTGTACCCTGTCACATTAGGTCAGGTGTAGAATTTTCCACTTATGGCCTTATTTTAGCACTCAAAAAGTTTGGGATTGTGGAACATTTTGGATTTTGAATTTTCAGATTAGGGATGCTTAACCTGTACTATACTGATTTTATAGTGTAATAGTATTTTGATAATTTATGTAGTTAAAATATTGCTATGTTTACTTTAGCTAAATTACTTACCCTTACTGTACTTTATTTTCTTGTTCTGCAAAGAAAATGTGTTGGACAAGATTATCTTTGCCGCAGTTCCAACTCTAGCATTCTAAATGTCTTTTAATAACATGTAAAGATTCCTCAGATAGTTCAAAAATTTAAATTATGTATCATTGTTGATAGATGAAACAGTAAAAAATTGCCAGAGAATAACTATTGCCTCTCATGTTTTTCAAAATAATTAGTATAAAATGTGGTGGAATGCAGCAAATTTAGAGCTGGAGGTTAGTATGTTTGATTTCCTCACCTACTTAAAAAAAAAAAATGGATGCATGTTTATGTCATTATTTGTTTACATTTGAATAAAAATTTAGTTCTTAGTAAATAAAGTTTGTTTGGTCTTGTCAGGCCAAGACAAAGGGTCATTCATCAATTTTTTTTTTTACATTAAAAGAAAGTTTAATATGAAGGCTTTTATTTTGAGCTTTAGAAAATATTATATATGAACTTAAGCAGCCTCCTGTGATCAGGACCATAGAAAAATACCTTTATATTAAATTGGACTCTGGAAATCTAGGTATTGCTTTCTCATGCTAATAGATGGAATTTAAATTTGTATTTATTTTTAATAAGTTGCCTAGTACTAAAATAAATTTGGATACCAGCAGCTCATAATAGTTAATAGCCTGTATAAATGGGTCCCAAGACACCTGTTCCTTTATTGTTAATGAAGCCCTATTTTATGTGCAGGAAGACTGGAGTTCCTGTTGATGCTGTGCCCTAGCACATCTCCCTGTCTCCTGTGTGCATATTTAAATAACATTAAGAAATGTTGTTTCCTCGTTTTCTGTCATCTCTAGAATTCTGCCAGACACACTTATTCTCTTTAATAGGCTGTTTGTTCCAAAATGCATTAGTGATATTTTTTCCTGTTTTGTGTGTTCTGAATTTTTTTTAGAATTAAACCTCAATCATGTTATGAGAATTTGATGTAAAATTATGATGAGTTAATAGCACCAGACACACAAACAGCCAAATAAAGTTTCTCAAGGAAAGAATAAATGACTTGCGGAAATTGTAGTAGCCTGTGGAAATGTAAGAAAACAAACCAAAATTGTAGAAACCAATTCTAAGACTCTAGTTTTGTCATGGTTTATTCTCTAAGATTTAACTGTAACCTCTTAATGTTTTATATCACTTAGTGACATATCACTAAGTGATATAAAATAATATAAAATATATAAAATAATATCACTAAGTGATATAAAACAGTTTAGAGAGTTTGTCATTATTTCTCTTTACTATTTCATATCAAGCAACTAAGTCATTGACCTTCTTGCAAATAATTTAAAAGGAGAAAACCATATAGATAAAGAGCTATTACCACAATCTACCAGATATTATCTGTCTACATGGTAGAATTTTATTATGAATATGTGGCTTGAAATAGCATTGATCTGTGCCATTCGTTTTTATTCTTTTTAGGAGACAGTATGTTAACAGGTTTTTAAAAACAGTTTTTGAATATGTGCTACAGAAAAAGGTGAAAGGTGTTCTCTTTACCTCTGGAGCTTCTCCTTCTCCAAACACCTGAATTTTCATTACTGTTGGCAACAGGTTTTAAGGTCATTCTTGAAAAAGAGAGTATGATTTTCATGGAATAATAAGTGAGAATTACACTGCTGATTATTTCAGCCTGTTCTTGAGAATATCTAAGTACACTGGAAACCCAGAAAGCTTTTATTTTGTTCAATGTGGAGAATACAGCATAACCAGCTCAAAAACTGATGCATCCCAAAAGGAGTGAAAGTAAATTCACTGTTAACAGTTCTTCCTACCAGTGGTAATCTGGCCAACAGGTAGACATTATTTGGAATACTTCATGAGGAAAGTTTTTTCATACCCTCAGTCTTGTATTTTGTTTAAGTCCTTTCCAATAAAATTTACCAAATAATTGAGTATAATAGTGCCTTTTTCTTCAGCCTGTGCCTCTCTATAATGAAAGGAAATCTAACACTGAATTGTGTGTCCTGTAGACATAAAAGTGGTGACTTGAGATGGCTTCCTCATCAGGGATAAAGAGAAACAATTCAGTCTCTCTGGTGTTTTTTTTAAACTCTGGCTGCACATTAGAATCACATGTGAAGAGTATTGTGGTCCCATTCCCAGAAATTCTGCCTAAATTGGCATATGCTGGGATGTGACTATTATTATATTTAAAGCTCTTCAGGTGATTCTGTTTTGCAGCCAGGACTGAGAATCTCTCTTAGGTACCTCCAAGAAAAGTTAAGCTAAACTACGAGCTATCAGTTTCTAGGTAGGTTTCCACACTGCAAGTACTGTAGAAGACAAACTAAAAACCCTCTGAAAAGGGCCTCTGGTTGTAGAATCACTCAGGTATTCTTTTTTGGGGTGGTGAGTTTGATTGGAGACTCTCGCCTCATTTGAGAAAGACTATTTCCTAGGTTTTCCAGGTTTAAATAATTTTCAAAAATTGTATTATGGTAGCAATTTTTGGTAGTGTGGAATTGACAGTAGTTTAAGATACATAATTTAGCAGACATTTTCTCATTTTTGAGTCAAATATAAAACTAGGACAGTCTTTTTAAGTCTTAAAATGTTTCAATTGAAAATTTTTGTTTTTCAGTTAAACCATATATACCTTACATCACCCAAATTCACACCTTTTAAAAATATGCACTCCCGTTTTCTGTATTTCCATCATGGATTGTTACACACAATGAAGTATCTCACTTCTAATTAACTTACTTTGGTGTAAGAAGCATAGAAAGGGCTGGGCATGGTGGCTTACGCCTGTAATCCCAGCACTTTGGGAGGCCGAGGTGGGCGGATCACGAGGTCAAGAGATTGAGACCATCCTGACCAACATGGTGAAACCCTGTCTCTACTAAAAATACAAAAACTAGTTGGACGTGGTGACGTACCCACCTGTAGTCCCAGCTACATGGGAGGATGAGGCAGGAAAATCACTTGAACCTGGGAGGCGGAGGTTGCAGTGAGCTGAGGTTGCACCACTGCATTCCAACCTGGGCAACATGAGCAAGACTGCATCTCAAAAAAAAAAAAAAAGGCATAGAATTTATAAGTGCTAAAAATTGCAAATGTAGAATTTATAAGTGCCAAAAGTTAGCAAATTTAGTGATAGGTGCATGAATAGGACTTTATAAAAGAATGTAGGACAAATACCATTTACCAAATACTATTTTGCAAGTATAATAAAAATAGCCATTTATATAACTTAAATTAGTAAATATTGACCCAACTTTTTTGAAGTTAAACATTCCTAAAAAAAGGAATGCTTGGAAAATAGATCAAGGCCTCTAAGATGAGCCTATGAAGAAGACTGCCAGTTTCCCTGGGGTGCCCCAGCCTCATGTACGGCCCCTTCTGACTGACTTCCTTCCAGATACAGGATCGCCGCTTCACATTTGCTGATAATACATGCAGGAATTGGCTGTTCAGACCTTCACTGCCAGACTAATCACATATTTACAGTGTCTTGGCTTCTTTTAGTTTTTAAGCAAATAGTACCTAGCAAGTTACCACAGTTAAAACAGTGGAATTCAGAGCACCTGTATTTCTGAAAGTCACTGCTATGTACATGGAATGGAATCTGATTTTTAAACAATAATTTTGCCATTTGCTTTACATCGTATCATTTATTGTAAAGAAACTCTTCCTGTTTCTTAACTTCTCATTTGTTCTTTAAGAAAAGACGATAAAGGAATATAATCACAGACCTGGTTTCACTTTTATTATTTCAATCTATTGCATTCTCCTCATCAGATTAATATTTGCGGTTATACGCCCTGCATGGCAAGTGCTGAGAAAACATTTGTACAAAGTCTTGCCAAGGTAGACTATTGAGTATATGGAGTGTAGTGACTTCACCATTCAAGATCTTCATGTGTTTATTTAAAAGAAAAAAAAGTTCATTATATTAGTCTTGTGGTTAGTATATTAAATTCATTAAATAGTTCAAGTGTATTCAATAAAGTATGATAGTAGTTTTATTGATATACTGGCAGAGAAACAAACATGACCACTCTTTACCATCTGTTTATAATGCTATATAAAGAAGACCATGTTGGTTGCCATGGAAACTACATTTCCAAAACCACAGAGTGTTTGCTTAAATTCTCCAACCTTTTAAAGTCATAAGCTTTTCCCTGAAAAAAATAGAAAAATACATTTTAAATTTTCCAGTGATTTTTCTAAAAGTCATTTCTCTGTTAAAATTCATTTATACCTAGGCTGATATTTTGCCTCAGGATTTCATGAATTTAATTGAGAAGTTCTTAATTTGAGACTCTTTGACACTTTAAAGAACTGGGAAGAAAATGCTATCCTATTAAGGGGTACCACCTATCTTTATAAGTAAAGACTTTGCTTCTTCAGGAGAAACTTTTTATTGATGTAACAAGCAAAAGAAGGCTGAAGAGGTAACATATAATAACATGGTATCTGGGGAGGAAAGGCAGCTGTAATGTAGTTCCAGTGGCTTACCATGCTTAGTTATTGCTGTCATATTAGCTAATATGAGAAAAGTTACAGCGGGGAGTATTTGACTTTAAGCTTTAATTAGAATGGTTATGACTTTTTATAGTGTGGCTATTAAAAAATACTTTGTTGTAATAACTAAATGAAATCAGTTGTTGTTCCTGGGAACCTTGCCTAGGGAAGAAAGAAGTAAAATATATGCTTTATTTTTATTCTTACTAACAATAGAATAAATTTTTCCTAATCTAAAATGATTGTGTATATCCACATGTGTTTATATAAACCTGGTGTCTGTATAGACATTCAAAAAGCTTTTTGCCATAGTCTTTAAAAAAATTTTTTTTCAATGTCTTAAAAGTTGTTCATGATGTATTTACACTGAGGCAGATGACATAGGATTGCATCTGTTCTAGCTTTCACTAAAGCCAAGAAGCACTGACTATATAGATAACAATAATAATTCTGATAATAGTAATAACTAGTGCATATTGAGCACGTAGTATGCAACAGGGAGTATACTTGCATTTTATATGCTAAATGTTTATATTTAGGCTTTATTATAATCCTGTGGGGTAAGTCTTAAAAGTACACATAGATTCTCTAAATCAGAGTTTCTTAACCTTGCCACTTTGGCGGGGAGGGGGAGGCCTAACAGGTGTGTTATAAGATGTTCAAAAGCAACCCTGGCCTCTACTTTCTAGATGGTACTAGTACCCCTCTGGAGTATGTAATAACCAAAAATATCTCTAGACATTACCAAAGTCCCCTTCTGGGAAAGGGGAAAGGTAAAATCACCTGAGAACCACTTCTCTATATGAACCAGCCAGTTTAATTTTTTTTTTTTCTGGTAGAAATAGTTTGGTACATCACCTCTTGCTGTTCACATGCTGTCTCCCTACCACCATGTTTTCTAATACCAACTACCCTCTCCAGCTTTGTTCAGTTATTGGTATATCAAAAGCTGAACCTATGTATTGTGAAAGTCCTCTTAGATCCAGGATTTTGAAAACTGTTTTGCAGCATAATGAAACAAATGGGGTCATTAATGTAAGTTGTACTAAAACTACATGTTCATAAAAGAGAATTTATAATAGTAGAATTTTAGAATCTTCTACTGAGTTTAGTATGTAAAAAATGGGAGGAAATCCATATGCTTTGCATGTATTGATCCATAAATGCCAAACTCAGGTTACTCTGTTTGTTTTTCCTATTGCTGACTTGTGTAGGAATATTTAGTATGATTAAGTTTGTGTGAATCTTTTCCTGTGATATTAAAACATTAGAAAATGGTCAGTCATGGTCCATCCTTACAAAGTTAAATAATATTTTAAAGATAAATTCATAATAGCAATACCAGCTTAAGAGTTATGGTTAATCCTCTGTTCTTTTTGAAAAACGTGGGATATTTTTGCTACATTTTCTTATGATGGGGTTTATTTCAATACTAAATAAATTTCTTAACATTTTAAATTGTGATATTGTAAAATTCAGGTCTCTGAATTTATAAAGTTGATTAAGTTTCTGTGATTCATGAAGTTTCTTTATAAAGTCTTATTAACTCCTTTTCCTAAAATTTCACAAAAATATGAGAATATTTTTCTATCATCTGGTAGATTGTTTCAGAAACGTATATTAATATGCAGCTGTGTTAATGCTATTTGGTAGGAAATTACTGGATCTCACTATGATTAATTAAAAGAACATTTTGGAAGAATGCAGACATAGAGAATAATAGCTTTTTTGGAAGCATGAGAATATTAGACCTTTCAGATATACTTAAATAATTGTGCAAAATAATTACACTGAAATTTTAACTTTTTCATGTAGGCAGTAGCTTGCACAGTATTTGTGTCCCAGTATTTGAAACCGGATTGAGTGGGAACCAGTGTACAGAGTGGTGATTGTGCTTATATTATATATTATAGAGAATTTTTCAGCTCTTGAATAATACACAAGTGAAAACCATTCACAAGGCATTGATTTAAGTACAGAGTATTTGAAGATGACGACCATATTCTAAACAGTCAAGCATCTTGATAGGCCTAACTAATCTGTTGACAATTTGCTAGTTTCTACCCATACACAAATAACAAAACCAAAATAATCCTGAAATATTAAATATTCACCTGATCCTTAAATTTAGTATTGGTCTGGCTACACTTGGGGAAGAGCAGAACTTTTGATATCAACCTGATACAGACAATACAATTCTTATTAACATAACCATCCTAGAACTTTATACCAAGAGAAGTCATTGTCTACCTTTGGGTACAAAATATCTGTTAATCTTATGTGAAATTCACTACATTTTTGACAGATGTGCTGAGAGACAAAGGTGTCATCCTTTCACTATTGCCCTCAACTTCATAACGTTTAGAACTATATTGGCAGTGTAAAGAGAGTAATTACTTCTGTCCCATTACTTTTATCAGTTTTGTTTTTTTTACTCTTAATGTGGTAGAAATAATTTTTGACTTTAATTTGTGTATAATTCCTAGTTTCTCCGCCTTTGCTTAATCTAAGACCTTATTTATTTTGCAGCATCTTTTTAAAAGCCACCATTTAAAGCAAAATCTGTATTTGTGGGCCTTTATTATTTCACTAAATGTGGAACTTTTCTTTTTTTTCTTTTTTTTTAAGGGAAAAGATAATGACTGAAATACTGAAACTTTCACTGTTTGTTTATTTATTTTTGTGCGATAGGGTCCTACTCTGTCACCCAGGCTGCAGCACAATGGTGTGATCATAGCTCACTGCATCCTGGAACTCCTGAGCTCAAGCAGTCGTCACCCCTCAGCCTCCCCAGTAGCTGGGATGACAGGCATGTGCCGCCATGTCCAGCTAATTTTTACATTTATTTTTATTTTTGTAGAAATAAGATCTCACTATTTGCCCAGGCTGATCTCCAAATACTGACATTCTCCCTCAGCCTCCTCAAGTGATGGGATTATGGCAATGAGCCACTGCACCTGGCCTGAAACATTCACTGTTGAATCATTTGCTTATCAGCTAAACTTCATAAGTTCTCTTTATATTTATTCATTTAAGAAAATTTACATTGTCTCTACAGAAATACTTTTTTATCCTCCCAATTCATTTTTTGATTTATTTTGTTTTTATTGAGCTAATGATGCCATATGGGATCAAGAGAGGCAACTCATTGTAAGTACCCACCAATGTTTAGCCTGTTGTGGTATGTGATGAATGGGATACTTGTACAGTTTCAAAGTACCTGTTCACAAAACGTTACTAATTATAAAGGGGAAAAATGTAACTTTGCTGTGGAAAAGCCTGGTAGACATCACCTTAGTCAAATGGCCAAAGTGGAAATCTGCTATGATGGAACAAACTGAAATTGAGGTGGGAGGAATATAACATCATTTCTATATATGATCCTCCTGCCTGAGATGTATAACCTAAATCTAATCACAGAAACATCAAACAAATCAACACCAAGAGAATTTCTACAAAATAACTGGCCTGGCCTATAAGTTTTGGAATTGTCAAGGCCATGAAAGTCAGGGACTAACTAAGAAGCTGTTCCAGATTAAAGAAAGCCGAAGAGACATGGCAACTAAATGTGATATAGAATTCTGAACTGGATCCTTTTGTGATAAAGGACATTATTGGAATAATTGGTGAAACTTGAATGGGATCTGAGAATTAGATGGTAGTAATGTATTCCCGTTAGTGATTTTGATGGTTATATTGTGGTTATTAGGGGAATGTTCTTTTGTTTGTTTGTTTGTTTCGGTTTTGTGTATGTGTGGTTTTATTTATTTATTTATTTATTTGAGATGAAGTTTCACTGCTGTTCCCCAGGCTGGAGTGCAATGGCACCATCTCGGCTCACTGCAACCTCCACCTCCCAGGTTCAAGTGATTCTCCTGCCTCAGCCTCCTGAGTAGCTGAAATTACAGGTGTCTGACACCACACCTGGCTAATTTTTGTGTTTTTAATAGAGACAGGGTTTCACCATGTTGGCCAGGCTGATCTCTTGACCTCAGGTGACCCACCCACCTAGGCCTCCCAGAGTGCTGGGATTTACAGGCATGAGCCACCATACCCAGCCTAGGGGAATATTCTTATTTATACTTTATATACCCTAAAGTATTTCATGGTTGTGATGTGCCATGATAGCAACTGACTCTTAGGTGCTTTAGGAAAGGAAGAATTCTTTATACTTGTAACTTTTCTGTAAGTTTGATATTGTTTACAAAAAGGAAGGATGGGAAAAGCTGAAGGTTCTAGAATCCTAATCCCTGGGTTAAAATCATGGCTGTACTACTTACTTATTTCTTCTTTGTGTCTCAGTTTCCCCATCTGTAAAATTAGAATAACAATAGTACCTTATATGGTTGTGTGAAGTTTAAGCGAATAAGTTAAAAAAAAAAAAAAGAAGTGTTAAGAGCACTGCCTGCAATATATATTCGCTATTATGTCATTTAGGTTTGATACTTTTACCTTTCTAGGATAAAGTGGCCAACATTGGATCCCTAGTGTATCCATTAGCAGTATTTAGAACCTTGGACTATTTATTATTTGTCTGTTGTTGTAAAATGGCCTTTGTACTGATGGAAACATTTCAGTTTAGAAATATGAAGCGAACATTGTGCTACAGATCAACACATTGAAATAAATGTAGATACTAAATTTTTTATTGGGGTTTAAAACTATTAAGAATTTTAAAACTATTAACCATAGCTGTTTTATTTTAGCCTGATATTCCAGTGATTATTTAAAGGCTTTTTAGCCTGTACCAATAATAAACAAAACCTAGCCTGTTTATTTCACTCCTAAGTTCCATCCGCCCTTTCACATTGGAGTGATAGCCATGACTCAACATTATTGGTCCCTGGGAACCAAAGAACTTCAATAAATAACTTAGTAACTAAGGTAGCAGCTTGGAAGTCAAATTGTTCTGATTTTGAATTCTGATTCTCTCACTTGCTTTTGACATTGGCCAAGATGCTAACCTGTCTCTAAGCCTTACCTGTGAGATGGAGATGACCATAGTACTTACTTCAGAGTTGATGTGCGCATGTGAAAGGGCATAGCCTGTAGTGTCTGCTATAAAAATATTAACGTACTCTCTACTTTGCCACCCCTGTTGCCCATCACCTTACCTTTGAAAAAAGTCAGTTGAAAGGATAGGCAGATGTTCCTGGAAATAAAAACATAAAATGTATATAAATTATTTCGATTAGCCCTTAAGTCACCTATTTCTCAGGAGAAATTCACATTCTGCCCAACATCAAGGAGAGGACCCATGGTGTTCAGAAAAGAATGAAGAAAAATGTAAGACCCTCCTTCACTAAAAGATATAATTTTAGGAAGCTGGGTGCAGTGGTTCACGCCTATAATCCCAGCACTTTGGGAGGCCAAGGTGGGTGGATCACAAGGTCAAGAGTTTGAGACCAGCCTGGCCAACATGGTAAAACCTTGTCTTTGGGGGGTGGGGAGTTGGGGGGGGTGGCATGGGGAGAAATGCCAGATATAGGTGAGGGGGAGGAAGGCAGCAAATCACACTGCCACGTGTATACCTATGCAACAATCTTGCATGTTCTTCACATGTACCCCAAAACCTAAAATGCAATTTAAAAAAAAAAAAACCCTGTCTTTACTAAAAATACAAAAATTAGCCAGGCATGGTGGCCGGCGCCTGTAATCCCAGCTAGTTGGGAGGCTGAGGTTGGAGAATCAGTTGAACCTAGGAGGCAGAGGTTGCAGTGAGCCGAGACTACACCACTGTACTCCAGCCTGGGCAACAGAGTAAGACTCTGTCTCAAACCAGAAAAAAAAAGGTATAGCTTTAGGGAATTGTAGGAAAGTTGACTATTTTACAGGATCAGCTGTCATAGACCACCAGAATGGCACAGGGCCATATGCCACAAGCTGGGCCTATGCAGGTCCTTATTTCCATGTAAGACTCCTTGGCTGTAGGGTAGACCCTGGCTACTCCTGCAGTCTGTGAAGTTTTGTTTTTGTTTTAACCTGGACAGCATTTTCACTGTGCCACAGACTTTTCCCAGCCTCTGTGGACATGGGAGCTACTCAGGGCTTCCCGTGGTCCTGTGTTCATGAGCTGCCAACCCTCTGTTCTGTGCTGCCTGGGAGCCTTGTTGAACATGCCTGTAAGAAGGAGCCTGCACCCCTCTGCTGGTGCAGCTCTATCAATACACCAGACCTATAAGCAAGAGAAAATTCAAGGAAATGTTCAGGAGAAAAAATTTTTTTTTAATGTTTCACACTTTTTACCTATAAGGCATTTTTAAAACTCTAATTCTAATTTATTGTTCTTTTTTACATTTCACATTTTAATGCTACTGTGATCATTATCTTTCCAATTTGGGGAAACATGGGCTTTAAAGATAGGCACCTGAATTGGACCCCAGGTCTCTCACTTATTGGAGATATGTTAAATAATTTTAGGCAGGTTGTGTTATTAATTATTAAATAAGTATTTATTAAATGTCCTGTGTGCCAGTCACTATTCAAGCACCAGAGACACAACTGTAGACAAGTAAATATGCTGTAACATGATTATTATATTCTAGTCAAGGAGGAATAACCAAAATAAATGATACACTCTAAATATGTAGTACAGGTATTGATCAACTTACCACCTATGCAACTTATGAACATTCGACTTTATGACCACAATCGCTAGCCATGACTGCTCTGCGTCTGGCAGCGCAAACGTTGCCCAGCTGGGCGTACGACAGTGCAGACCAGCTTCCGGCAGCACTACCATCTCCGCGTGCATATAGCCTACTCAACTTACGACCAAATCGTGTTACGACCGGTCTGTCGGAACCAATCGTGGTTGTAAATCGAGCACTAGCTGTATATCAAATAACAGATATGGAAAAAAAGAAATTATTCTTATAAGCCTCAGTATCCTGATCAACAAAATGGTGCCAAGCCCCACCTCACGGGATAGTCGTCAGGTTAGATGAGATGGCACATGAGAAAGCTTGAGGATACCATGGTAAATGAGACAGTTTGCCCCTGCAGCTTCCTGGCAATTTGGTAAATGAGAGATTTCTTCCTGCTAGGATAGAGCAAATGTTACTGTTCTCTGAGGCTTAATCGGCTAGAAGAACCTGTATGTAATTTAGTCCAAGTACATATCTCGTCATTCACTAGGTGCCATTCTATTCATTAAGTGCCATGTAAATGTAACTTTTAAAAATCAAATTATATTTCTCTATGTACATACATAATTTGAGAGCTGCGACTTTTATAGTAATCCTCTTTACTAGCTCTGTTGGTGGCCATTGTAAATATCTGTAAGGTCTTAATGTTAATTGGGTGGCATATTTGTGATTATGAGAGCTAATAGGTTTGAACTTAGCCAACCAGTATGGAATGTTTTCTCTGGCAGAAATTTTTCTGTGGAAGATGAACATATGAAATGTGTGCTGCGCCATCCCTGTCACTTCTGACTTCCTCATGTCGTGGTCTCCTCTACCTTGAATTCAGTGTTGATTCTGGAAAAATAAACAAGATTTTCCTAAAAATTTTGAACTTCTGAACCATCATGTTGCATTAATACGGTTTTACATTTGGAATGTTTTTCCATTCACTTTTAAACATATTTTTCCTACTAAAAATCAGTGATGTCTTTCACTTTACTCTCCTCCTCAGCCCTAATTTGCCCTTGAGGTATTATCTGTTACTCTATGTAGTATTTCATCATTTTCCCCCAGCTTCCTGATTTTTACTGGCTTCGTCCATCTGCTGTTGTATGTTTTACATTTGGCTTTAGCGTCTTCATAATATGTTAAATAATTGTCAGTTGAATGATCATCTACCTTCTTATCTCTTTCAACTTGTGCAAGTACAAACATTCTAACTTTTGCACAATTGATTTGACTCCATTATTAGCTAATAGGACTGACACTCCATACACTAAATAATCACTACTTACATTGAAACATTCTTTTTGATAAAAACATGCCTACATACTATAGATAAGTAAAACCATAAAAAAATTATAGACTATTAAAGTGAGCAATTCTCTTGCATTTGAATGGCAGATTCTACTGAAATTGGAACAAGTTGAGGAAAGGACTGAGTACTAATGGAATACTCATTCACGTTCTGTTGATTTATTTTCTGTATAGATGGACTGTGGTAGTGGGAGGTGTAATTCACAGCACATTAGCTCTTAGCCAGCATCACTGCTTGAATGGTGGTGTGAATTTTGTGTGCTGTGTAGTGTAATGATGCCTGTATTGCTACACTCAATTTTTCTACCCCCTTGCTTCAACACTAAATTGATTTTTTAAATGTGAACCAAAGGGGCCTAGATGTAAAAATTATTGTATGAGATCATTTTGAGAGTTTTCAGTGTGACCAGATATTACTTTTTAAATGGGCCTATTTTATTCCATTAGTATTTTTAAATCTTTAGTTAATCATTTCAGCGGGGAAATCTTCGTTGTTGTTTTTCCATTGGTATATTTAATTCCAGGGTGACTAGCCACATCTTGCTGCAAACATGATTGATCATGACATTTTATGCATCTTTTTAATTTCAGTTATATTTCAGTATATAACTGGTGGTCAGTAACTATTTCTGGAAAGCTGGCTTGATTTCCTCCCTGCTCAACAACCCCTGTACCCTACCCCCATTCTATTTTCTCTTCTCTCTCCCTTCCTTTTCTTCCAGGCACCTGTCTTCTGCCACATGCCCATCAAACCTAATTGCAGCTTCGGGAGGGCTTTGGTGAGAGAGTTCCTTCTCCCTGCTGTCCCTCGAGGATTTAATGCAGGTGGGATGCGTGTGTGGCCCTCGAGCCATGTCAATGGCTGCCACAGCTACTGGATTCTAAAGGCTGGTCACCTCAGGCCCTAAAGTTGTTTCAAGTCTAGGACAGTTTAGTCTTGGAATAGAAATGGCAGTAATAATACATTTTGGGTCATTTTGTCAATGAAAATTAACCTCCAGTTCTTTTGCTAATTTTATATAAAAATTTGTGACATGCAGACTATTTTTAGTCTCCCTAAAATTACAGTGCTTTAAAAAAACAATTTTCATGAATGTTAATTTTTTTATTTATAACTGAGTAATATTGCTGTCATTGAATTGCTAATTATATTTATGTTTTTAACATCATTTCATTGATAACATTAAAACTTTGGCCCTGTGTCTGAATCTTAGAGAAATTAAAAGTGAAGTATTAGGACCCAAAAGGGTCCCTATAACATAGGGCTCTGGGGTTCATTAAATGTCGCTTAATGTTTTTTCTTCAGATTAGAAACACAACTGCAATATAGTAAGTCATTTGTCTTCTTAGAATTCTGTTGTTTTTAAAATATAGGTTTTTTTTCCAGACTTAAAAAGAGATCTGTGCTCTTGTGTGCAACTTAAGAAACAGATCACCCTTAATCAAGAAGTTCGTTAGTTAACACTTGTTACTATTTGGTAGTATTTTCTTCTTATCCTGTTTTTCTTTCCATTTTTAAACACGATTTCAAGCACACAGAAAAATACAAGAATATTCTGTGTATTGAACACCTGTACAATGACACCAGGTTTAAAATGTTAACCTTTTGCCATACTTATTTCTAGTTTCTGTTTTTGGCCCTGTTGAGATATATATATATGTGTGTGCATATTTTGAAACATAATTCAGATTACCTGATGTATACAGTTTTCTGTTCTTTTATTTAACATTTTTAATATTTTCCCATGTCATTTAATAAATGTTAATGTTTTGTTGCAACACTAAATTTGTGCTACTTTATGGACAGATTTTCTGCTTTTAAAAAGTAATGATTTTGTTTCTGTTTAATTTTACATTATGTTTTCAGTTCTTTTAAAACTGAACACTATTCAGTTTTAACAAACACTGTTAAAACACTATTATCGTTAAAACACAAAACACTATTAAAAAAAACTACAGTTGCACCTTATTAGTGGGTCACAAATCAATTTAGCAGGTTGCAGTCATCATTTTAAAAGGAATAGAAAAGATTAGAGTATTCCTGTAGTTCTTTGGCAGAAACTGTGCACATTATAGTCAATTCTTTTGTTTCAGTTTTCTTATCTACATTTAAAAATTTTAGGAGTTATAGTCAATAGCATTAATAGGAATATTATCAATCAACCCATTTCATATATGTTAGAATTTGACATCCATCTTTTGTGCTTACATTTTCTGGTTAGACTTATTGGAACTTATTGGATTTATGGAAAGTGGGGTAATAAAATAGTAAGTCCAGGTACAGTGGCTCACACCTGTAATCCCAGCACTTTGGAAGGCCAAAGCAGGAGGATCACTTGAGCCCAGGCGTTTGAGGCCAGGCTGGGCGACATTCCTATCTCCATTAAAAAAGAAAATAAAGTAGGCGGGTGCAGTGGCTCATGCCTGTAATCCCAGCACTTTGGGGGGCTGAGGCGGGTGGATTGCCTGAGGTCAGGAGTTCAAGACCAGGCTGGCCAACATGGTGAAACGCTATCTCTACTAAAAATATAAAAAAAATAAGCTAGGCGTGGTGGCGCACACCTGTAACCCCAGCTACTTGGGAGGCTGAGGCAGGAGAATTGCTTGAACCTAGGAGGTGGAGGTTGCAGTGAGCAGAGATCACACCACTGTACTCCAGCCTGGACAATAGAGAGAGACTCCATCTCAGAAAAAAAAAAAAGAAATTTAAAAAAATAATAAAATTGTACAGCACACTGCCTAGCTCTAGATTTTAACATTGAAAGTAATTCCTTGCCCTCAAGGTGATTTTTTTTCCACTCAGTTTTACTTTGGAGTGTTTTGAGCTTACTCAAGGATGATGGTCCCTTGGTGGTGGTGAAGTTGTTTCCTTAATATTTAATTATAAATTTATCAAAATATTATAATTTGGATTGCTGATAGAAATTAGAATTTGAACTCTTACTCATAAATATCAAAATTTTTCTTTTATGCCCCAATTCTGTCTTTCTACCTCAACTCTGTCTGGAGGTGCCCTTATCTTCCATTCAGAGTGAGGGCAGTTTTCTTTCACAAGCACTGATGCAGCAGTCAATTTAGTCAGTTCTCCTAAATGAAGAAACAAAATACATAAATATTTATATTAAATATATATTTAATATATTGAGTTTTCTCTGAAACTTAAATAGACCCCTTTGAGATGGCATACTTTTTATATACAGTAATTTTTAAATACAGCTTTAACAAATCTCAACATGGTTTTTCGGATGTGTTGGAGCTTTTATTGTGTGCACCTGTCACTTTTAAAGAACTTACTATGATTTAGGAAAAGGAACTCAAGAGGAAGAGGAAGCAGTCAGAGCTGAATGGTTCGATGTGGCAATGGATAGCAGAAGGAGAAATGAGGAAAGTTGAGAATAAAAGTAGGTCTGTTTTGGGGAGAGATGTAAGATGGAGAGTTGGCAACCCCACTCCTTGAAGCTGTTCATTCTCTTATCTATTTTATTTTATTTTATTTTATTTTATAACTATTCTATGTCACTTGCTCTGCTGGGCGCAGGGCATCCGAAGAGGCCTGCATGCCTTCAAGGGTTTCACAACCTTACCCGGGAGTCCTGCGAACAAATAATTAAGGCCTCAAACCATAAGTGAGCCAAATTATGTTTAACTCTTGGCACCCTCCGTTACTAATTGACTGTAGTGAGTAGTAATTATTTAACTTTTTTGAGCCTTCATGCTAATTTTCCTCATTTGTAAAGGGATATTGATAGTTACCTTGCATGATTTTTGTGAGATTTAGAGCATATGCGCGTAAAACAGCAGATGCCTGGCATTATAGTATGTTACAATTCTTGTTTATATTGTTACCATTTTTATTACTCAGTGTGTTAAGTGCCAAACTAGAGGTTTATAGTCAGTCCATAAAAGCCCATGGAAGAGGCTTACAGCTACTAGCCCTGGTTTCTGTACATTGTACTGTTGTAGTTCTCTGCCTCCATTGTGCATCTGTATGCATACTTCGTTATTCACATCTGTGGAGGCCTTTTATTTGTTTGTAGATAGAATGTATTTCTTCATGCTGGTTATCTCTTTCCTTTAAGTGTAGGAATTCTCCAAGTTCCCTTCTCTTCCCTTCTTTTCTCTTTCCCTTAAAAGCTCATCTGTCCGTTCCTACTGCTTCAGCCATCACTTCTGTGAACATGCTTCCTAACTCTATAGACGCAGCATTTCCAGATGCCTGCTGGGCATCTCCATCTGGAAGTCCTTCTTGCATTCAAAGTTAACATGTCCAAAACTGAACTCATTAATTCCTCATTAGTTCTCCTTCCTCTTTCCAGTCTCTACTAATGGTAGCATTATCACCTCCAGCAAACAGGTCGGAATCTTACATTCATCCCTTACCTCTCCTTTGCTTTCTGATCTCTCCCCGATGTCTCTCTCATCCGATCAGTTGCCCACACTAGCCTTTTCCACCTCCATGCTACTGCTATCATTCAGCTTTTCTTCCCCATCCCTATTGCCACAACCCTAATTTAGACCCTCATTATCTCCCACCTGGACTTCTGGAAGAGGCTTCTCCGAACTAATCTTCCTTCTCCTTTCCACTGTATGCAACACAACGCCTGCCAGAGTAACAGGATTGCCCAGAGTGACAGTTTTAGTCTTTAGCTCTAATTACATTTCTCCCTTGCAAACAAACCACTCATGCCTCCAGATTTCTCGCAGGACTAAGTCCAGACTCTAGACCTGACTTTCAAGGCCCCTCACTCTTTAGGGCCTGTCTTCCTGGACTTGTTTTACCTTCACACATTGCCCAAATGGATAGCCCCATAGCTCCAGAAGCGGTTCTGTGTTCTTCCACCTTCTTGTCACTGCTTATCTGTTTCTTTCTCCTAATACCCTTCTTTCTATTCCCACAATTCCATTCCCATCCCCTCTCCTGCTTCTGTTCCCGACTCAGGGAAATTTGACCATCTTTCAGGCTCAATCTGAATTCTGCCTCTACTGTGAGCGACACCCCTAGCAAGTAGCTGTGTATTGATAGCTGCTTGTAACTTTTCTGTCTTTGTTAACTGTTCCTTGTATTATTCAATTTAACCATATTTTGAATCTACTAGTATACTCTTTTCTTACAGCTCTTATTTCTTTGTATACCCTTCATATGTGTTGAAATGGAATTTAGGAGGATAAATAGAAAAGTACCCTAGTGGTGGTTTGAAGATCTGACATACTTACAGGATTGGGTGAAGGAAGATAAATTTGTAAGTAGCTGTGGAAGGATATGATGTAATGAGAACTGAGTCAGCCATCTAAAGTACAATATGTTAAGACAGCTGACTTACCCAGAGTTTTACCTACTCAATCTTTATTTCCATGAAATTGCTTAGCTTTTAGAATATTAGTGTTTACTCTTCATCCATCATAGGTCTAGAGAAAAATTTTAAAGGAGGCCAACATCTCCCCCACCTAAAATTCAACTTACATTTTTAGAATAATATTATTTAAAATTAGTGATATGCCTATATTAGCTAATTTTCCAGGACTGTGTTGTATTCAACATCTATTTGAGTTGAATTGAAATATTATTTTATTCAAACTTGAGCTGAATATTATCTCGTTTGTCCATCAAGTTACCCTCTTTTTTTAAATTGACTATTACGAAAGCCTCCTAGTTGGATTTCTCATACTCCCTTGGCTTCCTCCTCTCTTGTCTACCCAAGTCATTTTCTACACTGATGATAAAGGATTTGGTTTTGTTTTCTAAAATATCTGATTATGTCACTGTCTGCTTAATAAAACACTGCAGTGCCTTTGCATTGCTCTTTGGATAAAGAGCAAACCTCTTATGACCTGTTCATCCTGGGTGGTGTAGTTCCTGTCTTCCACCAGTTTCATTTCATACAATGCTCCCAGCCTTGCATATGCCCTTGTACTGTGAATATACTCCCCTTACCTGTTTTCTTCCCACACCCCTCTTTTCTTCCTTTGGATATCAACTCAGTCATCACTTCCTCAAGGAAGACTAACTTTCCTGACAAAGTTACTTTCCCTATTCTAAGCTCTCCTGGCACGCTTGCTCTTTTTCCCTTGTAGCATCTATTACCAGTGTAGATTTACGGTTCCTCATGATTCTTTTGTTATTACCAGTCTCTTCCATTAGATGGTAAGCTCTTCAAGCTCCATGTCTGGTTCTGCTCACCATTGCATCTATGCCTAGCACAATACTTGATGTATAGAAGGTATCCAGTCTTATTAATTGAATAAATGAATGATGTTTTTGTTCACTAGCTTAAAAAACTCAATTCTGTAGAATTCTAATGATAAAGATTATAAAATACTAAATATTGCTTTCATTTATGACACTTTAATGACAAGACAAGGCTATTTCAATTTTTGCACATATTGTGGAGTATTAGATAATTAAATGTAGTAAAGTGAGACCATGTAGAATCACAGAGTAAGAAAACAACTTCAGATGTCACATATTCCAGGCTTCTCTCTAATGTGTTACATTGGAGCCCATGCAACTTCTTAAACATCTGTAGTAGCAAGCAGCTCAGCATTATCAGAGGTTGCTCTGTTTTTTATTTCTTTATGTTGAGCCAAAATTGGCCTGCTGTAGTTTCTGCCCATTAGCATCAGTCTCTCAAAAGTTACGGCCTGGCTCAGTACCCTGTAATCCCAGCACTTTGGGAGGCCAGGCCAGAAGATCACTTAAGGCCAAAAGTTCAAAAGTAGCCTGGTCAGCATAGCAGGACCCTGTCTCTAAAAGAAAAAAAAAAAAAAATTAATACTTACTAGATCTAGCTCCTCTCCATAGGGAACCCTTTTAAGGGAACAGACAACTCTCCTGTGCCCCTCCAGCTTTATTTCCTTTCTTTACGTACTGTGTTCCTGCCATATTGGTTCTAGAAACTGTCCTGCTCTCTTTTCTTCCGACTTCCATACGTATTATTTCTCTCTTCAGAACACTTTTTCACCCCTGCCCAGATTCCTAGGCCACTTCCCCCTCATCCTTTAGATCTCATGGAAGTCTTTTTGACATCCCCGAATTGTGTTTGTTGCTTCTTCTGTGTGCTCCCACAGCCCTTATTCATCCCCTAAAACAGTTCATGCCTCATTTTATTGTGATTTTTTTTTTTTTTTTTTTTTTTTTTTTGTGACAGAGTGTTGCTGTATCACCCAGGCTGGAGTTGCAATGGCACAATCTTGGCTCACTGCAACCTCTGCCTCCCTGGTTCAAGTGATTCTCCTGCCTCAGCCTCCCAAGAAGCTGAGATTATAGGAACCCTCCACCACACCTGGCTAATTTTTGTATTTTTAGTAGAGATGGAGTTTCGCCATGTGGCCAGGCTGGTCTTTAACTCCCGACCTTGTGATCTGCCCACCTCAGCCTCCCAAAATGCTGGGATTACAGGTGTGAGCCACTGTGCCTGGCCTTTATTGTGATTTTTAAATCCAGACTACTATCTACAACAAGGGAGACCACATTTTACCAGTACTCCTCATCATATTCTCCACTGTCTGCTTAGCACCAAGCCTGGCATGTAGTGAGCATTCACTACACTTTTGACTGAATAAGTTTGAGAACACCAACTTTACCATTTTCTAAGCTAGCATTCATAGATGTGCCAGTATGTGATTTCACCATTTTCTGGTTTATGCTACAGCTTGTCAGGGTCCCTTAAGAGAAGCACTGAGAAAAAATTAGAGTGTTTCAGTTGAAATATGACCTGGGCTACATGAAACATATTATTTCTGTAAGTTTAAAATCTCATGGGTTTGTTTTTTTTTTCCCCTCAGGAGCAAAATTTCATATTCTTTTGGTAGTGAGCTAATTTTTGAGCTGTAGGCATTATCCGCTTATATCAGTACTGTTTTTTTAAGAGTGTTAATGAAGTGAATTTAAAGAAATGGTGTTTTGGAAACAAGTTATTTAATTTACTGAAGCTGTTAGTCTATCCTCCAGATTGTTAACCACTGACTTATGTGAAAATTAATGGCTAGAAGGTGTGCTTTTCTGAATGCTCCCTTAATTTTTGTCACCTCCTTCATTACAGCTTCTTTTCCTGACCTTTTTAGTAATGCATTCTGAAAGGGGTGTTTCAATATTATCACTGAGATAATGATAATAATGATTGGGGAGGGGGAAGAATTCTTTAATTTTTGTTATTTGGGGAGGTAGAAAAGTAAATAACATAGGAGAGTATATATGCCAGTAGAGTTGGGAAGACTTTTTCAGAGTTACAAGGAGAAACAGAGTAGAAGAAAGAAAATATAGGAGTTGAGAAAAAAATAGATCACAAAAAAGTAACAAGGAAAGAAAATGTAATTTGCTGATTACTTGATCATTGACCATGTGCTTCCACAGTGTTATATACTTGACCCATGTTGTCTCTTCCATACAATGACTATGAAAAGTAGACACTGTTGCCCTCGTTTTATAGAAGAGGTCCTAGCCTTAGAGTCACACACACAGCTGGTGTATAACAGAAGACTTTTTCAGACCTTGGCTTGTCTGGTTCTAAAGCCAACTGTTCTAATTTGATGTAACAAATGGTCTTGTACAAAGGAAGCAGATGGAGCGTCACTACATAGCATAATGTTCAAAAGTATATGTAGACTCTAGAGCCTATTGGCCTGGGATCAAATCCTGGCTCTGTCATGGTTCTGCCACCTACCAGGTATGGTACCTTACACAAGGTATTTGATCTCTCTGTGTGCCTCATTCCCCATCTGTAAAATCAGGATAACTGTAGTCCCTTCCTCTTAGAGTTGTGAATTAATTTAGTTAATATATAGTTAAACGTGTAGAACAGTTTCCGATATGTAGAAAGCAATATACAAAGCACAATATAAGTGTTTGCTGCTGCTATTATTATTGAGGGGGGAGTGTGTATCGTATGTGAAAAGTCCTGTCTCTGAGAAGTTTGAAGATATTGTTAAAACTGTCGTCAGAGCTGTTATATCAGTGTGATTTGGTCAGTCTTGTCTCAAGGTTTGCCTCTTAAAGTTCTTGGCGTATCATATTTTCATCCTGACCAGGCCCCAGCCACACACACACGCACGCACGCACGCACGCATGCACGCCTCTTAGAGTTCTTGGTGTATCATATCCTTCATCCCTGACTAGGCCCAGTCCCTCCCCCCACCCGCCCCACTCCCCTAACCAGCACCCCTTCCTCTTTTTCTTTTCTAGAATTGAAAGCCAATTCAGACCTTCTCTTTAATATTATTATAAAAGAAAGGAAGAATAAAGATTCACCAAAAGTAATGCATAAATAAGAATCTAGTTGTAATTCAAAGCCAAAAAAATTTTTTAAAAGCTCTTATTTTACATTTTCGTGTTCCCTAATAGGATAGGATGCCTCCCAACCTCCTTGAAATTCAGGTTCGTAGGATTTAAACAGATTGTTATATGACAGTAAAGAATTTGGGACATTTCTAATGATTATTTGTTTTTGTTGTGATGTAACTGTATTACTTTAACTTCCTTTTCCTAGGAAATTAGAATTTCTTTTTTAAAATCAGTTAAAACTATTCTAACTTGCTGACGATTGCCTACTTGGTTAAGGGTAAAATATAAGCAGAGAAAGCTATAGATATTACTTTGCAGAGAATGTAATGATTTATCTTATTTTGAAACTAATGCAGGGTAAAAAGGGGCCCTTTTAAAAATTTCTGTTTGGAGGCTGTGGGGGCAAAGCAGCCTTGGCATCCCTCCCAACTCTGGGCTCAAACGATTCTCCCACATCAGCTTCCTGAGTAGCCAAGACTATAGGCACATGCCACCATGCCTGGCTTATTTTTCTATTTTTTTGTATAAATGGGGTTTCACCATCTTGTCCGTGCTGGTCTCGAGCGCCTAGGCTCATCTGACCACCTTGGCCTTCCAAAGCGCTGGAATTACAGGTGTGAGCCACTGCATCCAGCGAAATTGTTACTTTTAAAACTAGCAATGGGCTGGGCATGGTGGCTCATGCCTATAATCCCAGTACTTTGGGAGGCTAAGGCAGAAAGATTGCTTGTGTCTAGGAGTTCAAGACCAGCCTGGGCAACATAGCAAGACTCTGTCTCTACAATTTTTTTTTTAAATTAGCTGAGCATGGTGGTGCATGCCTATAGTTCCAGTTGCTAGAGAGACTGAGGTGAGAGGAACGCTTAGGCCCAGGAGGTCAAGGCTGCAATGAGATGAGATTGTGCCACTGCACTCAGCATGGGTGACAGAGCAAAACCCTGTCTCAAAAACAACAACCCAGCCATAGATTTCTCTAATTGTTTCCTGAACTCATGGCATCCTCACGTTAATTTTACCGCTGGCCCTATTTCTTTTCAGTAAGTCTCATTGTCCAGTTTTAGAAGTGTGGGCATCTTTGTAGCAGTTCTAAGCTATGATGATCCTTTGATGGTATATTAATCCTCTTCCTTCTTTACATGTTGGCAGGGAGCTTGTGTATGACAGCCAGAATAGCCTACAGCTGAGGGGCTTGGTGGTGCTCCTTATCTCTAAAGCAGCTGGGCCCAGCAGCGGCAATGCTTCATGTCAGAACTATGACATGGTCAGTGGGATCTACTCATGGTAAGAAGAATTTATTAGTCTTTTGATATTGCTCTCTACATTGTGTTTTCTGTTACTGGACAAAGGTATTTAATTCTTTGTCATTCTCTGATTCAAAGATTAAAATATAAGGTTAAAAATGGATTTTTGTTCATAATAAGTGATAGTCTTGACCAACTCTACACATAACTCTGGTAAATTTCTTCATACATTTGTGTGAAATACTTTCATTTCTACCTTGGGCATTTAAAATTTTCTAATCATCAGTTTTCCCTCCCCTTATTATGTATCATTGTGTCTCTGTAGAGACCTCTGTGTCACTTAGTTCAGGATTTGTGATTTTTTCAATCTATTCAAAATGATACCTGGTTGGCCGGGCACAGTGGCTCACACCTGTAATTTTAGCACTTTGTGGGGCCAAGGCTGGTGGATCACTTGAGGCCAGGAGTTTGAGACCAGCCTGGACAACATGGTGAGACCCCTCATCTCTACAAAAAATTTAAAAATTAGTTGATTGTTGTTGTGTGTGCCTGTAGTCTCTATTACTCAGGAGGCTAAAGCAAGAGGATTACTTGAGCGCAGGAGGATTGTTTGAGCCCAGGAGGTTCAGTGGCACAATCATGGCTAGTAAGTTTAATTTGTTTAGTTCTTTTAGGTTACTAAGAATTTTTATGACAACTATTCCATTTGGTTCTTATAATAATGCCAAAGTAAGAGTTGTTATGCTTATTTTACTCAAGAAAACAGATTCAAAAATTTTGAGGCTTTTTCTGGTGACGCAGCTGGTAATGGGGAGAGTTGAAGCTCTAATTGTAGTTCTCATCTTACCCCCAAACCTCATGGTTGTTTCTTTATTCTTGATTCCATTCTATCTTTTTAGTCTATTTCAAAACATATATAGTTGAGTTATAGATCAGACTAGCCATTGAATTAGTATGTCAAAAAAGGTCATCTTCTTGTAAGTATATCTTTAAAAACTTTTAAATGGAAAACTCTTTGGCACATCTTTAGTATATCTACATCCTTCCCCAAAATCAACTTGAATTAGAGCTCAAAGGTTTACCTTAGAGGCCGGATGTGGTGGCTTACGCCCATAATCCCAGCACTTCGGGAGGCTGAGGCAGATGGATAGTGTGAGTCCAGGAGTTTGAGACCAGCCTGGGCAACATGGAGCAACCCTGTCTCTACAAAAAATAAAAAATTAGCCAGACATGGTGGCATATTCTTGTAGTCTCAGCTATTCAGGAGACTGAGATGGGAGGATCGCTTGAGCCTTGGAGGCAGAGATTGCAGTAAGTTGAGATTGTGCCATTGCATTCCAGCCTGGGCAAAAGAGCCGAGACCCTGTCTCAAAAAAAAATAAAAATAAAAATAAAGTTTATCTTATAAATTTTGTAGAAAACTCTGGCTAAGTTTAGTTGAGATAACTAGAGAAAATATATAAAAATTTAGATGAGTACTAGTTACCTGTTAGTCCCTGGAAAGCAAATGGACCTCACATTGCCTTGTATCCCATGTACCTCTGTTTTCTGTTGGGAATTCCACTCATTTTTAGTTTGCTGACTCCAACCCTTTCTTATTAGTCATCTGCTTGTAATTTGGATAACCACACATACAGATAATGAGCCCTACTAAGTTTTATTATCTCTAATCCTAAAATAATCCTTGCAGATATTACTTGATACATAGATACATAGTAAATGTTCAGTAAATATTTGTTACATCAGTAAATTATTTCCATTTTACAGAAGAGGTTGCTAATAATCAGATTAAGACCAATCTGAAATCTTTCAGCTAGAAAGTGATAGAATTGGGATTGAAATCCCATTTTTATCTCAAAGTATATACTCTTTCTACTCAGCAGAGGCAATTAATCTGTATGCACATGGTGTACTGTGATTTCTAAGTTCTTATCTAGCCTCTGGGAAACAATTGCATTGCTTTTGGTCCTTCACATAACATGTTGGTAGATGATCATTGTAATCCAAGCAATTTGACTAAAAGAACTTTGGAAAAGAGTAGGGGTACACTGTGAACATGAAACCTTTCCAAATAACATAAATGGGCTTTATACTCAAGTGTATAGAATCCATAATTACATGTAGGAAATAACCCTGGCATGTAAATCCAGGCTATTTTCTGTAATCAAACTTCATCTAGTAAGTCATTGGGGTATTTGGGTGTTTTACACACTTGTTAATGTGAAAAAGTAATTTGGTATAGTACTATGAGAAACCATTAATTTGTTTCTCTACCCTGAAGTCATTTGTTTAGCTTTTGCTTCCTTAATTGTTCAAGTGTAACTTTTGCTGGAGGCTTGTATCTATAATGCTACAGTGAATTATTTAACATTTGAGAGAAATACTGATTTGGGAGCTTTTTAATTCACCTTCAGACTGCTGGGATTTACATTGTGGTATTTTTTCTCTCATAAACTTGACTTTGATATCAGATAATGGGACCTGAGTAAATTACCTGAACAACCAAATGGGAGTGAGGTGATCTCTTTTGTTTGGCCTAAGGATATAATTGGTGCTTCTGGATATGTCTAGTGAACTAATCATTTAACAACCAGGAGAGGCAGAATTTAGGCTAAAATGTAATAACTGCATTTTGAAAAACAGGCAAGAAAGCCACATTTATAAAAATGTACCATAAACATTCACCATAGCCTTTTGCCAACAAGCCTATGGGCATTAGGTTTGTACCACTAACCCTGGCTTTTTAAAAAATTGGTTGCAAAGCCAGTCAAAAAAGTATTACCAAATTTATCCCTACCCACAATCAAGAAAATGTTTACAATTTCCCATTCTGTTAGTGATAGCATATTTTTTATTTTGTATACAAAAGATAGTTCATTGCAAGATATAATGCATAATCTTAAAAAGTATAGATTTTTCTCATGATATGATTATTAAGTTTACAGAAATTCACATGAATATTTTAGCTGATGGTTCCGCTTTCTCGGTTGTTTTATTAAGAACTGACTCAATCTTTTCTTTCTTTTTTTTTTTTGAGATGGAGTTTCGCACTGTCGCCCAGGCTGTAGTGCAGTGGCACAATCTTGGCTCACTGCAATCTCCGCCTTCTGGGTTCAAGCAATTCTCCTGCCTCAGCCTCCTGAGTAGCTGGGACTACAGGCGTGCACCACCACATCCAGCTCATTTTTTTGTATTTTTAGTAGAGACGGGGTTTAACCATGTTGGCCAGGATAGTCTCAATCTCCTGACCTCGTGATCCATCTGCCTCGGCCTCCCAAAGTGTTGGGATTAGGGGCGTGAGTCACCGCACCCAGCCCAATCTTTTCTAACTAGTAGCTAAAAAACAGACCACAGACTGAACATATTTACACTCTACTTTCATTTTCTGAAGTTTCCCAGCACCTTAACTGGTAGAAGAGACTGAAGCAAGTATGCCAAACACATTTTCTTCTTGAGTACCCAACTAGATTACATTTTTCAGCTTCCGGCACAGTTGGCTGGCCATGTGACTAAGATCTAGCCAGCAGAGTATGAGCAGAAGTGATATTTACTATTTCCTGGCCATAAAAATGTTGCATTTGTAATACTCCTTAAGCAGATGACCTGGGAAGTGACCCATTCAAGATGAAAGTTGCCTGTGTCTCTGAATTACTCTTGTAGGGGAGCCACCTGCCCGTCAGGAATATCTATACAGACTTGATGTATGAGAAGAGAAGAAAAATCCATTTATTAAGCCACTTAAATTTTAGTGTTTATCTGTTGACAGCAGCAAATGTTTCCTTTTTCCTTTTTTTTTTTTTTTTTTTTGAGACAGAGTCTCGCCCTGTCACCCAGGCTGGAGTGAAGTGGCACAATCTTGGCTCACGGCAGCCACCGCCTTCCAGGTTCAAGCAATTCTCCTGCCTCAGCCTCCCGAGTAGCCAGGATTATGGGTGGCAGGTGCCACCATGCTCCACTTCTATACCTCACAAAGACATGGAGTGTAGAAGTACCTAGCAGGGCCTAGAACAGTACCAGCATTGTAATTAATAGGCACTCATTATATAACTGTTACATGATTGTATGAATTTATGGAAAAGAGACTAGCTTCATTACGCATGTAGGTGCTATGGATTGAGTTTCATCCTCCCAAAATTCATGTGTTGAAGTCCTAACCCCTGATATCTCACAATGTGACCTTATTAGGAGAGAGGATTTTTATAGAGCTAATCAAGTCAAAATGAAGTCATTAAAATGAACCCTAATTCAATATAACTGGCATCCTTATAAAAAGGGGAAATTTGGACACAGATATGCACATACAGGGAGAATGCCCTGTGAATTGAAGCCATCTGCAAGCCAAGGAGAGAGGCCTCACGTCCCTAGAAACTGATATATGAGAAGTAGGGAATGAAGATGAGGTGGAAAGGAAAGGTTGAAGTCAGATTGTGAACGGCCTGAGGAATTAGGGTGATATTCCTGGAGAAATCGTGGGGCGTTCAAGAGGCAGCAGAGTGGACTTGAAATTTGGAAGCTCACTGCACCACCTACTAGCCGTGCCTCAGTGTGTACTTCACAGAATGGTTTTCCGAATTAAGTAGAATAATGCATGGCATTGTAACCATTCTGTAAGTGTTTGCTCTTGTTTTTAGCTATTATCACAAAGGTGTTTAAGCAAAAGATACACCTCACATTGATGTATCTATGCTATAGAACATAATTAGCTGATGCTTAGAAGGTGACCCTGAGAGGTGAGGTCCGAGATGGAGAGTCAGCCAGGGAATTATTGAAGTAGTCGAGGCAAGAGCTGAGAGGGAAAGCAGAGACTTGGAGAGGCGATAAACCCTAAAATTTAAGTGGCTTAACAACCAACTTGGAGTTGTTGTCCATAGCAAGTGGTTAAAAATTGGCTGAACCAGACTTGCACCTATTGGGTACTCTGATTTCATGCCTTTTTCTTGTCAGTGTTTACCAATTTCTCTCTTCCAGGGCTAAAGTTATAACTAGGTGTTCAGTGGAACAAAAGGTTCTGTGATCAAGTAAGTGTGGGCATGCTAGGTTAAAGAGTTAAAAACATTCCTTCATTTGAGAATTCTCAGGAGTTATGTACGGATGGTATGTATCATGACTCTGAGATATTGTCATTTGACTACAGCACTTATTGGCCCCTGTCACTAGTAGCACGTCTTGTGGAAAGCTGCAAAAGTTTGGTAAATGTTTTTCTGTATCAGCATGTCTATTTTTGAATCCTAATGAGAACTCTGTGAGGCAGAAATAAGTTTCAGGCTGGGCGCGGTGACTCACACCTGTAAACCCAACACTTTGGGAGGCCGAGGTTGGTGGATCATTTGAGGTAGTTCAAGACCAGCCTGGCCAACATGGTAAAACACCAGCTGTACTAAAATTTAAAAATTAAAAAGAAATGACTGTTTCACCAATGAGAAAACTGAAACTCAGAAAGGTGAAGTAACTTTCTGAGGTCCCACATAAGTAGCCAAGTAGAGGAAGAAATATGTCGTATTGGTTATAAATTGTCTAGGTTTAAGTTCTTGTTTTCATCACTTACTAGCTGTGTGACCCCAGACAAGTTAGGTAACCTCTCTGTGCCTCATATGTCTATTAGGTGGATTAAAGAAGTTAATGTGGTCTGGGAGCAGTGGCTCACGCCTGTAATCCCAGCACTTTGGGAGGCCGATGCAGACGGATCATGAGGTCAGGAAATCAATACCATGCTGGCCAACAAGGCAAAACCCCATCTCTACTAAAAATACAAAAATTAGCTGGGTGTGATGGTGCGCGCCTGTAACCCCAGCTACTCAGGCTCCTCAGAAGGCTGAGGCAGGAGAATTGCTTGAACCGGGGAGTCAGAGGTTGCAGTGAGTTGAGATCGCACCACTGCACTACAGCCTGGCAACAGAGTAAGATTCTGTCACACACACAAAAAAAAGTTAATACATCTAGAACTCTTGCAACAGTGCCTCGTACATAGAATATGCTTCACAAATGTGGTTTCTTATTGCCATTCCAGATCTCTGTCATACTGCTTCAAGGCCTTAGATTTCCCACTCCTTCAGAGTAGGCACTTAGCTTTGTATACCTTTATAGCTCACCAGTGCCTTGCTCATGGTATTCATTTAAATCTATCTGGATGACTGGATCTTCTGTATAACATAGGTGTTCTAGACTGAAACAAACATTTGAAACACATGTTTAACAGTGTAAGTCTTTTTTTTTTTCGAGATGGAGTTTCACTCTTGTCACCCAGACTGAAGCAATAGCAGGATCTCAGCTCACTGCAACCTCTGCCTCCGGGATTCAAGAGGTTCTTCTGCCTCAGCCTCCTGAGTAGCTGGAATTACCAGCACATGCCACCATGCTTGGCTAATTTTTGTATTTTTAGTAGAGACAGGGTTTCACCATGTTGGTCAGGCTGGTCTCTAACTCCTGACCTCAAGTGACCCACCCGCCTCTGCCTCCCAAAGTGCTAGGATTACAGGCATGAGCCACCACACCCAGCCTAGTGTAAATCTTACAGAGTAGTTTAACATGGACTGTGACTTAAAGGGATAGCAGTTTATTATGTCCTTTGCAACCTGTAGTTCAGGATGTGAGCTATAATCAGACTCTAACTCACTCTTCGTGAAACAATCTTAGTTTTTAACCTAGTTATTACATGAAGCAATGTAATAGGATATTTAAAGAAGAAAAAGAAAAGTGTTAGTGGAATAGCACACACACACACACACACACACAAAAATACCAAAATATAACACAACTTTTAAAAGGTGTTGCAGAATGTACAGGAAAATTTTTAAAGTCTCATCAAAAGTTTATTAATTTTTCTTTCATATTTCAACCTATTCCTTTTATTGCTACACTTTCTTTACCCACCTCTGTTATCTACAGCTTCCATTCTGGTATCTATGTGGCTTGAATTTTTACTGATAGGTTTTAGACTCTCCTGGGTTTGTGTTACCCTTAATTCCATTTCCTCTAAGCAGCAGAGGGCAGAGAATATGCTGCTGCTGGGGGACCAGTGCAGTGATGGTGTTCCCACTGTTTCAGAAGTGCAGTGCGGGGACCCACTAGACCGCATCCAACTGCTAGACATACCTGCCAATCTGAGGGAAAAAACCACTAAATCGAATTAAAAATTGGCAGTGTCCAGGGACACACATACTCATTTATAAAAGTGTTGCCACCTTCTTCTTGCCCACCTTGCTCTCTCTCTAATCTGTTTGCTATAGAGATCAATTCTGGTATAAGTAGAATATGCAAGAATGGAAAAAACATTAAATGAGTAATTGAATGAGAAGTAAAGTGATCGTTGGCATTTCCTCCTTTTAGATAGATGGTCTATTTGCCAGGATACATAATGGATACTGACAAATTTTAAAGTATACCAATTCTGTTTGTAAAACAACTACTTTTTTTTTCAGACGGAATCTCGCTCTGTCACTCAAAGTGCAGTGCAGTGGTATGATCTCGGCTCACTGCAACCTCCGCCCCTCCGGTTCAAACAATTCTGCCTCAGCCTCCCTAGTAGCTGGGATTATAGGTGTGCACCACCCCACCTGGCTAATTTTTGTGTTTTTAGTAGAGACAGAGTTTCACCATGTTAGCCAGGCTGGTCTTGATCTCCTGGCCTCAAGCAATTCGCCCTCCTTAGCCTCCCAAAGTGCTGGGATTATAGGCGTGAGCCTCCGCGCCCAGTCAAAACAACCACTTTTATCTTATTACCTATGTTACTTCTGGGTGGCAGGTGAGCTGGTGAATAAGAAGAAAATCATGTCCAACCATTTTCTGTGCATATTTTTAATGCTGATAAGATTATGAGCTCTATGTGCTTTTAAACATAGTTCAGATGATTAGGCTGGGTGCAGTGGCTTACACCTGTAATCCCAATACTTTGGGAGGCCAAGACATGCGGATGCCTTGAGGTCAGGAGTTTGAGACCAGCCTGGCCCACATGGCGAAATCCCATCTCTACTAAAAATTAAAAAAAAAAAAAAAAAAAATAGCCAGGCACAGTGGCTCATGCCTGTAATTCCAGCACTTTGGGAGGCTGAGGCAGCCAGATCATGAGGTCAGGAGTTCGAGACTGGCCTGAGCAACATAGTGAAACCCCATCTCTACTAAAAATACAAAAATTAACTGGGCATGGTGGCTCATGCCTATAATCCCAGCTACTCAGGAGGCTGAGGCAGGACAATTGCCTGAACCTGGGAGGCAGAGGTTGCAGTGAGCCAAGATCGTGCCACTGCACTCCAGCCTGGGTGACAGAGTGAGACTCTGTCTCAAAAAAAAAAAAAAAAAAAAAAAACAAAAAATGAAAGAAATTAGCCAGGCATGTGGTGGCACATGCCTGTAAGTCCCAGCGACTCAGGAGGCTGAGGCAGGAGAATAGCATGAACCCAGGATGTGGAGGTTGCAGTGAGCCAAGATTATGCCACTGCACTCCGGCCTGGGTGACAGAGCAAGACTCCATCTCCAAAAAAAAACACAGTTTAGATAATTATATTTTATCCACATTACCCCAGCATTTGGCATGTTCCTAGCGTATAGATAGCAATGAGTATCTGATCATGGCTAAATTATTGTTACTAGTAGTAGTAATATTTAATCTCAGAGCAGGGAGGGCTTTATGAAAAAGTTCCAAAACTCAAGACACTATAAAAGAAAAGATTAACACATTTGACTGCATTAAAAAGTAACTCTAATTCCCATGAAGTCAAAAGACAAAGCCCAAATTACAGAAATATTTACTACAAGGACCAAAAGCCAAGTTGTAACCTACAAATCAGTTGAAAATCATATAAATCAGGAAGAAGAAGAAAATTACAACACAAACATGGACAAAAGACATGAACAGGTAGTTAGCTTAGAAACCCTATCCTATAATTAGAATGAGGGCTTTGAAGTCCCTGGGCTGACCTGAACTTTATCTTTTGGCCTGTTTGACCAGATCAAATATCCTATGAAAATGCATAAACTAGAAATTTTTTTAATAAAAAAAGCAAGAATGAAGTAAAATGCTATCTTTGGATTAGTTTTTTAAAATTTGCCATCTGTTTAAATGGACACTATCAATTTCTTGGCATTTGTGCTAATGCTTCACTCTAATTAAGGTTAAGTTAATGTATGCAGGTAGTCCCTGGCTTACCATGGTTCAACTTAAAATTTTCCAACTTTTTAATGGGTTTTTCAGGACATAACTACATTGTAGATCAAGAAGCACCTGTACATACTAAGGTAATTGTTGGGCTTCAAAAACTTACCACAAAAAGCATCATAAACATAACTATAAGTTAAAGCTAGAAAACATCTTCAAATCAAATTACAGATCTTAACATTACTTTCTCCTCTAAGTGAAAATTGGTTACGCTTAGTGTGGTGTTAGAGGAAGTGATAGAAGTATTTGGAGGCCTGTGTGAAATAATCTTAAGGAGAGAAGTGGAGAATATGAAAAGCTGTGAAAGAGGCCAGTTTTTTTTTTTTTTTTTTCCTATAAACCTTTAAATTTAGGGAATTGGACTTGGTCTCAGCTGCAAATATTGTAATTCATAATTTATCATTTTAATGTACTAATTAGCATCTGATGACTTCTAATTATAGTAACAATAGGCTGTGATTATCTATCAATCCTCACCTTCATTCCACACATTAGAATTCGTCTAGCACTTAAAAATGCCAAACAAAATTAACAAACTATAGTTCCCTTGGGGACTGATCAAATCAAAAAACATCTTAAGAAATTAGGCTTAAGGCAGAACATGTTGATCATGTTATTTATGTAAGGTCAATTATATAAACATGAAATAAGTAATATTGAAATATGTAGCATTTTAAAAATCAGTTATGGTTTTATTTTTAAGATAACATGTGAATGCAAACAAAGAGTCTGGAAGGAATCTCATTCACCTGCTAATAACAGTGGTTGAAGAAAGAGAGGGTTGGAAACAGATAAAAGGGAATCGTCTAAAGGAGACTTTATTTGTAGCATTTCAGTTTTTTAACAACCTATTCATGTTATTTTGTATAACTAAATTTAAAAATGAAAAAGTTATATTTCATATTTGTAAAGCAATAAAAGCCTGTTTAAGAAAAATATCTTTTTGTACTACAAGAACCTTAAAAATGAGGAGCTCTTATTAACAGTGATTTTAAATGATTATGCAGAATAATTGAATTTAGTGTAGGCTTTTGAAAATAATTTTCTAAAGATAGCTCCTTTTCAGAGAGATCTCAAGAGATGAAAGCATGTGCAATTTGATTACATATTCCTATTGATTGTATTCTACTTACAACAGTAAAACTCCAGATACAAATCTAGTAATATTGCTAATTCATTACAACCAGTACTTATTTTCTTCATTAAGTTTTTATTGTTATGTTCAACTTACACAGCATGTGCAAATGCAGCAATTATATGTTGAGCAAGAAAAGGGAAAGCTCTTTATGTTTAACATACTGTAAGTCAGGAGTCATTACTTCACCAGAGCTTCTGGAAAAACACAAAATAAGGTCAGCCTCTTACAAAACGGTGTAATTAACCACAAGAAGTAGGTGGGCTCACCTACTAATCTACTCAGCTGAGTTAGTTTATTGTATGTAAATAACATGATATAGATTAGCCTCCCTAATCTGTCACAGCAAAAAACAAGCTGCATAAATTGTTTTTGTTAATGGTAAACTATTTTAAAATCCTTTTCTTAAAGAAGCGACGTTGACTAGTAAGTAGCCAAAGTTAAAGGCACTATCCAGTGTCTAATTCTACATTTTAAACAGTGCTTAATTTGGGGCATTCATCATGTGATAGAAATCCTGCAAATCACTTAAAATGTTAGTTTTATTGGTAGAGTCAGCTTAGTAGCTTCATGACTTAATGGTGATCCTTTGAACCAAATGGAAGGCATCTCAGTGGTAAACAGTGTGTCATAATAAAGGCATAGATGAAGGGCCAGGGATCTGGGTTCTTGTCTCAATTCTGCAGTTAGTTATTTGACCTTAAGTAAGTTACTTAATAACTCTTTAAAATTACTCATCTGTAAAGCAGGGGCAATAATAGGCTTCAAACCAGGAGCTTAACTAACAGGCTACACATTAGCTAGGTTCAACTACCCTTTGGTCCAGTATAAGTCATCCTGACTACCTCCTGTCTCTGCAAGGCACAACAGTGGACACTGAAAGAAATGCAAATATGAATAAGAAATAGTCTTTGACCACAAATGAGAAGGTAAGGAAACAGTGTATGCATCTAGAGTCTTCCTGACACTTGCTATTGATGTAATTTTCTTTCTAAAACTCTTTTGCTAGAACTTAACTACTAGAGCTATTTCCTATTCACCATTGGATCCACAATCCACCCATGTCCAGTGATAACCCCTTTGTTTAACTAAAGGTTGGTAATCTTTAACACCCCATAAGATGATAGGTGAGAGCTGACATCTGTCGGTGGCTTACTACCTGAGGAATATCTTCCTTACTGTGCTCTTGGACTTTCCTTCTCACTCCTGAAGGTGGGTGGTGTTGGTAATAGAGGCAAAGAGGACAGATTCTCTGCTTGGTTATCTCTAATCCTGGCATCCTCCCTCTCTGCAGTTACTGGAATCTTGAGTCTCCCTTTTCTGTTAAGATTTCCCTCATTCCCTCCTCTTCTCAAGGTTTTTCTTTGTTGTTTTTTGAGACAGGGTCTCCCTCTGTTGCCCAGGCTGAAGTGCAGTGGAACGATCATGGCTCACTGCAGCCTCAACATCCTGGACTCAAATGAGTAGCTGAGACTACAGGTGCACGTACCATGCCTGGCTACTGTTTCTATATTTTTTTGTAAAGAGGCGTTTTTGCTGTGGTGCCCAGGCTTGTCTCAGACTTCTGGGTTCAAGTAATCCACTCACCTGGGTCTCCAGAAGTGCTGGGATTACAGACGCGAGCCACCACACCTGGCCTCGAGTTTTTTTTGTTGTTTTGTTTGTTTGCTTTTTCTTTTGAGACGGCGTCTAGCTCTGTCACCCAGGCTAGAGTGCAGTGGCCCGATCACAGCTCACTGCAACCTCCACCTCCCAGGTTCAAGCAATTTTCGTGCCTCAACCTCCCAACTAGCTGGAATTACAGGTATGTGTCTTTATGCCTGGCTAATTTTTTGTATTTTTAGTGGAAACAGGATTTCACTGTTGGTAAGGCTGGTCTCAAACTCCTGGCTTCAAGTGATCCGCCTGCCTTGGCCTCCCAAAGTGCTGGGATTACGTGCATGACCCACCACACCTGGCCTGGCCTATCCTTAAAGGATACTTTAAGTGGAGTAAAGTATCTTTTTTTCTTCAATTGCATTCCCTACAGGATTAAATACAAATTTCTTAACAGCAACAGGCAATTCCTAGCAGCCCTTGAGTGGATGTGAAGCAGATAAAAGCATGATCAATGTTTTTCTTTTTCACCAAAAAAAGGGTATGTGCAAGAGTATCGTTGATCTAACATGATTATTTAGGCCCTGTCAGGTAGGAAGTAAGGTTGAGAAAGCCCAAAACTAGTGATCAAGGGACTGGAGGTCATGATAAATCAGATTGCAGGGGTGGAAGTGACAATGCAATGAGAGAGCTGAAAAGACAGTAGGCTGTAGATGGAAAGTTGGATATCCAAATGGAGATTTCAAAAGTGGAACAGTTCTGAATGACTGTGTTCCAGTTGTGCCTGAAAGTGGGTTTGACAGAATACAGTGAAGGTGGTTGAATGAGTAGATTGAAAACTATAGGGTAGGCAGTTCACATGATTGAAGTCAACCAGCACAACAGAACTGAGCAAGATGCTAAAGACTTCAATAAATGTAGAGGGACAGAAAAGAGGTGTGATGGTGGAAGTCAAGCTGGTTTCAAAGGAACAGTGGTTTTCACCAATATGAGGATGAAATAAGGAGAGCACTGAGCACTGGTCCCCCCTCTCAGCTCCTCAGTTTGTGGCTTGTAGAAAATGAAGCATTTATACTCGTGAACATATAGGATTGGGACACTCCAGGAAAAGCCATAGTGCAATTAGAGCTAGAACATATTTTAAGATTTCTTTGAAATCTTAGAATACTTAACACATTGTTTTGTAATGACTGATTTATGATATATGTTTTCTTACTAAACAGTACCTTCTAGAAGTCAGGGCCTGTGTCTTAATCATCTTCCAACCCATCACCTCTCCCACCACCGAGGCCTCTATTACATTTTGTACCTTTGAGGCACTTCCTGTCTATCTTATAGTAATCTGTATACTTATCTTGTCCCTCTGCTAGATTTGTTACTTTGATCATTGATTGATTCATTCATTCAACAAACATTTATTGAACACCTGCTGTGTGCAAAGCTGACTATAATAAATACAGAAATGTAATTATTACTATAGCTAACACATAGAGAGTCTTCTGTAAGTCTGCTACTGTTCCGTATTCTTTATATGTATTAGCGCATTTATGTAATACTTAACATTGGTTAAGAAATTGCTTTTCTTGGGAAACAGGCTTAGAGGAATTTAATAACATGCTCAAGTTTATAGTTTAAGAAAATCACAGAAGTTGAGTTTCAAATCCCATTTGACCATAGAATTCATGCTCTTTCCATTACTGTGGACAACCTGTGGATTAGGGTGTCTTACATATACTTTCTTAGTCATCTTGACATCCTCAGCCCAGAACACAAATCTTTATGTTCTAAGTTTTGTGGTGTGGAATTGTATAGTGGACAGAAAGCATGTTATAGACTTTTTCTGTGACCTCCGTAGCCCCAACACTATGATGGACACTCAAATGCTCCATGTATTATTGTTGATTTATTGAGACAAAGTTTCCTTAGGGGGTTGAATGTGGATTTGGTGGGGCTCTATACAGTTTAAAAATAAAAATGTTTATGTTTGCAGGCCATATCTCTTTTACTGCATGTTTCCTTTCACAGATTTATTCTTTATATGTTGTGAAATAAAGGTATTTATATATTTTCTTTGACACAGGAACCTTTTTTTGAAATAGACTTGTGCCCTAAGCAGATATTCTGTCTAATGGGCTTTCCCTGTAGACAAAGAGTAAAGCGTATTTCATTTGTCATTAGTCCTGAAATGCTCAGTGCTGCAAATTTTGTTATTTTTGAAAACCATTACATTCCTACTCATTAGAGACAGCATTTCAAGGAAATACTTGAACGATTATGCACCTACAAGATTTTCTCTTGTCCATGGGTAATTTGTATCCTGTAGTAATATGGAGCTTCTATTATTCTATGACAATTACTTACATATTTATTGCAAATAATGATGTAATGGATTTTTTGAGGCTGTACATAAGAGAACCAACAAACTGCAACACAAAACAAGCTTCCACCCCTTTTTTCCAAAGCTGTGGTTAATCACTTGAACACTATCCAATATAGTAGAAAGCTGGCAGACTTTTCCTTGCAGCAGGCTATGTAAAAATGTTTATAATTTACAGCTTATTATGCCATGCAAATGACTGTGTTCCCAATGAAGGCGAGTGAGAAAATATGGCTGTTAAATTACTTGACTCCCCTTTGTTACTTGTTTTCTGGCAACAGTGGAAAGATACTTTACACTTAAAACGTATTTTTTTGTATTTAGTTTTTTACCATTCAACTCAGAGCTTTAAAAAAAATAGGGTTTGCTTTTTATCTCTCTCTGTAGATAGGGCAGAGCAGTTTTAATTTAACAAAAACAATAAGCTGAAAAATCAGAATTGTCAGGGAATTAAAATGTAATAATAAAAATTATTAGGGTTTAATTCAATTTAGGGCTTTAACTTTGCAAAACCTGTATTTGTTTCTGACACGTCTGCAGTGGTTTATAGGCAACTTGTTATTTCCAAAGGTACTTTATGCAAACTTTGTTTTACATTGTCTGCAGCACTTTGGCTGAAAGTTGATCTTCCTCGAAAACAATTAGAGGAGTAGGCAGGGTAACTTGGACTTCTCTATTATCTGTTGAACATATTCACCCATTTTAGGTCTCTCCTTAGCATTTTCTAATTTTATTGATTCCTTTACTAAATTCATAAGGCCCCTAATATTAGGTACCATGTTGTCTTGTGGTTGGTATTCTTTCTGTGCTTGGTATACTACAACAAGTTTATACTCAATCAATACGCCCCAGATCATGACCTCTATTGGCATGGGAAAGAAGCTAAAGCTGACTTTTAGGTACTGTACCTTCAATGAAGGAAGTTCTGAGGAAGGCAAGTAAAAACACTGCAACTGGTGTTTAAATGTTTATATAGTGTTTTTTCCTTCTAATTCTTCAGCTTTAAATGTGGGGAGTAGTGGAGAACTTTCTATTTAGTTTACACTCCCTGAAGGTATAAGAGAAGAAACATTTATATTTATATATTTAGAACATTTAAAAAACATTTTTTTCCACTACAGTGTTCCCAGTTTCTAAATAAATTCTAAAATCAGAAAGTGGAAAAATTAATTTTTTTAGAAAGAATTTATTTAGAAACTGGAAAGTCTGCAGTACTTGACCTGTTCTTATTAATTGCACATTCTCTTTTTCAGATCACAAATAATCAGATACTGAATGTGTGTGTGTGTGTGTGTGTGTGTGTGTGTGTGTGTGTGTGTGTTTGAGACATAGTCTTGCTCTGTCACTCAGGCTAAACTGTAATGGCACAATCTTGCCTCACTGCAACCTCTGCCTCCCGGTTCAAGTGGTTCTCCTACCTCAACCTCCCAAGTAGCTGGGATTACAGACATACGCCACCATGTCTGGCTAATTTTGTATTTTTAGTAGGGATAGGGTTTCACCATGTTGCCCAGGCTGGTTTCAAACTCCTGAGCTCAGGCAGTCCACCCACCTCAGCCTCCCAAAGTTCTGAGGTTACAGGGATGAGCCACCACACCCAGCCGATACTGAATGTATTTAAATGGGAATTTTTGTGCACTTGGAACTCATGTTTTTAAGAAATAATGGATTGCTATCTCAGAGGAAATAAGATTATGTCAGTATCAAGGCATTATCATTTTTATTGTCATTGGTATATAAACTTACCTTTTACAGTCACATGGGAAAAGTTTTTCATTTCCTACTTCAGATCTTTTTTTTTAAGATAACCATTACAACAGACTTATAGTCATCTCTGATTGTGTCAAAGTAAAAAATTGGATATAACAATTTGTTCCATTTTCATAGCTGCTGCTTTTTTGGGTAAATAGAGACCTGGGATCTTCTGGAGCCCAGCCCTCTGGGTGGGAGGTTGGGTACCTAGTGCTGCTCTCCACTGACCTCTTCTGGTCTCCTGTTAAAGCTGTTGTTAAGTAGATAGCTACCTCCTCTTAGACTGCCTTGGTGAAAGAAGCTGCATGCATGGTCAAGGAAAAGTGGAGGGTAATTAGCCAGTATAGACTTTGTTATGATAACCTCCCAACCTCTTTACCACTCAGGATTCCTTTTGTTATTCTCCCACCCCTGTTTTAAAAAGGGTCTTTACCAGATACTTTAAATATAAAATGATGATTACTTGATTTTCCATTTTATTAGATACACTTATAACTGCCAATCTGAGCTGATGACCACAAGATAACCACTGTTACATCTTAGTAATGAGTACAAAATTAAAGAAAATTAAAACTTTTGTTAACAGATGTTACTTTATCTGGGGGAGGGAGAATACATTGCTTTCCTTAGACATTTTGGAAAGGGGAAAATTACTCACCTCCGTGAAGAACTCATCATTTACTGTAAAGAACCCTTAACAATCTGGATACCCCAAACTGGGGACCACTAATCTAGACAGTAGTAAAGTACTCACATTGTTTTTTGCTGTAGAAATGGTGACCATTAGGTGGGTGCGGTGGCTCACGCCTGTAATCCCAGCACTCCCTTGGGAGGCCGAGGCGGGTGGATCACAAGGTCAAGAGATTGACACCATCCTGGTCAACATCGTGAAACCCCGTCTCTACTAAAAATACAAAAAATTAGCTGGGCATGGTGGCATGCGCCTGTAATCCCAGCTACTCAGAAGGCTGAGGCAGGAGAATTGCTTGAACCCAGGAGGCGGAGGTTGTGGTGAGCTGAGATCACGCCATTGCACTCCAGCCTGGTCAATAAAAGCGAAACTCCATCTCAAAAAAAAAAAAAGAAAAGAAAAGAAATGATGACCATTACTAATTTGGTGCCATTTTCAAATGGTAAAAGGTGACCTGCATGTTATTGTTAAAAATGATGAATATTATACTGAGAGCTTTTATTTTTATCCATAGAATAAGGAGTCGTAGATGTAATCCAAAGCCCTGATGGTGTCCAGGGACAGAATTCCACTTTTTTCCTAAAACTGGGAGGTCAGGCAAGTTTGTAATCTGTGTGCTGCCTTTGCAGAACTCATGGTCATCAAACCTAAATTTCACACAGCTTTATATTTTGAGATAAAATAGGCTCGTCACACACAGAAGAAGCCTTTATTTCTGGGAGCTACACTGAAGTCTGTTATTCATACCATTCCCTCATCACTCTGCGTCTCTCCCTGCCCCCTTCCCATTTTCTGCCCTCTCAGTCTATCATGCTTTGTCTCTTGTCACATCCTTGTCTCATGTTTTCTCCACATCTGGTTGTGCTTTTTCTCTGTTATTGAACATCATCTAATAATACTTAAGCCATTTAAACCCCCTGGAATAAGGCAGAGGTCACAGCAAATGAATAAATTGAAGATCCTAGAGCAGTGGAAAGAAAGAGACACGCTGACAAAATGGCTGCTCTGACAGAGCTGCTGGATGCCCTGGAGGAGAGGCTGGCCCAACTCCTGTCTCCACCCTCAGCAGGCTTGGTCTTGGTTTATTCCTTGGATTCCTAATTATATGCCGTGTTGAAATGAACTTAGAGCAGTAGTGACCAGCATGGGGCTTAGTTGCCTTTTCTTTTTCTGTGGTTCAACAATATAACTTGGTTTTTTTTTATTATGATTGACATCTCATGATTATCTGTACCTTTTATGACTTCTGCTTACCAGAAGCTTTTTCTGGTAGAAGAAAACTCAAGCAAAATTCAAAGCCAGGGTTAATGCTGCAATCATTTATGCAGAGTTGTATGTACACAATATCTGCAAAGCTATCGATGTAGTTTATGTTTAGTTTTTTAAAAAATCTTTGGAGTCTATACTTTTTTGGTCATTAAAAAAGTGAAAAGTGTTGGTAAGTTAAATACTGCTGAATTAAAACCCTGTTGAGGAAGGGAGGAACGGCAGTCGTCATTTAAAAAGCTAAATCAGAGTAGATATATAGGGCCTATTTTGGAAAGGCCCAGTATTCCCAAAAAAAGGAAATCTGTTATTAAAAAAGAAAAAGGAAGAAGAACGTGAGTATTACGGTCATGCTACCATGATACTACTCTGAATGCCTCAAAACCACCCAACAATCCATTCAGGAATCCACTGTGTTGTAGACCATAGCCATATAGAGTAGCTGGACTAGAACATAATGGCATTTCCATTTAAAAAAAAAAAAAAAAAAAGGCCGGGCGCAGTGGCTCAAGCCTGTAATCCCAGCACTTTGGGAGGCTGAGGCGGGTGGATCACGAGGTCAAGAGATCGAGACCATCCTGGTCAACATGGTGAAACCCCGTCTTTACTAAAAATACAAAAAATCAGCTGGGCATGGTGGTGCGTGCCTGTAATCCCAGCTACTCAGGAGGCTGAGGCAGGAGAATTGCCTGAACCCGGGAGGCGGAGGTTGCGGTGAGCCGAGATCGCGCCATTGCACTCCAGCCTGGGTAACATGAGTGAAACTCCGTCTCAAAAAAAAAAAAAAAAAAAAAAGGTTTTGAAAGTATCTGATTACACCTGGACTATACTGGATACCATAACAAAAGAATTAAATAAATCTGTCCTCTGCTCTCTAAAAGTTTATTATATTTTACAGATGTTTCAATAGTATACACACATATTAGACATATAAGATATTAGAAAAATTAAAGTGATGCTGTTATATATAGCTCATCCTTTTGAAAGTTTAAGGGGAAAGAGACAATGATGCTTACCTCATTCGTGGAGGTAAAGATTAAGAAGAATAACTAATGGAAATTCAAAATTTGATGATGACAAGTTATTCAGTCAGACTTACAGTTAACATTAAATGGATAATACATTCATCCACTCTGAAATTTGACCATATGTGGACCTGACAAGGGATTTTTTTCTATAACATACTTTTTTATTTATTTATTTATTTATTTTTTGAGACGGAGTTTCACTCATGTTACCCAGGCTGGAGTGCAATGGCGCGATCTCGGCTCACCGCAACCTCCGCCTCCTGGGTTCAGGCAATTCTCCTGCCTCAGCCTCCTGAGTCGCTGGGATTACAGGCACGCACCACCATGCCCAGCTAATTTTTTGTATTTTTAGTAGAGACGGGGTTTCACCATGTTGACCAGGATGGTCTCAATCTCTTGACCTTGTGATCCACCCGCCTCGGCCTCCCAAAGTGCTGGGATTACAGGCTTGAGCCACCGCGCCCGGCTAACATACTTTTTTAAAAAAACATGATCCAAACTGTTCTAGAACTGTCTTACTGACTTTATTTCATAAAGTCCATCAATCCAACTTCCAGATGTTTTCTTCTAATTAGGAAGAACATTTTTAAAAGAGTTATGAAACTGTGTATTGTGATAATCTGAGGTAAATGATCCCACCCCAGCCTCCTCTCTCTTGCTTGCCTACCTTCCCAGTGTATTTCTCCCCTACAGTTCTCACTGGGTAGAATTCTCCTTTAGGTCTCACTTTAGTTGTTACTTCCCTGGGTAATCCTTACCTTACTTCACCAAGATTTGAATTAGGTCCCCTTCATCTGGGCTCCCTTGCAACCTGTATTTACTTCTGAGACAGCAGTTATTGCCCAAGATTGAAATCATTTGGTTTCCTGTCCAAATCCTTCACTTACTGGCTATGAGCTTCTCAAGCACAGAGATAGGCTTTTCGTTCTTTTTTTTTTTTTTTTTTTTTTTTTTTAATGAATTCTCAGAATCTATCACAGGGTCTGACATGACAGCACTCAATAAGTGTTCATTAAATGAAAGGAAGGGGTCCTTGAATAATCACTACAATGGAGGTCTGTTAATAATAAAATGTGGAAAAGTACATTTGGAATATTATTATTCTAACTGTAATGAATTTTAATATTTTATTAATAGTAGTCCAATCAGGACTTTAGAAATCTCTTCAAAACATCTCTTTGCTACAAATGTTTATCCTGCCGGTAATTCAGATGCTGTTAACCAGTTATCTGCTGATTTGGCAAAATCCATTAAGTATCTATTATTTTACAATATTTATTTAAATTTTTGTAACTTATTCCAAGATCTGCCTCCTTGCTCACATCTCTTAGTTATAATAGTTATATGTCTGCAAATTCTATTTTATTAAATATTGAATAAATGTGGGTTTGCTATAAAAATAAGAAAATGGGTTATCTTCTTAAGAAAATAAGCATAGCAATTGGTAAATTTACAAACAAATTATATACAATGACAGTATTAAAATGTTTAAAAAGAAGTTGATGTAAACAAGACATTTTAAAATATAGGTTGGTACTTCATTAACTTTAATTTTATGACTTTTTTCAGTCGATGTCACAACCTTAGTGTTACTTTAAAAATAGTTTTTATAGGGATACTTAATTGAGTAACATGGTATTTGCTTATTTCAAGCAGTCTGCCTTTGTTCCTGTCCAAGCCGTGCTGGCAGGTCATTGCTTTTTTTTCCCTTCTGTTAATATTCTGTGTTAGATAATGGTTCTGCAAATAATAGATTCCAAGGACCTTTGATCCACCGTTGCTGTAAAATAAAATGCAACTTAATTTTTTCTGGGCATAATGGTTTTAACCTTGTGTACTAATTTGACTGTGCTTGTGGGGGAAGATCCTTAAATGAGACGCAAAGAAAGGAAAAATTGCTAATGCTGCTCCTGTATATCTAATGAGCACTGTGTAATAAACCATAACCTCTTCGACATTTCTCTGGAAAGCAGCATGATTATTTTGGATAGCTAGCCCTTTGTGGATGGCTCATTACCGTCTGGCATAATATGTATTGATAGAGACCGTAATTGTCAACTCCTATTTGACATGCTGCCTCTAATAAATATGGCTTGCATCACTGGAACCCACTAATGGTTATGTGGGAAACTGTAATTAAAGAAAAAAATTACATTTTTAGGTTAAAAAAGTATATATAAAATGTCTGTATAGAAGATTATCTGCTTCCTCACCACCAGCACCCCCAGCTTCTTGTCATAGAGTATTTGAAGCTTCCCTGAAGGATTGGTGCCCTTTTATCAGTATAGGGGCCAACATGTGACAAGATATGTGTGTGTGTGTGTGTGTGTGTGTGTGTGTGTGTGTGTGTGTGT
>NW_022436946.1:42322480-42442217 GCF_009761245.1 Sapajus apella
TGTGTGTGTGTGTGTGTGTGTGTGTGTGTGTGTGTGTGTGTGTGTATATGAGCCCTACTTCATATTAGAAAACAAATGTAGGGCCGGGCACCGTGGCTCACACCTGTAATCCCAACACTTTGGGAGGCTGAGGCTGGTGAATCACATGAGGTCAGGAGTTCAAGACTAGCTTAGCCAACACGGTGAAACCCCATCTCTACTAAAAATACAAAAATTAGCTGGTTGTGGTAGTTTATGCCTGTAGTCCCAGCTACTTGGGAGGCTGAGGTAGGAGCATTGCTTGAACCCAGGAGGCAGAGGTTACAGTGAGCCGAGATCATGCTACCGATCTCCAGCAAGACTCTGTCTCAAAAAAAATAAGTAAATAAATAAAATAAAACAAATGTAAGCCTAGTCAATTTATAATTTCTGAAAACGTAGAATTGGAGTTATAAAAAATATTTTTGTTGACAATGTGTAATTGTAATATATTCTGAACTTCTGAACAAGGAAGTATACTCTTATATGCTGCAATCCATGATTTTTATGAAATTCTCAGCATAGGATATAAAATTAGAATGTAAGCACATGTTTATATTTCCTGGAGTAGGCCTAGAAAATTATGTAAAAAATTAGGCAGTTCTCAGATTTCTTCTTAGCAATGTGAAGTCTGATACAGTTTTCAAGTTACGAAAATGGAGCCCCGGGAGATGAAGAGAAGTAGCTGTTGAAAGAGCATGACTCTACTACTCGTCTACCCATAGTTTTCAATTCTGGTCCTATTTGTCTAGGCAAATTTTGTAAACTCTGTGAGGGCCAGGGTACTCATGTATAAAAATGGAGACAATACCATCTACCTTCCACAGCTGTTGTAAAGATCAGAAGAAAAACATATGTGAAGCACTTAATGCAATACTTTTGGCCCCTTGTAGCTAACCAGTAAATACTAGTTTTTCTCTTCTTCCTTTTTTATTCTCCCTTCTTCCTTCTACCCTCCACAGGCGACCACATTTCTAACCTGAGGCATTCTTTATTTTCTCAAGTATGTCCTGTCCATGAAACATAACGTCAGGTAATGCTAACTAATAGTTATTAACAGCCAGGCCCTGTTTCAGTCTTCTTACATGCATCAAACTCACTGAATGTTTGCAACAACCTCATAATAAGAGATAAGTGCTGTTATCGTCCCCATTTAACAGATGGGGAAAACTGAAGCACACAAAGATAAAGTAATTTGCCCAAAGTGACATAGTAGTGGGGCCAGGTTTGAACCCAGGCAGTTTAATCTCAGAGCCCATACTCTTAGCTTAGCTATACTACCTCTGCAGAGCATTTCTCCTCACGTTTATAAGACAGAGGGAAAAAATAGGTTCTGGTAGGATTCCAGAGAGGCCTGGTCCACCTACAGAGGATTGAATTGTTCTTAAAAGACAAATCCAACATAGCTATCAGGGGTAGCAAGGATATTTCTGGGGAGGATGGATGGCAAACCTTGTAAAGGGAGAAGCAGTAGTGCTGTAGGATACCAAGGAAGGGAGAAAGTGAGGAATAACTATCCTAGACCTGACAGCAAATGCCAAATACTGGCAGTACCCTGCATGCACTGTGCTATTTCCTCCTCACGGGATATCGTTCCTACCTTTCTTAATCTGACTCTGCCTCACTTAAGATACAGTTCTGCTCTCCTCTTCTCCAGGAAACCTTCCCTGATCCCCAGGCCAACCTAAGTACTCTTTTCTGGGCTCCCTTAGCACACTGTGGATAAGTGTGCGCAAACATTAGTGGTGATAGTAATAATAACTACTGTGTACTGAGCACAGACTATGTGTTAGGGCATTGTGCTGAAAACACTTACACATGTTATCTCATTTATGTCTCGAAATAATCCTAAAAGGTCAATAGTGACAGCTCCTTTATATTGGTAAGGACAGTCAAAGTTAGAAATGTTAAATCATTTAGCCAAGATCTACAGAGCCATAAAGTAGCACATCTAAGAGTTCGACCAGGTCTTCCTTACTCCAAATTCATGTTCTCAGTAACTACAGTACATTAAAGCAATGGCAACAAAAGCCAAAATAGATAAATGGGATCTAATTAAACTTAAGAGTTTCTGCACAGCAAAAGAAACAATCTTTAGAGTGAATTGGCAACCAGTAGAATGGGAAAAAAAATTTGCAATCTACCCATCTAACAAAGGGCTAATATCCAGAATCTACAAAAAACTAAAACAGATTTACAAGAAAAAAAAAAACCCATTCAAAAGTGGGCAAAAGGTATAAACAGACACTTCTCAAAAGAAGACATTTATGAGGAACAAACATGAAAAAATGCTCATCATCACTGGTCATTAGAGAAATGCAAGTCAAAACCACATTGAGATACCATCTCATACCAGTTAGAATGGCAATCATTAAAAAATCAGGAGATAACAGATGCTGAAAAGGATGTGGAGAAATAGGAACACTTTTACACTGCTGGTGGGAGTGTAAAAGCTCAACCATTGTGGAAGGCAGTGTGGCAGTTCCTCAAGGATCTAGAAATAGAAATTCCATTTGACCCAGCAATCCCATTACTGGGTATATACCCAAAGGATTATAAATCCTTCTCTTATAAAGACACATGCACACGTATGTCCACTGTGGCACTGTTTACAATAGCAAAGACCTGGAGCCAACCCAAATGCCTATCAATGATAGACTGGACAAAGAAAATGTGGCACATATACACCATGGAATACTACGCAGCCATAAAAAATGATGAGTTCATGTTCTTTGTAGGGACATGGATGAAACTGGAAAACATCATTCTCAGCAAACTGACACAAGAACGGAAAACCAAACACCACATGTTCTCACTCATAGGTGGGTGTTGAACAATGAGAACACATGGACACAGGGAGGGGAGCATCAAACACTGGGGTGTGTCGGGGGGGACACTAGGGGAGGGAACAGCAGGGGATGGGGAGGTTGGGGAGGGATAACATGGGGAGAAATGCCAGATATAGGTGACAGGGGGATGGAGGCAGCAAACCACCTTACCACTTATGTACCTGTGCAGCAATCCTGCATGATCTGCACATGTACCCCAGAACCTAAAGTACAATTTTTAAAAAATAACCACAATACATTTACCATATTTTATTGATATTACCTGCTTTTATTTTTCTCATAATCAGGTTATAGACTCTTCAAGGACTACACTATATCTTCATCTTCTAACCCAGATCCAATCAAAATTGTCCTTTAGAGGAGAAAGAAACAAAATATTAAAATGTGCTTATTGAAGGCTGGGTGTTGTGACTCACACCTATAATTGTAGCATTTTAGGAGGCTGAATCAGGAGGATCACTTGAGCCCGGGAGTTCAACACTAGCCTAGACAACATAATGAAACCCCATCTGTACCAAAAAATAAATAAATAAATAACTGGGTGTGATGGTGCATGCTTGTAGTCCCAGCCACTCAGGAGGCCAAGGTGGGGGGATCACTTAAGTCTGGGAGATCAAGGCTGCAGTGAGCCATGATTGAGCCACTACACTCCAGCCTGACAGAGCAAGACCCTGTCTCAAAAAAAAAAAAAAAGAAAAGCTTATTTTTTCTAAATATACTTGAATTTTAAATGTATTTTGTAATGGACTGAGTTTAATGTTTAGGGGCTAAGGGAATTTCTCCTGTCCCTCTGAAGGTGCAAGCCTGCATAGAAAAACTGACAATAGACAGATTAACGGGGGACAAGTCCATAAATGTATTAATGTGAACATGGGCCTGACAGTCCTGCAAATATGAGACTCAAAAAGGGGCCAGATGGTTGAGACTTAAATACCCTCTTCATAGAAGGGAAGGTAGTGCAGGGGCTGTAGGCAATTTTAAAGTAATAGTAAATGATTTTTAGGGGAATGAATGGGCTCAAAGACAAGATAGTCATTTGTAAACGATTCTCTTTGGACACTGAACGGGACAGAAGGACAAACCAGTTATGGGAACGTGAGGGGCAGAAATTCACTGTGAACTAAGGTTGTCTTAATATGCAGGTAAAGCGTCCAATATAATCTGTCAGAGCTGCCCTCAGAAGAATAGATGAAAGGTCTCTCTGGGCATGGTGATTACTTTTAGTCTATTCTCTTTTTTGGCAATGAGTCTTTCCTGGTTGTTTTTTGAGATTCTCAGGGAAGGTGGTCTTAAAACAACTGCATTTCTTTTAGAAGTTTTCTTCATTCAGGTAAGGGAACTTCCAGAGAGAGCCTCTACCTGTGCTTGGGAGAGGAGAAACAACAGAAGGTTAGAAAGTCCTTGGTTTTGAGGTTTTCGAGGCCTTCCAATTTCCTTTAAATCTGAAGTGTTCAGCATGCCAACACATCATACTTTGGGGTATCATTCTCTGAGCCCCAATCATTGCAATTTCTTTTGACTTGATATGTTCTCAAACTGTAAAAACCATCTATAGATATTGCAGGTAGGTGTTACAAACTGAATTGTGTCCCTCTAAATTTGTATGTTGAAGTCCTTAACCCCCAATGTGACTGAATTTGGGGATAGAGCATTTAGGGAGGTTAATTAAGGTTAAATGAGGTCACAAGGGTGGGCCCTCATCTGATAGGATTGTTGTCCGTATAAGAAGAGGAAGAGACAGCAGAGAGGTCTTTCTCACCATGCACACACACAGGAAAGGTCGTGTTAGGACACAGTGAGAAGGCAGCTGTCTGCAAGACAAGAAGAGAGCCCTCACCAGAAACTGAATTTGCTGACACTTTTATCTTGGACTTTCAGCCTCCAGATCTATGAGAAAATAAATGTCTGTTTAAGCCACCCGGCCTGTGATATTTTGTTATGGCAGTCCAAGCAGATAAATACAGTACATTATTCTACATATTCTTGCTTTAGGACTTAAGTAAAATATTATATGAATAAATGTTTGTAATTCATAATTTAACATGACAAATATTCAACTATGGGTAGTGCCACATAACAGCTTAGGATATGCCGTTAATAATATAATTAGAATAATCATGTAAGGACTTTGTAGAAATACAGAGAAATGGAATTGCATGTGTTATCAAGGATTCACAATGACAGCCACCTACCATAAGCCACCTGTGGCACACCCCAGTATCCTGCTCTTCCTGCATTGTAGGCACCAGGGCGTCACCAGAGCTCCTTGCTCTCAGGACTCCTGGCTCAGTCCTTTTCTATAGAGGAAGGCTTAAGGTAGACCAAGACCTGTACAATGGAAGGACAGTTCAACTATGAGCCATCTAAATTATTATTTAAGGTCTAGGGAAGCCAAATGGGTACATTTTTATCTTTTGAGAGGGCTTGCCAAAGTGTTGTCTCTGTCACCTCTTGTTAGAAATCTTGGCTGCATTCTGTTCTTTAGAATGAGAATGAAGACAAATTGGACTAAGTTAGCTTCCCTGCTCCCTTTACACTGGGTTAACTCTAAGGCTATGCTGATTAATATGTGGGCCTCTGTTTTAGGTCACAGCAGGGCATTCTGTTTAGATGAAAGTGTGCAGGTGAAATTAGGAATTATAATGGCTTGACATTCTGATGATTAACTGGCGGTGAATATTCTTCAGTGATATCTAAGACCAACTGTTAACTCATATTTCTTTGGCAACCTTATTTAAGCAAAACTTTTTTTTTGTCTCTGTGTGAAAATTACTTCTTTGCAATTCATTTATTTTGTTCTCCTTAATTTATCCAAATTATTTGGGGCTGTGGCTAAAAGATGAAGGATGTTCCTGGACTTTTCTCCTTTTTTGTATTGTTCTCATTTCTTTCTCCCTCAAGCTCTGTCTAGAGGAGACACCCAAGCCTTTGTCCTAAATCTGTGCCCCGCCTATATTCCAGTTTCAGTTGGCTGGCTGCAGCCATTGTTATACCACTCCATGGCAGCTGTGGACTCTGTTCATTGTGAGCCCTGTTGGGACCAGCAGCGGCAGCAAGCTGACTGGCGCCCCCCAGCACACTGTGGTGGCAGCCATGCGTGGCATGGAGAGTGGGGTGGGTGGGTAGCAGCAACGTCCTTGCACTCAGTAATCTAAGTCCTCCTCATCTAAGAGAAGTACAATTTTGCTGTCACCTCTTCTTTGGAGTCTTCCCATTCCTCTCCCCAAATCCTCAGGGATCATAATTGTGAACCCCTACAGCAATTATAGATTGTAGCATTCAGTTTACACTTATGGACTGTACAATTTTCATAAGTCTTTTCATGTCATTTTATTGTATCTCCAACTAAACCATGAGCACTCAGGGCACAGACTATGTCTTAAAGTACCTTAAGAGAAAGAATACGTACTCACACCATAATAAATAATTATTGATAAAAGAAAAATGCTTTTTGTACCTTATATTTCTAGGGTCTAACACATAATAGATAGATATCCATAAATAATTTTGTTGGTAATAATGATAATCAGATAATCTAGGTTAACAATTCTTTAAATTTTTACCTGTTCTGACTCTTTTAAGTTACAAATAATTAAAATCGTTTTTTAAAGTTTGTTTTTTCATTAATTAACTCAGGAATAGGCTATTTCATGTAGTCATGAAATAGATTAAGGTGAACATGTTTTAGCATGTTGTAATATGTAATCCGAATTGTGAGTTGTTAAATGATTTTCTCCTTTTTTTTTGTCTTTTGCATTGAGACAGAGTCTCACTCTGTCACTCAGGCTGGAGGGCAGTGGTACGATCTCAGCTCACTGTGACCTCCGTCTCCTGGGTTCAAGAGATTCTCCTGCCTCAGCCTCCTGGGTAGCTGGGATTACAGGCGCGTACCACCATGCCCAACTAATTTTTTTTTGTGGGGGTGGGGGGTTTCACCATGTTGGCCAGGCTGGCCTGGAACTCCTGACCTCATGATCCACCCACCTTGGCCTCCCAAAGAGCTGGGATTATAGGCGTAAGCCACCGCACCCAGCCTCTCCTTTCTTTTCTTTTCTTTTCTTTTCTTTTTTTTTGACAGGGAGTCTTGCTCTGTCACCCAGGCTGGAGCACAATGGTGCAATGTCAGCTCACTGCAACCTCCTCCTCGCCTCCCAGGTTCAAGTGATTCTCCTGCCGCAGCCTCCTGAGTAGCTGGGATTACAGGCGTGTGCCACCACGTCCAGCTAATTTTTTGTATCTTTAGTAGAGACAGGGTTTCACCATGATGGCCAAGATGGTCTGAACTCCTGACCTCGTGATCCGCCCACCTCGCCTTCCCAGAGAGCTGGAATTACAGGCCTGAACCAACGCGCCGACCTCTCCTTTCTTACTAGTTCTGCTCGTCTTTGAATTCTAAATTGCTTTGTGAACCATTTGGTATCATCAACTATCAGGAAGACCTCTAGACAGGGAGACTGGTGGCTTCTACTCAGATATTTCACACTTATCTTGTTCCTTAGCCTTACTATTTTTAAAGCTTAAAAAAAGAGGAGTCATCAATATTTTTAAAATAATTACTGTTGGCTTAGATTACTCTTTAAGTGATGAACTTGATTAGAAGAAAATCTAAGAATGCAGACTGGTAAAAGGAAGTTGATTTCCTTTTTAAAAAAGAACCCTACTGTCGACACAAGAATTAACTAGACCAGTGAATAGAGAAGGCTGTAATTGTAGCAACTTGCCAAGATGATTAAATGTGGAAATATATAAAGGCATGAAAGATAACAGAATACCCACAAGAAGTGGGAAAAGATCAGGTTACTTGGAAAATATAAAGACATTGCACACTTTGGTCAGAATAAGCACAGTAATGTAGACAACCACCCTCTCAACTGCCTATTTACAAAAAAAGTCTTAAAAAGTAGAAGTGCCCCATCTATGAGTTGGAGGTATATCAGATGAGCTTCAAGTATCCTGTTGAGTTATTTGAATCTAAACTTTTACAGCTGTTTGGTATTTAGAGTCCAGAAAAATAAAAAATAAAAAAGAGAGAAAAGAAAAGTAGAGCTGTTACCTGGTATTTCCATTGAAAACATGAGCAAAATGTTTGCTGATTTGAATGCGTAGTTTTATGTCTTTGTAAAAAAGTTCATGTATTCTCTGAAATGAACAGGGGGCATTTTCAGATATCTCTGTTTCTGATTATTATTATTTTCATTCATGCCAGGCTTTAAGGTCCTTAAGAACAGGATTCTGATTGTGTTTATGGTGTATAGGCATCACCAAGCACATTACAGGTACTCAGGAAATACAAGATTAGGGCCAGGCGTGGTGGCTTACGCCTGTAATCCCACAACTTTGGGAGGCCAAGGCAGGTGGATCACAAGATTAGGAGATCAAGACCATCCTGGCTAACATGGTGAAGCCCCATCTCTACTAAAAATACAAAAAATCAGCCAAGTGTGGTGGCACATGCCTGTAGTCTCAGCTACTCAGGAGGCTAAGGCAGGAGAATAGTTTGAATCCAAGAGGCAGAGGTTGCAGTCAGCCAAGATTGTGCCACTGCACTCTAGCCTGGGTGACAGAGCAAGACTCTGTCTCAAAAAATAATAATAGTAATAAAAGAAAATACGAGATTGGCAGAACCATGTGCACATTTGCACATCCTTCTAAAGTACATTTTATTAGTTATTTGTTAAAAATGCATGTTTGCAAAATGTGTGCATACATCAATAAGCAGTGTTATCTGCCTTTTCCAAAAGTGGAGATGAGCACTGTGTCCAGAATGCCAGAATGGGAAGTCATGGGCAGACACAGGAAAAGAAAACAATAAGTGTGGGAGAGAAGAAGGTACAACCAAAAGTAATGTAGTCTTAGAGGTCTATGTGAAGATCAGATCCTTGTGCTTACAACTATTTGGGGCCTGAATTAAAACTTTGCAATCTTAACATATTTTGCAAACAACAAATTTTCTGAGGTGAAAGGGGGCATTTTCAGATGTCACTGTTTCTGTTTATTGTGCAGAAAAAGGCAGACTTCACTAATTTGATTATAAAATTCATCTCTGATCATCTTTGTTTCAGTACCTATAGTCAGTGTCAATTGACTTTTAAAATTGCTTGTCAAATATTAGTTCAATTTTTAAAAAACCTTTTATAATGATATATCTGCATACTGTATCTGAAGGACCACCAATAAATTATAATTTCTGGAACATATGCATTCCAGCATAGTAAAGGGATCTGATTATTCAGTGCTACCTGGTTTTATTTTGTCATTAAAAATTTTTTTTTAGAAACTTACTGTATTAGTCCATTTTCATGCTGCTGATAAAGACATACTCAAGCCTGGGCAATTTACAAAGGAAAGAAATTTAATTGGATTTACAGTTCCATGTGGCTGGGGAAGCCTCACAATCATGGCAGAAAGCATGGAGGAGCAAGTCATGTCTTATATGGATGGCAGCAGGCAAAGAGAGAGCATGTGCAGGGAGACTCCCGTTTTTCAAAACCATCAGATCTCATGAAACTTATTCACTATCATGAGAACAGCATGGGAAAGACCGGCCCCTGTGATTCAATTACCTCCCACCACGTCCCTCTTGCAACACATGGGAATTCAAGGTGAGATTTGGATGGGTCACAGCCAAACCATATCACTTACAAACAGAAAGCTTATGCTTAAATTGTTTTGTCAGCTTCTGGGGGTGGGCAGCATGAGTTAGAAAAAAAATTCAAAGATAAGGACCATACTTCTATCTACCCATATGGACTTAGGGTACTTGGCCTCTTTGGGTAACTATCTGTATGACATTCAACAAAGTACTTAGAATTTCCAGGCATTTATTTCTACAACTGTAAAATGAGGTACCAGGTTAGATGACGGGTATTCTCAGTATTCTTTTATTCTGAAAAGAGTCTTAAATTTGGATCTAGCTTAGGAAGGTCTAAATATAATGTTAAGGCCCCTCTGCACTAGGCCATAAGTTTCTGGAACCAAGTTTTAATCTACTCTATATTTCCAGCGCTCTGGGGTACCTTCCATGTAAGAGATACTTAACCATTTCTTGAATGAATAAATAAAGCGGCCCACTTGTCCAGAAAAGGAGAGAAAGAAGACACTTGTTATCTGTCCACACCTCCAAGCAATTGGTGTAATTAAGAATAGACCATAACTGCTGCCAAATAAATACTTGACATTACATGAATCCCTGTTGCTTGCATAATGAATGGAATTTCCTCCTTACAACAGTCCTATGAAATAACTGTTGTTAACCCCACATTGAAATGAGGAAACCAAAGCTTTGGAGGATGAAATAACTTGTAAGGTTCTACAGGTGATAGAAAATGAAGCCAGGATGCAAAATCAGAGCTTTCTGATAACAAAATTTTTCATTTAGATGAACTTAAACTCACCCTAAAGCATAAATGACTTAACAGTTCTTCCCAGAGAAAGGTTCTGATGTGGGGAGGCAGGGTAAGAGCAAGAGGACCATAGATACCTGAAGTGGAAGAGGACCACGTGCTGGAGGGGGACTGAGACTCAGAAGCCACATTTGCCACCCCTCTAGAGTTGTACTTGATCCAATCATTGACATTACTTGAAATATTTAGCAATTTGCTTTTCAAGAAGGTGTGATGTTAATATAAAAAAAAAGAGTACTTATGGATGAAACAAATTTATTGATTGTAGAAGCATTGTCTGGGAGTTAGGGCACCTGGGTAAGAGTTCTCAAATCTAAAAACTGTGAGACTTTAAGTTACTCAGTAGACCTTTCTGCTCTGCTGAAAGTCTAAATTAGTGATTTTTCACAGGTTTATAAAAGGAATTTCAAAGACTAGTCAGGGCTGGGGGATGATGAGGGGACTGGAGGGGCAGGAAAGGATTGTCCACCACCAAGAGAAGCATTCAGAAGTCCGGAGGACTCAGTGGTCTGTGCCAAGCCGAAGATGTCACCACAAGTTCAGGTGTTTCTGCTCTGTGGGTGGCTAACTCTTGAGCTATACTTACCAGATAGTTGGTATGTCAAGTTTTCTCCAAAGATTTATTTAAATAGAAAGATGAGTTGATTTAAAATCAGTAATAGTTAAAATTTAGTAGGCACTTTCTGTTGAAGTTATTGTTCTTTAGTGTGTGTTTCCGTTTAGATCCACAGAAATTATAGAAATGTTCAAAAGGCTGCTGCTGCCTTGCAAAGAAGAGAGTAATATATACGTATAAAGTAATGAAAAAGTCTGCGATTCACAATTTATATACTATAAAAAACTGTCTTCATATATTCTTTCAAATTTTATTGCTTTACTTAATTGTAATGTGGACTTAATGCGTGTTCACTGGGATGAAAATCCGTGAGTGCCTGTTTCAGATGAAACAAGTGTGCGATCTCCAAATTTCTTTTTCATAGGAAAGTGGTTCAGGAAAATTAAAAGATGATTAAAAGACTCAGGGAGTCTTCATAGGACTCCCCGCTGTGGATAATAAATGTCAGTAGTTTGCTGGGGGGTTAATGAATAAATGATATGCCCATGTCCACCTCACATTGCTGTGAAACACATACATGTATATATGTGTACATATGTGGGAATATATGTTTATGCACGTGTGTGTGTGTATACATACACTGTATACCACTGTATTTTTTAAAACATTTTTTAATTTTAGTATCCTGCTAACCTAGCAAAATAAGTATAGTGAGATGCCTGGGTTCGATACAAAGACCACTGTGGTTCTCTGCTTTGAATGTGATAATGCTCATCTGTGAGTGTATTAAAAAAAGACATAACTGGAATTTGAACTTGGGATCTCAAAAAATGTTCTGAGAGGGGTTTTGTTTTAATTCTTTATTCGGTATATTTTTTTTTTTTTTTTTTTTTTGAAAGAAGGTCTCACTTTGTTAACCAGGCTGGAGTGTAGTGGTACGATCTCAGCTCACTGCAGCTTCAACCTCTCAGGCTCAAACAATCCTCCCACCTCAGCCCCCTAAGTATTAATAGCTGGCACTACCAGCCTGTGGCATCATGCCCTGCTAATTTTTGTATTTTTAGTAGGGACGGGGTTTTGCCATGTTTCCCAGGCTGGTTTCAAACTCTTGAGCTCAAGCAATTCACCTGCCTCAGCATCCAAAGTGCTAAGATTACAGACATGAGCTACCGCGCCTGGTTCTACTTGGTGTATGTTTCTTATTAACTTCATTTGCCATGAAAGAGTGCTCACTTCTTTATACTGGAATTCAGATCTCATGGGAGAACAAGTCATCTCTTAGGATGAGAAGATTTAGGTCTTATGGATTTCAAGCTCTTTACCGAAATCTTGCCAACTATGTATGTATCTGTACAAACACATATGCCTATATATATATACACACACACACACATATATATATGCACACATACACATGCATATATATGCACACATATATGTATATAAAACTATACACATGTATATAGGTATATATACAGTTGTCCTCAATATTCATGGATCTTGGTCCCAGGATCTCCCTTGGATATCAAAATCCTTGGATGCTCAAGTCCCTGATATAAAATGTTATAGTCTCTGATATAAAATGGTTATATTTGCATATAACCGCTGTGCATCCTCTTGTATACTTCATATCATCTTCAAATTACTTATAATACCTAGCACAATGTAGATGCAATGTAAATAGTTGTTATGCTATATTATTTAGGGAATCATGACCAGGAAAAACATCTGCTCATGTTCAGTACAAATATTTTCAATCGGTGGTTGATTGAATTCAGGAATGTAGAATCCACCAATACCGATGGCCAACTATATGTGTTTGTGTGTTTCTTTTCATTTCTTACCTTTCCCTCATTTTCTGCTATTTCTTCTCAATAAAGGCTTCATATAATTTGTGGTCTGCTTTGGAATGATAACTGAATATACTGTCCCAGTTTTCCTTCTTGTATCTTTTTCACATCATACTGATTTATTTATGGTTTGTTTTTTAAAATTTTGTTTCTGGCTGTGGCAGTGGCTCATGCCTGTAATCACAGGACTTTGGGAGGCCAAGGTGGGAGTATCACTTGAGGCCAGGAGTTCGAGACCAGCCTGGCTAACATGACGAAATCCTGACTACTAAAAATAAAAAAATTAGCTGAGAGTAATGGCCTGTGGCTATAATCCCAGCTCCTCAGATGCCCGAGATAGAAGAGTCACTAGAACCTGGGAGGCAGAGGTTGCAGTGAGCGGAGATAGTGTCATTGCACTCCAGCCTGGGTGACAGAGCGAGACTGTGACAAATAAATAAATAAATAAGATTTTGTTTCCGATATAATCCTCCTCTCAACATTATCCTTTCATGAGGCTTAAATTCACTCCCACCTCTGAAAATACTGTTTACATGTTTTCCAGATACTGGGAGTGTTTTTTCCAGGAAAGGAGGGCTAGTGTATGTGTACCCTAAGAGCACTTTTAATAGAGGATTATGAAAAAAGCAATTAATATTTACTGAAGCATAAACATTAAATCTGAAACTTCCTGGGAAACAATGGTGTTTTAAACGTCACTACCCGCATGTCATCTGCTGGTTAGTTAGGGCGTATTCCCTGTACCCCTGTCAGAGGCCCCTGCTGCAGTGCCCATCTGATGTTCTGTTAATTTCCTGCCCACATCTAAACCATTGTAATTTTTTACTCTCTATGCAGTGCTTTGTGAATGGTGGCAGTCAAGCACTGAGGGGAAAAGAATTTTTCTTGGAATTTCCACTTTTCTTACAATACCACTGAATGTTTCGTTTTCGTATTTTTCTCAAGTTTAAATATGTGATAAGGTATAAACATAGTATTGAATAACATTTTTTAAACTAGGAATTCATCAATAACAATGCAAAAAAAAAAGAAAGTATTTATGAGTTTACTAAGTATGCCGTACTCTGCTTTGGTAAAGGATAAATTGAGTCCAGTGTTTTAAATCAACATATACAAAAACAAAGAGATAGAAGGCTGTTTTGAGAAAAATAAATATTTCAATTTTGACTCCTTTAATACTCATGCTTGATAGGCCTCATATAAATGCTTTACTCTCTTAGTACCCAATGTCAGCTCTGTCATATATATAGTACACACAATTATTTATTCTAGACAAAGGAAAGTCTCAGGACTATTCTCACCATGTGTTAGGGTAGGCTAGGTTATGCTGCAGTGGAAATGGCCCTGAAGTCTCAATGACTCACAAAATAAAGGTCCACTTATTCAGGTGTCATGTCCATATCATCCTTACTCTTAGACCAAGGCTGATGGAGCAGCCCTCCATTTAGAACATTGCTGGTCTCATGTCAGAAAAGAGACCAGGTGAACCACAACCCAGCTTTTTTTTTTTTTTTTTTTTTTTTTTTTGAGTTGGAGTTTCATTCTTATTGCCTAGGCTGGAGTGCAACAGCGCAATCTCAGCTCACTGCAACCTCCGCCTCCCAGGTTCAAGCGATCCTCCTGTCTCAGCCTCCCAAGTAGCTGTGATTACAGGCATGCACCACCACGTCTGGCTAATTTCGTATTTTTAGTAGAGATGAGGTTTTATCCTGTTGGTCAGGCTGGTCTCCACTCCCTATCTGAGGTGATCCACCCACCTCAGCCTCCCAAAGTGCTGGGATTACAGACGTGAGTCACTGTGCCCGGCCCACAACCCAGCTCTTAAAGCTTCTGATTAGAAATGACATTTTAACTCACTTCTGATTGGCAGAAGCAATTCACATGCCCTTACTTGAGTTTAAGAGCATGGACATACATAATCTTCCTATGGGATGGTGGTGGTGGTGCTGGTGGTGGTGAACATCAGAGTATTTACCAAAAAGATATATAATCTGTTATGTACCTATTGCCATTTTTTTCTCTAAAAAAAAATTATTCCAGTGTCACTCTCTTCTGGCTTTTCATAAGGTCAAGGAATAAAAGACCATTTATGGCTAGAGAGTGATGCCGATCAAACTTTTTCTTCCTCCCCACCCCCATGTTCTTCTCATCTCAACATTTTTACCTGGCAATTTGGTGAAATGGAAGGGGCATGGATTTACAGGTCACACTGGCTGTGCTGGTCACTCTCAGAGTGACATTAGGCAAATAACTTGACCTCTCTAAACCTAAGTTATCTCCATATAAAATCTTCATGATTCCCTCTTTATCAGGTTGTTGGAGGCATTAAATAAAACAGTCTATATAAAGCACTTAGCCGACTCCAGGAACCCTTCATCCCCACATCCCCTCCTATTTCCTCTCAAGAGTACTTAGCCAGAGTTCATGGACACTCACAAGGGAATGTATGGGTTGAATTCAGGGATCAATGAACTTGGGTGAAAAAAATTAAATTTTTTTTTTCAACAGAATTGGCATCCTTCTTAATCTTATTTATGTTACGTGTTTAAAATCATTTTTCTTAGTAGAATCCTTAGGTTTCACCAGATTGCCAAAGGAGTCCACAGTTTAACAGTTGTTAAGAACAGAACTCCTATGTCTAGTGACAGACTGTAGTTGCTACCACAGTTATTCTGTTAAGCAAAGAAAATTGTTTCTTTAGGGAGTCAATGAGGTTTGATAGCAAATGAATTGTATTTTACCTCCACAAAAGTATTTTAATCCAAATTTAGCCCCATTGCTTATCAGTCATAAGGCCATGGACAAATCAGTTAATACATATGAATTTCCATTTTCTCATCTGTAAAATAGGACTAATAACTATACTTGGTGAGGATTAAATGAGATGCTATATTTTAAAAATCAGAATATCTGAGACATAGTATGTTATGAATTATGCATTAAGCTGTACACTTAGTACCTGCCAATGGCACCTATTGTCTATGGCTTAAACATGCAGGGGAAGCCTGCTACAGTGCCGTGAGCCTGCAGTCCTAGCTACTCAGGAGGCTGAGGCAGGAAGATCACTTGAGGCCAGCAGTGTAAGACTAGCCTGCACAATGTAGCAAGACCTGTCTCTAAAAAAAGTTTTTTTAATTAAAAAAAAAAAACATGCTGGGCTGGGCATGGTGGCTCATGCTTGTAATCCCAGCACTTGGGAGGCTGAGGTGGGCAGATCACCTGAGGTTGGTAGTTCAAGACCAGCCTGACCAACATGGAGAAACCCTGGCTCTACTAAAAATATAAAATTAGCCAGGTGTGATGGGGCATGCCTGTAATCCCAGCTACTTGGGAGGCTGAGGCAGGAGAATGGCTTGAACCCGGGAAGCAGAGGTTGCAGTGAGCCAAGATCGTGCCACTATACTCCAGCCGAGGCAATAAGACAAGAGTGAAACTCTGTCTCAAAAAAAAAAAAAAAACATACTGGGGAATTTCTCAACTTTTATACATGAAAATACTTGGTGAAGTATTTTCTGGTACATTTAAGATCTGTTCTTGTGTCTCTAGATACCTAGGTTGATTAGGTAGCAAAGTAAGCAATCAAATTGTAAGCTTCTCACTGTATAGACTGTGCTCTGACACCCTTTTTCATTTGAAATAGATCTTTGCCCCTTTATTCCCACCTTACCTTCACATTTCCCAGACTCAGACACGTTTCATGGCTTAAATGAAGCCTGCCAAGGTTCCCTCTTGGGTTCATCACTGCCTCTTGTTATTTAGCTGGAGAGGTCTTTGCAGAATGACATTTCCCTCCTACAGTGCTTACTGTGCCCCATTTAGCATGCAGCCTTTACATTTTTCCTAACCCCTGCTTGCTCTCTAAAGAAGAGAAAACCCAAACCTCATCCTCTAGTGAAGCAATTCAGAACTCAGAGCCCTGGCAGTTGGCATTAGGCCTGGCACTAAACTTAAACGAATGAGATGCCCCTTATTTTGATCCAGCCTCCAGCATTCACAGGTAAATATCTGCTTGTCTTTTTCTTTTTTCTTTTTTCTTTTTTTTTTTTGAGACGGAGTTTCACTCATGTTACCCAGGCTGGAGTGCAATGGCGCGATCTCGGCTCACCGCAACCTCCGCCTCCTGGGTTCAGGCAATTCTCCTGCCTCAGCCTCCTGAGTAGCTGGGATTACAGGCACGCACCACCATGCCCAGCTAATTTTTTGTATTTTTAGTAGAGACGGGGTTTCACCATGTTGACCAGGATGGTCTCGATCTCTTGACCTTGTGATCCACCCACCTCGGCCTCCCAAAGTGCTGGGATTACAGGCTTGAGCCACCGCGCCCGGCCTGCTTGTCTTTTTCATCTGCTATCACATATCTTTTCTTCCGCCCCTTCTAAAACCAGAGTGTATATGCCCACTCCAGTTCACCAAATATTTTTAGCTTTCTCATATTCTGATTTTGCTCAGCAGCATTTTCTGGTTTACTATCTGGGTTGTCACTGTACTGTCATTTCTCCCAGTCTAGTTGTGCCTGAAGCAGTTTTCGTAGCTAAATGATGAACCCTTGAAGGGTTTGTAATGAAAATGGAAACTCCAGTGTGCTCTTTGTAATCAGTTTTTTAATCCTCCACCTGCCAGACCATGGATACAATTCGTAATTATCAGAGCAGAGAACTGAACCCCTGTACCGTGGCAGAAAGCATGAGCACTATGGGAGGGCGAGTGACAGAACCTGCTCTTCACTGGGGAGGGGGACAGATATTTTGGAAAACTTTGACACAAAATGTGAGGTATTTGTATAACCTTTTCATGTAGCACTGTGCTGCAGTCAGAGAGGGGGGTTGGGTCTTCTTCATTAAAAGCTTATTAAATGAAGAAATAGGACAGTCGTTTTGCTTCGGTAGATGGGGGTCAGAGAGGCGGGTCTGATCTCCTCAGGATATTAATGTCTGCCTTCAGCCAGGGGAAATGAGCCGTCACTTGAGTTAGAGGCAGCTTTATGTGCTCATCACTAGGGATTCCCATATGTCCAGGGAGCTGCAACAGTAAAAAATGGCAGAGCTCAGTGGTAGAGTACAGAGGGTTCTCATTGGAATTCATGTCAGGAAGCTCAGCTCAGTCTGCCCAGAGCAAGTCTGTTTAATGTTGATCAGCTGTCCATCTGATAAACCGAATTGATACCAGTATTCCCTCCAAGGGCTGTCCTGACAGTGACAGCCGCCGCACCCAGATGTCTTGTTAGGCTTTTTTGGTAGCCTCAAGTATTTTTAACCCCTTTTGCGACACGCAAACCCCAAAGTACTTCTAGAAACCTTTGATGAGGATGGCTAGCTAAGCTTTCTGGCATATAAGAGCCCCACATAACTGTTTCCAGGAACCAGAGATTATTAGCGAGCTGTCCCTTCTCATCATCCTCCTCCTACTCCTTCTCCTCCTCCTCGTAAGCATCCAGTTGACCTGCAGGATAATTCTGTGTTGACAGTGTCAAGTGTATGTCTGAGTTATTCAAAATAACATTTTTTAAAATGTTCTTAAATATAGTAAGTCACATGGCTTGATTATGCTTTATTAAGGTACTCTCATAGGTGTGTTCATTGATCACTAAGCAGAGCTTTATTATGTTCATGCGTAAAGAGACCATGCAATACAAATTTCTTTTCAGTTGGCTGATTTCCGGTGATAAATATGGTAACTCTTTGCTGAGCCCCAACATCCCTCTGCTCTTTCAAGTATGACCACCACCACCAAAGGCAGCTGACTTCTTTGTAGATTGGCTGGCAGGTATGGAGGGAGTTAATTTACAGAACACATCAATACTGAGGGTTTTTTCTTTTTTGGAAATAAATCAAGAGGGGAGGAAATGAATGCAAGTCTTTGTGTTAAGCTGTGATTATTTTAAAATTATATTTCTGCAAAACTACCAGTAGTTCTAAATTACAGCACTGAATATGGGAGAATTTTGTTTTAAAGCTTGGTTTTTTTTTTTAATTGAAGTACTACTTAAAAGATTTTGTCTTTATGTTTGTTTTTCCTCACTTTTGGACCTTGTGTTTTCATGGCATGGCAAGATTCTAACATAGACTGAAGTATCTAATCTCTTTGAAATGAGACCAGCTGCAATGACTTTTTATTTTCTGCTTCTTTTCTGTATACTCTAACTTTGAATGGTGGATGAGCTTTTCTAAAAGAGACACAGCACCTCAGCAATTGCTTAGTATGTGTGCTCAGAGCTGGAAGTAAGTCCTGGTAGTTTTTTCCAATCCTTGAACCTGTAACTTGATCATTACTTGGAGGTCATCCTTATTACAGCCTACAGCCTTGGCATTTTTCTTTTCTTTTTTTTTTTTTAAATAGAAATAGGGTCTCCCTATGTTGCCCAGGCTGGTCTCAAACTTCTGGGCTCAAGCAGTCCTCCCACCTTGGCCTCCCAAAGTGTTGGGATTACAGGCATGAGCCACCATGCCCAGCTGGTACTTTGCCTCTCATGGTTGAGAATTTTCATTTTCCTACCCTATTTTTAAAAATAGAATTCTAGGCTGGGCATGGTGACTCATATCTGTAATTCTAGCACTCTGGGAGGCCAAGGTGGGAGGATCACTTGAAGCTAGGAGTCTAAGACCAGCCTAGGCAACATAGTGAGACCCCCATCTCTACTACAAAAAGAAAATTAAAAATTAGCTGGGTATGGTCATGTGCAGCTGTAATCCCAGCTACTGAGGAGGTTGAAGTGGAAGGCTTCCTTGAGCCCAGGAGTTTGAGGTCACAATGAACGATAATAACACCACTGCTCTCCAGCCTGGGTGAGACCCTGTCTCAAAAGAAAAATTATTATAAAATCAGAATTCTCATTTCAGAATTTAAGAATGAAATAAGATGAATTTCGAATGATGCACTCATGGCCACACTCATGGCCAAACCCAAAGGCAAAGTTCTATTTTAATTTATCAACATGAATAAATGACAAAATAGGAGAATCCTTATGTTTCTCTGTTTATCACAGCTTAAATTGAATGACTCTTAGGACCCTAAGTCTACTTATAAAAAATTAATATTTGGCACTTATAATTAGTTAAAGGTTATCACCATGAAAGATCCTTTTACCTGGCATGGGTTTACAAAAGTGTGTATGCTTTTCCTTTTCATTAGAGTTCACACGCCTTTTTTTTTTTTTAAACTTTGAGCTGGATATTATTGAAGCATGTTTAGGATTTTTTTTGCTTTTATCTGTTTCTCCGTTTGCTCCCACCCCAATTATTTGCCCTGTTTTTTGGGACTGTGGGGAGAGAAATAAAACACAAAAAGCAGGGGCGGGGTGGGGGGGGGAAGCTAGTGTGTCACATGGCAGTAAGAGCTATGGAGGGGAATAAAAGTAGGAAGTCGGGATTGAGAATGCTGATGAGGATGAGAGGGTTGCTATTGTAAATGGAGTGGCCAGGAAGGCCTTACGTACAGAGAGGTGCACTTTTGCAGAGACCTGAAACGGATGAATGGCTAAGCCCTGTAGAAACATAAGGCAAGTGCAGTCCAGACAGAGGAAAGGGCAAAGGCCCTGAGGCAAGAACAGGCTTGGCACATTTAAGGAACAACAAAGAAGCTAGTGTCGCAGAAGAGGGTGAGTGTTGGGAAAAGTGTAGGGAATGAAGTCAGAGAGGCCAGGGGTGAAGTTGTGGCAGATTGTATTAGACTTGGAGTCCATTATAGGGACTGGCTTTTACCAAAGTAAGTGAGATGGGGACCACTGGAGGGTTTTGAGCAGAAGAGCCATGGGCCCGGTGGTTTCATTTTCCTGCTTGCCTCGTTTCTGTCACCGTTTTACCACTCCAGCCTCACATCTACAAAGTGTCTTTCATTTGTCCTCCATACTTAGTCACACAACAATACTGCAATTCTTCCATTAGATTGTTTTATATCACTCCCCATGTATCTCTGTTGTCACCTTAGAGTTCACATTCTAATCAGGTCACTCCTAAATTATTAGAAAAGTAGAAACAACTTTGTGATAGTTGTAGTTTGGCAAATTGTGGTGTAAAGAAATAAACTTAAAAAACTGTTTTAACAGAATAGGTTTCCTCATGAAGCCATCAGTTCCTTGTCACTGGAAATACTAAAATAGGACTAGGCGTGGTGGGTCACACCTGTAACCAAGGGCGGAGGCTTAAGGCCAGGAGTTTGAGCCTGGCCTAGGCAACAAAGTGAAAACCTGTCTCTACAAAAAAATATATATAAGAAATAAAAAAATTGGCCGGGCGCGGTGGCTCAAGCCTGTAATCCCAGCACCGTGGGAGGCCGAGGCGGGTGGATCACGAGGTCAAGAGATCGAGACCATCCTGGTCAACATGGTGAAACCCCGTCTCTACTAAAAATACAAAAAAAAATCAGCTGGGCATGGTGGCGCGTGCCTGTAATCCCAGCTACTCAGGAGGCTGAGGCAGGAGAATTGCCTGAACCCAGGAGGCGGAGGTTGCGGCGAGCCGAGATCGCGCCATTGCACTCCAGCCTGGGTAACAAGAGCGAAACTCCTTCTCAAAAAAAAAAGAAATAAAAAAATTAGCCAGGCTTAGTGGTGTGCTCCTATAGTCCTAGCTGCTCGGGAGGCTGAGGCGGGAGGATTGCTTGAGCCCAGGAGAAGTTGAATGGCTTTTTCTAGTGAGCTTGCACTACTTGGCCTCAGGCTCTTTACAACTAGAGTTTTCTGAAATCATGCTGTGGTTATCTTGATCTTCCTGACAGTCATAGTCGTCTCTCCCTATGCTGTGTATCCTGGATTATACTGGCATACTCCATTTCTTTTTGTTTTATTTTTGTGACAGGGTCTCATTCTGTCTCCCAGGCTGGAGTGCAGTAGCATGATCTTGGCTGACTGCAGCCTCAACGTCCTAGGCTCAAGTGATCCTCCCATCTCAAGCCTCCTGAGTAGCTGGAACCACAAGGGCGCACCACCACGTTCAGCTAATTTTTGTATTTTTTTCTAGAGGTACAGTTTCATCATGTTGCCCAGGCTGGTCTCAAACTCCTGGGCTCAAGCAATCCACCCACCTTGTCCTCCCAAAGTGTTTGGATTATAGGCATGAGCCACTGCCCCTGGCCTCCATTTCTTTGTTTTTTTGGGGGGTGTGTTTTTATGAGGTTTTTTTTTTTTTTTTTTTTGAGATGGAGTCTCACTCTGTCACCCAGGTTGGAGTGCAGTGGTGCCATCTCAGCTCACTACAACCTCTGCCTCTCGGGTTCAAGGGATTCTCCTGCCTCAGCCTCCTGAGTAGCTGGGATTACAGGTGCCCACCACCACACCCGGCTAATTTTTGTATTTTTAGTAGAGACAGGGTTTCACTATGTTGGCCAGGCTAGTTTCAAACTCCTGACCTCAGGTGATCCACCCACCTCAGCCTCCCAGAGTGCTGGGATTATAGGCATGAGCCACCGCGCCTGGCCTCCATTTCTTAAAATACCAATTTCATCCTGACATCTTCATATTGTCCAGCCCCTCCTTAATAACACCATACTGATTTAGAAAAACCTAAGCTCCTTGCTTGGTCTATTTAAGGCCCTCTCCAGTCCATGAGTCCAACCTCATCTCTGCTGTTCTCTGTATTAGATGGGCTTGCCTGCTGCTGTCCAATGAATATCCCCTACTTACCTCCAAATCTTAATCTATTTAAATGTTCAAAAATAAAAAAGGCTGTTAAAAAGTTCATAATCTCAGCATCTGCATTTCCTCCTCCCTGCCTGTCCTCTTTTCTTCCTTCTCATTTTTCCTGTTTCTCCAAAAATCAACTCGTGCTCCTCATTCATTCGTTCATACAGCAAAGACTTGAGAGCCTGCCAGGCACTGATCTACACAATAGAGATAGAATAATGAAAAAAATAGACAAAAATTCCAGCCCTCATGATTTTTTGCACTTACCAACTTTTGAAGGAATAAATGTGCTCTACCACGTTCTTTTTAATTTCTACATAGTATTGTACTACATTAATGGACATTTGGATTGTTTCTAATTATTTGGTGTTACCAAACCATGTAATGTATGCTATTTAAAACAAACACATTGGACGGACGTGTCATGGCTCATGCCTATAATCCCCGCACTTTGGGAAGCCGAGGTGGGAGCATTGCTTGAGGCCAGGAGTTGGAAACTAGCCTGCTGACATAGGAAAACCCCATAATTTTTTTAGATACCATACTTTTCTAAGTGATTGTACCAGTTTAAGGTACGATACAGTATTATATTCAGGGAAAATATCCCTGTGAGTGGCTACCTTCAAGAGTCAGGCTGTTCAAGTGAAAGTGGAAGGAAAAAAGAAGTGGTGGAAACTGGCAAGCTGAGGAGCGTGGTTCCAAAGACTTGCCAATTCAATTTAGTTTTAGAAATGCTGTTTGCCAAAGAGTATGTCTGTGGGCTTTATTTGGCTCTTGGGGCATCAACATGAGACCCCTATTTCTACCTTCACCAAAACTGTGTCTTCTTGATCTTTTTCATTTCTGCCAAGTTAATGAACTAAAAATGTTATTTCACTGTTATTATAATACTCCTTTCCAAATTATTAGTGAGGTTGAGCATCATTTTATGTAGTTTTTGACCATCTATATTTCTTTTGGAATTACCTCTTTATACCCTTTACCATTTTGCTACTGTTTCTTTATCTTATTAATTTGGATAAGCTTCACTTTGAATATAAACCTTTTGTTTATATTGTAAGTACTTCAAGTCTATATTTGCCTCATTATTTTTTATGGTATATTTTATTTTATTTTTTATTTTTTTGAGATGGAGTCTTACTCTGTTGACCAGGCTGGAGTGCAGTGGCTTGATCTTGGCTCACTGCAACCTCTGCCTCTCAGGTTCAAGCGATTCTCCAGCCTCAACCTCCCAAGTAGCTGGGATTACAGGTACACACCATGACACCTGGCTAATTTTTGTATTTTTTTGGTAGAGGTGGGGTTTCACCATGTTGGCCAGGCTGGTCTTGAACTCCTGACCTTAAGTGATCCCCCCACCTCAGTCTCCCAAAGTGCTGGGATTACAAGCGTGAGCCACTGCTCTCTGCCTATGGTATAATTTAGTATTAAACTTTTTGGTTTATTTTAACTACTCAGATTTATCCTTTGTTTTCTTTATAGCTTCCTGAGTTCCTATTTTATTTTGCAAAACTTTCTCACCCCGAGGCCGTAAGAATGTTTTCCTATAGTATTGCTTTTCACAGTTAAATGGTTAATCCGTTTAAATATATTCTTATCCATGGTGTAAGGTAGGAATCTAACATTTTTTTTTCTCGTAATTGATAGCCATTGCCCCAATATCATTTGTAAGAATAATCCGTCTTTTCCCTAATGATTTGAATTATCTTTATCATAAATAATTACTCAATTGCATTTGAATTTCTCACTGGATTCCATTTCACTAATCTATTCGTCTGTTCTTGTGATATTATCATACTTTTTTTTCTTCTTCTTCAAGACAGGGTCTCATTATGTTCCCCAGGATGGTCCCAAACTCCAGGGCTGAAGCAATCCTCCTGCCTCAGCCTCCCAAAGTTCTGGGATTATAGACATGAGCCTTCACACCCAGCCATACTATATTTTTTAAAACTGCAATAGCGTAGCTTTATAGTAACTTTTAAAATCTAGAATGGCTAATAAGTTTTTAAATTTAGAATGGCAGTCCTCTTTTTTTTTTTCCAAAGTTTTTCTTTTGTAATTTTCAAATTTACTGTTCCCATATGAACATAAAAATCAGTTTTACAATTTTAAAAACAAATTTTAGGATTCAAATGAAATGACTTTAAATGGATGACTCCTGCCTATCATTTTAATATTTTTAGAAAGACCCTGAATTTGCACATGTTGTGTTTGGGATATTTATTAGTTTTCTATTGATATGCAAAGAGCCCAGGCTTTAGAACCGGAGTCCTGGGCTTGAATCCAGCTTTGCAGTTAACTAGCTGTGTGAACTTGAGCAAGTTACTTAGCCTGTCAGCCTAGCTGCCTTCTGTACAGAAGAGATAATAAAGCTTACCTTAGAGAGCTGTTGTGAGTTTTATATTATTTATTAATCTGTTAATTGAGGCCGGGCGCGGTGGCTCAAGCCTGTAATCCCAGCACCGTGGGAGGCCGAGGCGGGTGGATCACGAGGTCAAGAGATCGAGACCATCCTGGTCAACATGGTGAAACCCCGTCTCTACTAAAAATACAAAAAATTAGCTGGGCATGGTGGCGCGTGCCTGTAATCCCAGCGACTCAGGAGGCTGGGGCAGGAGAATTGCCTGAACCCGGGAGGCGGAGGTTGCGGTGAGCCAAGATCGTGCCATTGCCCTCCAGCCTGGGTAATAGGAGCGAAACTCCATCTAAAAAAAAAAAAAAAAAAATCTGTTAATTGAGTTATTACAAAATATTTTATATAGTGTTCAGCATACAGTAAATAATTGTCTTAAAGTAATTTAGTAAGTCATAGCCATAATCACTATTAAGCACTTTTTAAAAGAGTATTTTTGAAGGATTTTCAGATGAAGTGACATATCTGGCATTTATTTCAAAGTCTGAAAGAGGAATGAAGGGCATAGCTAAAACAAGGTTAGCCATGGTTAACAACTTTTAAAGCTGAGTGTTGGGTCCCCAGAGGTTTTGATGCAATATTTTCTACTTTTGTGTTTGAAAATTCCAAAAATTTTAAAAAAGCAATCCTCCTGCCTTAGCATCCTTTAAAAGCTGTTAAAAATGACAAAGTGTAAATATTTATTATTTCTAAGTAGAAGATTATGTAAATATTATTCTCTGTGCTTTTCTATATTTTTTTTTTTAACCTCTCAAAAAAAAAGCAGTAAGGAACCTAATAAAAGAGAAAGAAGGCTCCAGCGTCTTTTTAATCACCTTTGTCTGTGTGGTGAAACACAATTAATTCTCCTCCTATTTTAACATGAGCTTAAATGCAGAACGTTTGAAGAGACTTCAGGTTATTATAAGGAATGGTTTTTGGTTGTTTTTCTTTCTTTTTTTTTTTTTTTTTTTTTTTGAGACAGGGTATCACTGTGTCACTCAGGGTGGAGTACAGTGTTGCAAACACAGCCTACTGCAGCCTCAACTTCCTGGGCTCAAGCAATCCTCCTGCCTCAGCCTCCCAAGTAGCTTAGCATCACAGGCACACACCACCACACCTGACTAATTTTTTTCTTTTAATTTTTCATAGAGATGAGGTCTCCCTATGTTACCCAGGCTGGTCTTGGGCTCCGGGGCTGAAGTGATCCACCCACCTTGGCCTCCTAAAGTGTTGGGATTACAGGTGTGAGCCACCAGACCCAGCTAAACTGCTTGTCAGGCTGGGTGTGGTGGCTCACAGCTGTTATCCTAGCACTTTGGAAGACTGAGGTGGGAGGATTACTTCAGCCTAGGAGTTCCAGACAAGCCTGGGCAACATGGGGAGACCTCTGTCTCCACAAAAAAAATAATTTTTTTAAAAAGCAGCCAGGTATGGTGGTATGTGCCTGTAGTCCTAGCTATGCAGGAGACTGAGGCAAGAGTATCATTTGAGCCCAGGAGTTTGAGGTTACAGTGAGCCATGGTCATGCCATTGTACTCCAGCCTGGACTACAGAGTGAGACCCTGTTTCTAAAAATGAAAACTGTTCATCAGCTGGCGTGGCTCCTGTGAGATAGTTATCACTAATCCCTGTAGGGGGATACATAGAGACTAACTGACCTTTGGGGTCACTTCCAACTCTGGTTTTATAAACCCACTTTTTAGTTTATATGCTTCCTTCCCTTTTGAAACTAGAATGAGAGCGATGCCCTATAACCTTTATAAATTAATGGCAGCTGGGCATGGTGGCTCATGCCTGTAATCCCAGCACTTTGGGAGGCTGAGGTGGGCGGATCACCTGAGATCAGGAGTTCAAGACCAGCCGGGCCAACATGGCGAAACTCCTTCTCCACTAAAAATGCAAGAATTAGCAGGATGTGGTGGCTTATGCCTTTAATCCTAAATCCCAGGGAGGCTGAGGCAGGAGAATCACTTGAACCCGGGAGGCAGAGGTTCCAGTGAGCCGAGATCGTGACATTGCACTCCAGCATGGGCCACAAGAGTGAAACTCTGTCTCCAAAAAAAAAAAAAAAAAATCCTGAATCTTTTAAAATCCTGAATTTTTATTTTATTTTATTTATTTTTTTTTTTTCTGAGACAGAGTCTTGCTCTGTCACCCAGGCTGGGGTGCAATGGTGCAATCTCGGCTCAGTGCAACCTCCACCTCCCCAGTTCAAGCAATTCTCCTGCCGCAGCCTCCCGAGGAACTGAGGCTACAGGTGCAAGCCACGACACCCTGCTAATTTTTTGTATTTTTAGTAGAGATGGAGTTTCATTGTGTTAGCCAGGATGGTCTTGATATCCTTACCTTGTGATCCGGCTGCCTCAGCCTCTCAAAGTGCTGGGATTACAGGTTTGAGCCACCACACCCAGCTTCTGTCTTCATTCTTATTCTGAAAGTTAAAAAGTCATTGAAGAAAGAAACCATATTTTATCCGTCTCTGTAAATCGCATAGCTTTACATTTACAATTAAAAGAGATAATGTGGCTAGGTGCTGTGACTCATGCCTGTTATCCCAGCTCAGGAGTTCAAGACGAGCCTGGGCAACGTGGCAAAATTCATCTCTACCAAAAATACAAAAGCGAGCCAGGCTTGTTGTTGCACATCTGTAGTCCCAGCTACCCAGGAGGCCGAGGTGGGAGGATTACTAGAGCCTGGGAGGTGGAGGTTACAGTGAGCTAATACTGCACCACTGCATGGAAACCTGGGTGACAGAGTGAGACCCCACCTCAAAAAAAGAGAGAGGGGTAATGTAAATAATGCGCTTGGACTAGTATCTGGCACAGATTGTATTCTCACTTAAATTGGAATTCCATTAGATACTACTAAGGAATCTCAGAAATCTTGACGTTATGAGAGTGAGGAAAGTATACTGAGAGTACAGTATCTAAATGGAGCTGTGGAGTGTGGCTCTCCACTGGCCAGCTTCTCTCTGGGATATCCTAATGACTTGTGGGGAAGAGTGAGGAATGTTACAGAGAAGGAAGGTGTCAAGATCTTCTTATAGATCCCAGACCGCTCAGTAGAGAGACCTCTATTTAAAGCTTCATTAAAAAGGCATAATCCAAAAAACAAAAGGGCAATCAATCTATGGTGTATTTTATTGTTGAAAACTGAAATCAGACATGAGTGATAAAATGGCATTCTTCATATTCTGACAAATCTCACCTTTATGTTTTAGTCAAAGAAGTTTGGCAGAGATCACAGAGCTTATTCATACTGCTCTCCTTGTACATCGGGGGATAGTAAATTTAAATGAATTGCAGTCATCTGATGGTCCACTGAAAGACATGCAGTTTGGAAATAAAATTGCTATCCTGAGTGGAGACTTTCTTCTAGCAAATGCCTGCAATGGACTGGCTCTGCTACAGAACACCAAGGTAAAAATGGGCAGGGTTTGCTTCTTATTTTTACTATCATAAGTAGATCTTCAGTATAGATCTTTGTGTATCAGCCGGGCGCAGTGGCTCACACTGGTAATCACAGCACTTTGGGAGGCCAGGGCAGGCAGATCACAAGGTCAGGAGTTCAAGACCAACCTGGCTAACATGGTGAAACCCCATCTCTACTAAAAATACAAAAAAATTAGCCTGGTGTGGTGGTGGTCACCTGTAAGCCCAGCTATTTGGGAGGCTGAGGCAGGAGAATCTCTTGAACCTGGGAGGCAGAAGTTGCAGTGAGCTGAGGCTGCACCACTGCACTCCAGTCTGGGCAACAGAGCGAGACTCTATCTCAAAAAAAAAAACAAAAAAACTCTGCATGTCAATTTTCCCTATTCCAGATTATTTTTTTAAGATAAAGACCTAGAAGTGGTTCAAAGGGTTTACCATTTTTAATATATTTTTTTTACTTTTGTCATAGTGACATGATCTCACTCCCTGAAGTGCAGTAGCATAATCATAGCTTATTATAGCCTCAAACTCCTGGGCGTAAGCGATCCTCCCACTTCAGCCTCCTGAGTAGTTACAGGCAGCACCATGCCTGGCTAATTTTTAAATTTTTTGTAGAGACAGAGTTCTCACTATGTTACCCAGGCTAGTCTTGAACTCCTAGCCTCAACTGATCCTCCCACCTCAATCTCCCAAAGTGCTGGGATTATAGGCATGAGTCACCACGCCTGGCCACATTTTTGGTATTCTTGACACATATTGCCAACCTGCTTTCTGGAAAGATTATAGAGGTATTTCATGTATATCAGTTAGGATTAGGTTTGATTATAAGATAATAATGCCCTATAAGATAGGAATTTATTTTTTTCTGTCATGTAAAATCATCTAGGAGTAGGCAGTCAAGAGTTGGCATAGTGAAAGTCAGGGACCTAGGCACCTTCTCTCTTAAGGTTCTGCCATCCTTACCACATCCTGGCCCAAAGCAGTTGCCATTGTGGCCTCCCTTCAGTCAACAGAATAGAGGAAGGACAAAAAAGGGTAGGTCTCCTTCCCTTAAAGGTTGGATCAATGTACATCTTAGTTTGCTAAGGAGAGTCTCAGTGTAAGTCAGCTATCCTGGGATCCCATCTGATTTAGCATTTATCCTGGATTTTTCATTTTTTAATAGAGAATTGTTATAATTATTTTAGAATAAGCTGGGATGAGTTTGGTAGATCTCCACTTTGTACTTCCAGCCATTGTTTTTATTTTTGTGTAAGGTAATATAATAGTATTGTGAGACCCTTACACAGTAGAGAGAGTTCTCATTATCAGTTGTCCTTTTTTTTTTTTTTGAGACAGAGTCTTACTCTGTCGCCCAAGCTGGGGTGTAATGGTGCTATCTTGGCTCACTGCAACCTCCACCTCCCAGATTCAAGGAGTTCTCCTGCCTCAGCCTCCTGAGTAGCTGGGACTGTAGTGTCACCATGCCTGGCTAATTTTTTGTATTTTTAGTAGAGATGGGGTTTCACTGTGTTAGCCAGGATGATCTGGATCTCCTGACCTCACAATCCGTCTGCCTCAGCCTCCCAAAGTGCTGAGATTACAGGAAGTAAGCCACCACGCCCAGCCTTTTGTTTCTTTTTTGAGATAGGATCTTACTCTGTCACCCAGGCTGGAGTGCAGTGGTGTGATCACTGCAGCCTCAGCCTCCCAGGCTGAAGTGATCCTCCCACATCAGTGTCCCAAGTAGCTGGGACCACAGATGCATACAACCACTCCTGGCTCATTTTTTTTTTCTTTTTTTCTTGAGATGGAGTCTCACCCTTGTTGCCCAGGCCGGAGGGCAATGGCATGATAACTCACTGCAACCTCCGCCTCCTGGGTTCAAGCAATTCTCCTGCCTAAGCCTCCCAAGTAGCTGGGACTACAGGCGTGTGCCACCACACCTGGCTAATTTTTTGTATTTTTAATAGAGACAGAGTTTCACTATGTTGGCCAGCCTGGTCTCGAACTCCTGACCTCAAGCAATCCACTCACCTTGGCCTCCCAAAGTGCTGGGATTACAGATGTGAGCCACTGCACCCAGCCATTTTTTCTGGGTTTTTGTTGTTGTTGTTGTTGTTTTGTTTTTGTTGTTGTTGTGGGGTTTTTTTGTTTTTTTTAAGGGATGGGCTTTCGCCTGTTGCCCAGGTTGGTCTTGAACCTCTGGGCTCAAGAAATCCAACCATGTTGGCCTCCCAAAGTGCTGGGATTACAGGCATGAACCAGTATGCCCAGCTTCATTTTAAGTTGTTATGAAATCTGAAAGATACCAGCAATAACTCATTTCTTTTCCCAACCCTTTCAGACACAACTAACAGATACTTCCCAATCAGGGACAGAATGCAGGGCAATTGCTATTAGACAGAAATGTCTAGGGACAGCTAACTCCTTCCTGTATCAGGTGGTGAGAGAAGTGTTTGATGCTGCTGCCCCAGCTGGCCATGTAGTATATCACTCAATTGTACCATGGCCCATGCATGGCCTGCTGGAATCACAAAGCCATCAGATACTAGTTGATAAGTTGAGTGGGAAACAGTAAGTTATTGGTTAGGTGTCTGTAAAATATTTATGGGAAATCAAGGCTGATCAGCTGTGCTAGGGAGCAAGTAGAGAGTCGACTGAGCACACTTGCTTGTATAGCATAAATCTGTAAACTGTTTTATTGCTTGGCAACACTTTGTTTTTGCAGTAAATCTTTTAGCAGCAGTTAACTGAAAAAACTAAAAGTATGTGTTTTTTTTTTTAAGTATTGAATTTTTTTCTTAAAGTTAATAAGGAGTGTATATTAATAACTCGAACAAAATGTTTGTTGACATTTACTAACCACTGTGGAGGCCATACTGGTATCACCGAGCACATGAAAACAAGAAGAGTAAAATCTGCTGAAAAGGTGTCAGGATCTAATTTATGCAGCTGCAGAAGGTATATATGCCTACTACTCTGTGTACCATGACTTATATTTAGAGAAATGGCTATTCTAAGTGATTTCACTAATTATCAACTACAAGTGTTCATGTCTGCATAGGAAAGGGGAAGCAATAGTTCTTTTGCTCCATTGTCAGTAGAACAATTTGAAAGCAGTTAAATAATTCCAGTTTTAATTTAGTGTCATTAGGTATTTTAAATAAGTAAATCATTTAAGTCAGTTCTAAAAATGATTTGGTTTTTTCTTTCCATTCATTCATAGGATTAAGGTACAGCTTTTGGAAGTATATTCTATTAAACATAAAGCCTTTGTGAGTGAGATTGGAAATTCAGTTTAAAAGTTTCATATTAGGGCCGGGCGCAGTGGCTCACGCCTGTAATCCCAGCACTTTGGGAGGCCGAGGTGGGTGGATCACGAGGTCAACAGATCGAGACCATCCTGGTCAACATGGTGAAACCCCGTCTCTACTAAAACTACAAAAAATTAGCCGGGCATGGTGGCGCGTGCCTGTAATCCCAGCTACTCAGGAGGCTGGGGCAGGAGAATTGCCTGAACCTGGGAGGCGGAGGTTGCGGTGAGCCGAGATTGCGCCATTGCACTCCAGCCTGGGTAACAAGAGCGAAACTACGTCTCAAAAAAAAAAAAAAAAGTTTCATATTGAGGCTGGGCATGGTGGCTAACGCTTGTAATCCCAGCACTTTGGGAGGCTGAAGCAAGTGGATCATGAGGTCAGGAGTTCGAGACCAGCCTGGCCAACACGGTGAAACCCTGTCTCAGCCAGGCAGGGTGGCTCATACCTGTAATCCCAGCACTTTGAGAGGCTGAGGTGGGCGGTTCACCTGAGGTCAGGAGTTTGAGACCAGCCTGGCCAGCATGGTGAAACCCCATCTCTACTAAAAATACAAAAATTAGCCTGGTGTGGTGGTATGCACCTATAATCCCAGCTATAATCTCAGGAGGCTGAGACAGGAGAATCACTTGAACCCAGGAAGCGGAGGTTACAGTGAGCTGAGATCATGCCATTGCACTCCAGCGTAGACAACAAGAGCAGAACTCCATCTCAAAAAAAAAAAAAAAAAAAAAAGAAGAAGAAGAAAGAAACCCCTGTCTCTACTGAAAATACAAAAATTAGCAAGGCATGGTGGCGCAAGCCTGTAATTCCAGGTACTCAGGAGGCTGAGGCATGAGAATCACTTGAACCCAGGAGGTGGAGGTTTCAGTGAGCTGAGATCATGCCACTGTACTCCAGCCTGGGTGACAGAGTGAAACTGTCTCAAAAATAATAATAATAATTGGCAGCATTTTGTTTGACATCAATTGAGAATCTTAAACGAAGTATTGAAAACACAGAACGCTGCATGAAACTCTTAGGGAATTACAGTTAATGAAAACAAAGCTTCCATTAGAAATTTTCCCTGCAAAAGGAAAGAAGGAATGATATAAACAGTGACAACTCAAACGATATACAAGATTAAAATTTTCAGTTCTGTAGTTGTGATTTGAAATGTGTCACCTTGCAGGAAGAATCTTGGTGGTGCTCCAACTTTGTCTGAATTGTACACACACACATGCGCATGCATGCAAAATAAGATTGAGAAGGGCTAGATTTTGCATCATCTGATTTTGCCAAAACTTTGAAAAGAATCATAGAGACAACTTCTTTGACAAGTTTTGTCTTATAAAAATGTTTGTTAGGCCAGGTGCGGTGGCTCACACCTATAATCCCAACACTTTGGGAGGCCGAGGCAGGCGGATCACCTGAGGTCGGGAGTTCAAGACCAGCCTGACCAACATGGAGAAACCTCGTCTCTACTAAAAATACAAAAATTAGCTGCGTGTAGTGGTACATGCCTGTAATCCCAGCTACTTGGGAGGCTGAGGCAGGAGAATAGCTTGAACCTGGGAAGTAGAAGTTGTGGTGAACCAAGATCGTGCCATTGCACTCCATCCTGGGCAACAAGAGAGAAACTCCATCTCAAAATAAAATAAAATTATATTCATTTTTTTTTTTTAAATTAATGTCAAAGTAAGATACTCTGATGAAAGCCAAAAGAGTGTGCCTCTAAAAATATTTGGGCTGGAATATTTATACTGTTCAATTTTTTTTCTCTATTATCTAAACTGCCACCAGTTAAACAATATTTTTAAAATTATAATTATGTCCTCCATTTAGCAGATTTACTCTGAGCTTATCAGATAACTTAGAATGTGTAGAAAGAGAATTTTCTCAATAATTGAAAGTATCAATAATTCCAAACTAATTAACCATAAACAGCAACTGTGAAGAATATTGTGGGCAGTTTTATTTTTAAATACCATATTTTAATGAACATATTCTTCAGAAAAATGCCAATGACACAATATTAGAGACAGATATGGCTAAGAAATTGATTCAACCATGTGAATATGCATCAATAATAATTCTTCTACTTGTTATTTTTAAATATTCAGATAATCAGTATTAAAGAAGTTATTGTTTTATTTTAATCTTTGTGATTGTATGTTTTTATTTCTTTTGAAATTTTATTTTTGAAAATAGTTTTTGAATACAGCTAGTTGAGTTCAGCATTATAATAAAATCAGTTGTTTGTTAATAAATACATATTTCACTGGGTGCAGTGGCTCACGCCTGTAATCCCAGCAATTTGGGAGGCCAAGGCGGGCGGATCACGAAGTCAGAAGTTCAAAACGATACTAGCCAACATGGTGAAACCCCATTTCTACTAAAAATACAAAAATTAGCTGGGCATGGTGGCACATGCCTGTAGTCCCAACTACTCGGGAGGCTGAGGCAAGGAAAATCACTTGAACCTAGGAGGCAGAGGTTGCGGTGAGCCAAAATTGCGCTACTGCACTCCAGCCTGGGTGACAGAGCGAGACTCCGTCTCAAAAATTAATAAATAAATATTTCAAAAAGTATAAAATTTTAGTTGTTTTAGCATTCCTTTTTACTCTTGTGTCCCAGTTTGCATGATAAATTATATAGTATGCACACTTTAAACACATTTCTCGTAAGTTATATGAGATTTTTCTGCTTACATCCTGTTGACCAGAATTTAATTGTATAGACACACCTAGCTGTAAGGGAAGGTAGGAAATGCAATCTTTGTTTTGTAAGTCATCATGGATCCAGCCAAAAATCTGGACGATACAGAGAACAGATACTAGGAGACAAGTAACATTCTTCCCTACCTTCTCATCACATGTTTGCATTTTTGGCTAGCACATATACTCATGTGATAGACCTGCTGGTTTTCAGGGAAAAAGTAGTATAATACCTTTAATATTAATTCATATTCATATTTTTTTAAAAGCTAAAATAAAAAATGAATTGATCCTATGAAACAGACTATTAGAGAATCTTGGTCAGGCATGGTGGCTCATGCCTATCATCCTAGCACTTTGGGAGGTGGAGGTAGGAAGATAGCTTGAGCCCAGGAGTTGGAGACAAGCCTGGGCAACATACATTGCAAGACCCTGTCTCTACAGAAAAAGAAAAAAAGCCATGCATGGTGTTGCATGCCTTTAGTGCGAGCTACTCAGCAGGCTGAGGTAGAAGGATTGCTTAAGCCTAGGAGTTGGAGGCTGCATTGAGCTATGAATGTACCACTGTTCCTCCAGCCTGGGCAACAGAGCAAGACCCTGTCTCAAAAAAAAAAAGTGAGAGAGAGAATCTGAAGTCTCTCTGCAATTTTAATTCATCTCAAATTTCTCTCTCCTTTATGTGTATAGTATACTTTGATGGATCCCACTAAATTCTCTCCTTCACTGGAATTCACATGTTAACAGAAGGTGAGTGGTTCTTTGCCCATGGGACTCACTGACTCTATCATCCATCCTTCCTCTTCACCATATCTGCAGTGGTCTGTGATAAATTTTAGCCCTTGTTTGGAGAAGGAAGAGGCCTCAGAAAGTGCAGGTCTGACATAGTGTCTGGATACCTTGAGCTGCACATGACCACCTCTAGCTGCACATGCTGGCCATTTATGGATTAGGCCCACAAAGCTGAGGGGAGGAGATATTCTGGACCTATTGCTTGATAGTACCTAGGTTCACATTTTGGTAATTTGCCTCAGCATAGTCCCCACCTTAGAAAACCAAGAGTCATTGCCTTTAAACAAATTTCTATTTGTTTTCTGTAATCTTTCATTTTAACTTTGAACTATTCTGATGAAATCTTACATAAGGTTAAAATGGTGGTACTATATACAAACATAATAATGCTAAACAATACAATCACTTGTTTAAAGTACTTCCTTTTATGGGACTAATATTTAATGTGTTCCCTTTTCTTAGCTAGCTTGTGTCAGTCACACATGCTTTTTTTCAATGTGGTTCAAGTACAGTGAAAATGGAAGCTTTACTCCCATCAAAATCAAATCAGATTCACAGCCTGTGAAATCCACTCTTGGTGTTTTGCATTCAGAAGCATCACTATAAATGTTCCAGAGTCTAAGACCTCCACCATCTGCTTCATTAGGCACTGGATTTCAGTAGCACTACTTGATTTACAAAAAGAAAAAGAAAAACTTAGCATATCCAAGCAACAATTCAGCCTGAAGCTTCTTGAAATAAGAATGATCCAGCATTTCCTTCCCTTTCATTGAGCCCCATACCTTCATGGTCTCTGCAGAGGTTTACACCTTTAAATATGCATTTTATCAACCTTTCTCTGGTAAGGAATTTTTTCCTTTTTAGGCTATATGTTTTTTTCTGAATTTGATAGTTGTGTGTTGAATTGAAGGCTCTATTCTGTGAAGCCCTCCTGTTCCATCTCAAACGGGAATCTTTTGCACCTTGTTCTTCAAAGGGTCATTGAAGGCCCTACTAGGTCAATTTCAAAAGATGCCTCAGGGGTTCACTTTCTGTGAGAGACCTTGAGTACCATGCCCAACATCTGTAATTGATCTCCGAATCAAGGCTTTTAGTAGCTCTCTTTTAATCATAATAGATGATTTCCAAATCGGGTGAACAGTATTTTAAACTGAGGAGATTGTGAATTACTAAAGTGCTTGAAAGACAGGAATTCCCTTTGATAAAGCAAATCTCCCATATTAAGAGCCAGTTTCTTTCCTTTAAATGCTTGACAGTATTTTCATTAGAATAGTTTAAGGAAAGTGAAGTTAGATCTCAGAAGAGGACTTATTTTATCAAATGAGCTTCCAGAAGCTTAAGTTGATTAAGTGTAATAGTAACCATGGGTTTTTTTTGGAAGGATGAGATGGTGATAAATATAAATGGGGTATTACTATATTAGCTTTTTTTTTTTTTTTTTTTTTTCTTTTCTTTTCTTTTCTTTTCTTTTTTTTGAGACGGAGTTTTGCTCTTGTTGCCCAGGCTGGAGTGCAGTGGCACGATCTTGGCTCACCGCAACCTCTGCCTCCTGGATTCAAGAGATTCTCCTGCCTCAGCCTTCTGAGTAGCTGGGATTACAGGTGCCCACCACCATACCCAGCTGTTTTTTTTTTTTTTTTTTAGTAGAGACATAGAGACAGGGTTTCGCTATATTGGTCAGGCTGGTCTTGAACTCCTGACCTCAGGTGATCCGCCTGCCTCGGCCTCCCAAAGGGCTGGGATTACAGCCATGAGCCACTGTGCCCGGCCAAGTTTTCTTATCTCTACATATGGTTAATGTCTTGGTAAAGTTAGATTCTATTTAATGATGTTTTAGTTTTCTTTTATAAGAAAGAAAATTTGTCAACAATAGCAACATAAATAGATACCACAGCAAGAGGAAACAGAAAAAACTTAATACAGAATTTCTGTTTATAATATGTCACTGTTTTTTCACAGTGACAGCCTGCTTTTTCTTTGAGGATGTATATTTAACTTGGTAATTAAAGTTGGCATATTTGTAGCAACTTTAATTTTTTATGACTTATTCATTCTACCAATTTCTCATTTTCTTGTGCTACTGAATTCTTGTCTGAATTTCTATATGATGTGTTTATCTCTGTACTTCTCCTGGGGCAGGCCATTAGATGAAGGGTTCTGCAGTCAAATGAAATTCAGAGATGTTTTATAATTGCCAAGGGTAAAATTAGCAGAGTCAATTATTTTCCCTTTGGCTTTTCCCTGAAGATATTAGGGGTCTTCAAGGTAATTGCCTTAGGTAACACTTAGATTTTTAAATATCTCCCAGTATAGAATTTGGTATATTAATCCTCTGGTAATTGTCTTCTTACCATTACAGCTGTAGTCACATAAATGCAAATTAACAAGATTTTGAATTCAAGAGTGAGTTTAAAAATTAATGCTTGGGTTTTCATTCATTTTCAGTTACGGAACATAAGGGCAACTTTTTATTTTAGTGCTTCACTGTATAAAGACCTGGACAAAAAGACCTCAGAATGCCTCTTTTTAAATCATAAATTTCCTGATTCCATTGGGATAAGTTGCTCTGTATTGTGTCCATGTAGAACATCACTGAATGCTGTAGTGATGTAGTCATACTAGAATCTCAAATTTTAGTGTTTGAGCAGCAAGCTATCAGTGAGACATGCTAACTAATCAGAGGGAGAATCATGAAATGGAGAAGTACTGTAATTTTGAAATCTAGCTGGCCATTAACAGGCTTCCTCTGGTCTTTGTATTTATTTAGACTGGGTTTGTATTTAGGATTAAGCCACAGTGCAAATAAGACTGTGTGGATTACTACCTGTCATTTTGTTTTTGAAAACAGTCTTTTACTTTGCATATATAATGATAAGCCTAGTATTTAAAGAATAGAATTTATCATGGTTTTTTTTTTCTTTGTAGTCATTTTCATTTAATGGACCTATTGCTATATATCCGTTGGGAGACTGTGAGTCAGCCTGGGTCTTGTCTAAACACCCAAGAGCATTGTCATGATGTCACTCCTGGAGGTTGTTCTATTAAGCATTAGTGATTTATATTTCTGGATAACCAGTGGCACAGATGTACTCTTTACATAGCTGATGTATTTCCTTATGTTAACTTTGTTTTCCTAAGGGCATAAATATGTTGTTTACAAGGAAGTATTTTGTTTGTACAAATATGCTCAATTTACACATATAAATCTCCTCCTTTTACACTGTCTGTATAGTTTAATAAAGAAGCTATTGTCTATTTGTGTTTGTCTTACCTGTTATATTAATTTTACTTCCAAATTCATGTTAAATTGAAACCTAAAAATATGTATTATATAAACTTTAAGTTTTTCCGTGTCTTGTGCATTTAAAATAGGCATCATTATGATAATGTTTATAGTTTTGCTTGCACTGTTTTACTTGTGGAAATTATTTAATTAATGTCTTTTAAGCTCTTTAGTTTGACACCCAAGATTAATATTTTTTATACATATAAGCCATTCAAGTGTAGATCTGCATGACTAGAGTAAAAGGGAGTAGAAGGTGGTGAGTGGGGTGTAGTACAGCGTAACAGTAAAAGAGACTATCTCCATATCAGTTAATTAGGGAAGTCAAAATGCCATCATAAAATTATTTTAGGTTTTTTTTTTTCTTATTTGCTAATATAGTCATCATATATTAAACAGAGACTGTATCCATTTTCTGATCATATTTCCTTGATCTTTAAAGTGAAAGTAATAAATGATTAGTGTGTGCAAATTATACTAGAAATAAGACAAATTTTAAATAATATAATTAAAACCTGGAACTTTGCCTATTTTGAAGCCACAGAACAATGGAATTTAGTAGCTTTTTGGCATAGGAAACTTAAATGCCGTCAGGTGAAATCGACATATCTCTGAGTGTCTGTCAAACCGGAAACCTGACAACAAGGAAAAAGAGCAAGGCAGCTTACATGTTTCTTCCATATGCCTGGCATTCAAAGACACCCCTTTTTTTTTTTTTTTAAAGGCAGAGTCTTGCTCTGTCCCCCAGTCTGGAGTGCAGTGGCGCAATCTCGGCTCACTGCAACTTCTGTGCCGCCCCCTCCAACCCTCAGCCCCCACCGAGTAGCTGGGATTATGGGCACCCACCACCATGCCCAGAAGATTTTTTTTTTTTTTTTTTTGAGATGGAGTTTCACTCATGTTACCCAGGCTAGAGTGCATGGGGCGATCTCGGCTCACCGCAACCTCCGCCTCCCGGGTTCAGGCAATTCTCCTGCCCCAGCCTCCTGAGTCGCTGGGATTACAGGCACGCGCCACCATGCCCAGCTAATTTTTCGTATTTTTAGTAGAGACGGGGTTTCACCATGTTGACCAGGATGGTCTCGATCTCTTGACCTCATGATCCACCCGCCTCGGCCTCCCAAAGTGCTGGGATTACAGGCTTGAGCCACCGCGCCCGGCTGCCCAGAGATTTTTGTATTTTTAGTAGAGATGGGGTTTCACCATGTTGGCCAGGCTGATCTCTAACTCCTAACCTCAGGTGATCCACCCGCCTCAGCCTCCCAAAGTGCTGGGATTATAGGTGAGAGCCACGGCACTAGGCCAAAGACACTCTTTTATTTATTATTATTATTATTTTTTGAGATGTTATCTCACTCTTTCTCCCAGGCAGGAGTGCAGTGGCGCAATCTCAACTTCTGTCTCCCGAGCTCAAGCAATTCTCCTGCCTCAGCCTTCTGAGTATTTGGGATTACAGGCACACGCCACTATGTCCGGCTACTTTTTGTATTTTTAGTAGAGACGGGGTTTCACCATGTTGGTCAGGCTGGTCTCGAATTCCTGAACTCATTATCCTCCCTCCTTGGCCCCCCAAAGTGCTGAGATTAGAGGCATGCACCACTGCGCCTGGCTAAGACACTCTTTTTAAAAAGAACAAAATAGGAAAACAAACTGAACAAGAAATATTTATTAAATATGTTGACATATAAAGGGAAATGTGGTTTAATAAGAGGATGAGGGTAGACACTGGTTCTTATGTGTAATTCATTTCTAATTACATGATTTTCCTTTATTTTAAAAACATTATTTTTATTTACTTATTTTTTTGTTTGTTTTTTGAGATGGAGTCTTGCTGTGTCACCCAGGCTGGAGTGCAATGACATGATCTCAGCTCCCTGCCGCCTTCACCTCCTGGGTTCAAGCAATTCTCCTGCCTCAGCCTCCTGAGTAGCTGGGATTATAGGCACATGCCACCATGCCTGGCTGATTTTTGTATTTTTAGTAGAGATGGAGTTTCATCATGTTGGTCAGGCTGGTCTTGAACTCCTGACCTCGTGATTTGTCTGCTTCAGCCTCCCAAAGTGCTGGGATTATAGGCATGAGCCACCACAGCTGGCCTTATTTATTTGTTTGTTTTTCAAGGTGCTGTTTAATATTTATTTTGTGATAGAGACAAGGTCTCACCATCTTGCCCAGGCCAGACTGTCTTGCCCAGGCCGGTGTCGAACTCCTGGGCTCAAATGATCCTTCCACTTTGGCTTCTCAAAAGTGCTGGGATTACAGGTGTGAACCACCGTGGTGCCCAGCCAGTTTTCCTTTTTCTTAGCACAAGAGCACACCATGCTTTCCTCTGATGTTTCTCAATTCGAAGATCCTTGGTTTATGTCTTCCTGAAAGGAGAAAGTAGAAGTCAGGAAAGTGAGTGGCAATTTTTCTGAAATAATAAGTAAGAGGAGAAAGAATAGAAAACTGGAGGATGAAGGTTAAAGAGGCTGTATATACACTTTGGAGATTACCTGAGGTGAAATTAACTGAGTTGTGAATAGTGTGTTAAGCTGTTCTTGCAATATGATAAATACCTGAGACTGGCCGGGTGTGGTGGCTTCACACCTGTAATCATAGCACTTTGGGAGGCTGAGGAAGGTGGAACACCTGAGTTCAAAAGTTCAAGACCAGCCTGGCCAACATGGCAAAACCCCATCTCTACTGAAAATACAAAAAATTTGCAGAGTTTGGTGGCGGATGCCTATAATCCCAGCTACTTGGGAGGCTGAGGCAGGAAAGTTGCTTGAACCCAGAAAGCAGAGGTTGCAGTGAACTGAGATTGTGCCACTGCACTCCAGCCTGGGCCAAAGAATGAAACTCCATCTCAAAAAAAAAAAAAAAAGAAATACCTGAGACTGGGAAGGCCTTAGGAAACTTTCAGTCATGGCAGAAGGCAAAGGGGGAGCAAGGACTTCACATGGTAAAAGCAGGAGCAACGGGGAGGAGATGCCACACACTTTTAAACAACCAGATCTCCCGAGATCTTACTCATTATTGTGAAGACAGCACCAAGCCATAAGGGATCTGCCCCCATGATCAAAACACCTCCCATCAGGCCCCACCTCCTGCATTAGGGGTTACAATTCAACATGAGATTCGGGTAGGGATAGAAAGAGACACAGTGTACAAGCAAGCCTGCTGGAATGGAGGAAGGATAGATGGAGAAGAAAGAAAGACAGATTGGGCAGCCGCAGATGCAAAGTCAGGAATCAGCTGTCCATCCACTCAGTACTTGGCAAACCCTTAACTCAGAAATTTCCACAGGTCAGATCATTACAAAGGCAAAAAAAGAGAGAGTACTGAGTAATTTAACCTTGAAAATAGATTTTTTTTCCTCGTCCTGGCTTTGGAGAAATAGCAATTTATGTCCATGAAAATGGAGAGGCCAAGAATGATTTAATTAAATTTACTTCTGGAAGGTAGGCAATGAAAATCAAGATTGCTAAATGTATTATAAGATTGCCATAGTCAATATATTTCTATCTTTCATGGCCAACCATGGTGTGGGGTTCAACTGAATTTGAATACCATAAGCAAAAGAAAGTTTAAGGTTATCCAAAACAGTCTATGTGACTACTTTTCTCATTGATAGCCACATATAGCTCAGTCATGTTAATGTAATTTTGGTTTTAGCATTTCCATCATTTTCTCAAATTCTTAAAGTTGTAAATACCCAAGAAAAATTTTACTTAGTTTAAGCCAAAGTTGGGTTATAGGGTCTCAGCCCAGAAGCAAATTTTATTTATTTAGCAATAGTGATTGGGAAGAGCCCTTTTCTGGTAGCTAATGACCTACTGGAGGACTTACGTGCCCAAGGCAAAGCTGAAGGCCGTTAGCCCAACAGGTCATTAACTGACAAATGCCTGATCCTGAGGTCATTTCTGATATTGTAAACTGTGAAAACATTAAAGTGGGTTTCTTGGAAAGTATGGCTGTGCCAAGCAAGTTTCTTTTTAAGCATTTTGGAACGTTCATTAAATTGCTGTCATTCCTATGGCTTAATTGTCATTGTTCTGAGGCCATTTTCATGGTGCAAAGTCAGTCAGGCAGAAATCAGGAAACACCAAAACTGCATTGCATGTCAAGTCTTTGGTTTTTAAAGGATATTTTCCCTGTTTAGAATATCAGAGTAACTGTTTCATTACTAATAACAGTTTTACCTACACTCGTGGATCACTTACATTTTCATAATGTGTTGAGCTATATAGCACTTATCTACACTCCTAGAGATGACATGCAAAGCTACAAAGAGAAGTGGAAAGAACCATAAAGTAGAAGTCAGGATTGAATTCCTAGCTTTGACTTTTTCTCTCTTTTTTTCTTTTTATCCCCCAATAAGCCTTTTAACATTGAACTCCTCATTTTACCTCTCAGAATTCCAAATTCAGATCATTCATTCATCCATCTATTTTTTCAGACTGTCTGATATCTTAATACCCCATTTTTCTCACTGAAATTAGAAACTTTATAGTGTAGAAAATTTAATCTTCATTAAAATTACCATCGAATAATTTAGAAATAACAATTTATATTTTTGAGGGCTTACCATACGGTAGGCACTGTTTTAAGTGCTTTATCTGTATTAACGCATTTAATGTCTCCTGAGGTACAGGGAAAAGATAAGTAATTTCCCTCAAGGTAACACTGCTAATAAGTGGTAGAGCTGCCGTCTAAATCCGGGCAATCTGACTGCAAAATCCTCATGCTTTACTAAAGTAGAAAACTAACTGACCAACAAAGAACCATGATATATTTTTGCCAACAATTTTGCATTTGTTAGTTGTATCTTAAGCAGTTATTAGTTGCTAAATATTGGAATACATATTTCAATATAAACACCAGTAGGAGCTTCATGAAACATTTTAAATTAGCGACTTATAAGCAAAAGCAACCTTTTTTTTTTAGTTTTCTAATATATATAAAGGCAGCATCATGTCCATCTCTTGGATCGTTGCTGGTTCCAATATTCTACCGTTCTGAATGTTGTAGATGTTGTAGGAAAGAGTCTAAATTTGCATCATATAACCAGATCCTGAAAATGGTATGACATATGAAGAAAAACAAAATGATTATAATCAAGGAAAATTGTTAATAAAGTCAGGAGAGTAATAGATAATTCAATACCTTATATAAATATCAGAGAGCTAAAGATTTATGTGCATATTTCAGCTATCTAAAGCAATATCCAAATTAGTGAACTCATCTTTATGGCAGATTTATGTTGAAAATTGAAAATTTTATATGACTTAATTTGTTCAAGGACTTTAAAAGCTATAAGGTAATGTGCAAATGTAAATTTCTGATAATATTGATTAAGCAAAGTGATAATTGTTCACATTGATTTTGAAACAGTTGTGCTTTACACAAGTAATTCACATGTTAAAACAGCATTGTTAATTCAACAAAAATTTTTTGTGTGCGTTGCATGAAGCACAAGAGATACCAATTTAAAACCCAGTTGGGATGGGTGCAGTAGTTCACACCCCTAATCCAGCACTTTGGGAGGCCAAGGTGGGCAGATCACTTAAGTCCAGGAATTTAAGACCAGCCTGGCCAACATGGTGAAACTCCGTATCTGTTAAAAATACAAAAATCAGCTGGGTGTGGTGATACATACGTGTAATCCCAGCTACTTGGGAGGCCGAGGTACAACAATGCTTGAATCTGGCAGGTGGAAGCTGCAGTAAGCCAAGATTGCACCACTGCACTCCAGCCTGGGTGATAGAGTGAGACCCTGTCTCAGTGGAAAAAAAAAAGACAATTGTAGGCTGGGCGCGGTGGCTCAAGCCTGTAATCTCAGCACTGTGGGAGGCCGAGGCGGGTGGATCACGAGGTCAAGAGATCGAGACCATCCTGGTCAACATGGTGAAACCCCGTCTCTACTAAAACTACAAAAAATTAGCTGGGCATGGTGGCGCGTGCCTGTAATCCCAGCTACTCAGGAGGCTGGGGCAGGAGAATTGCCTGAACCCGGGAGGCAGAGGTTGCGGTGAGCCGAGATCGCGCCATTGCACTCCAGCCTGGGTAACAAGAGCGAAACTCCGTCTCAAAAAAAAAAAGACAATTGTATGTATATCTTTATAGATTGGAGTATTTCTAAACAGGTATATCCATTATTATTATTTATTTTTATTATTTTAAAGAGACAGGGTCTCACTCTGTACCTCAGGCTGGAGTGCAGTAGGGCTGTTGTCACTTACTGTAACCTCGAACTCCCAGGCACGGTGGCTCACGCCTGTAATCCCAGCACTTTGGGAGGCCGAGGTGGGTGGATCCCCTGAGGTAATCCTCCACCTTAGCCTCCTGAGTAGCTGAGACTATGGTGCAGGACACCATGCCTGGATAATTTTTTAATTTTTTGTAGAGACAGAGTCTCTCTATGGTGCCCAGGCGGGTCTCAAACTCCTGACCTCAAGCTATCCTCCCACCTTAGCCCACAAAGTGTTGGTATTACAGGCATGAGCCACTGTGCCTGGCGCAGGGATATCTATTATTTGATCCAAGGGTACAATGCAGCCAATCCCAGATTATTCTGTTTCCTATTCTATTCTATTCTATTCTATTCTATTCTATTCTATTCTATTCTATTCTATTTTTGAGATGGAGTCTTGCTCTGTCACCCAGGCTGGAGTGCAGTGGTGCGATCTTGGCTCACTGCAACCTCCACTTCCCAGGTTCTAGAAGTTCTCCAGCCTCAGCCTCCCAAGTGGCTGGGACTGCATTTGCTCACCACCATACCGGCTAATTTTTGTATTTTTTTTTTTTTTTTTTTTTGAGACCCGGAGTTTCGCTCTTGTTACCCAGGCTGGAGTGCAATGGCGCGATCTCGGCTCACCGCAACCTCCGCCTCCCGGGTTCAGGCAATTCTCCTGCCTCAGCCTCCTGAGTAGCTGGGATTACAGGCACGCGCCACCATGCCCAGCTAATTTTTTGTAGTTTTAGTAGAGACGGGGTTTCACCATGTTGACCAGGATGGTCTCGATCTCTTGACCTCGTGATCCACCCGCCTCGGCCTCCCAAAGTGCTGGGATTACAGGCGTGAGCCACCGCGCCCGGCCAATTTTTGTATTTTTAACAGAGATGGGGTTTTGCCATGTTGGCCAGGCTGGTCTCCAACTCCTGTTCTCAAGTGATCTCCCCACCTCAGCCGCTTTTATTATTGTTAATTAATTAATTTTTGGGACAGGAACTCCCTATGTTGCCCAGGCTGGTTTTGAACTCTTGGGCTCAGGGCTTCTCCTGTCTCAGCCTCCCAAAGTGCTGGGATTATAGGCGTGAGTCACTGTGCTTGGCCCCCAGATTTCTACCTGATTATTTGAAGGAAGGAACTAGGTTTTTAGAAAACACTACTAGTAGCATTAGTTATTTTTAGAATTCTGTTGATTTGTGGATTTTGAAGAGCTTCAGAGTTATTTGGAAGAAATACAATTACAGCTCTAGTCAAAATGCATGGATTTTAATACACATGAATCATGATTTTATTTCTGTGCCTGCCTTTAGAGCACAAACCTTGGGATATCTCTGAATTATAAACACCTGCCTTTTAGTGTGGCCAAATTTGAAGAGGAACCAATTGAGCTGGAAAGTGAACTATGTTACCCAAAAGACATGGCAGCCCTGGAATTTGCAAGATGTATTTGTGACTCCTAGGAAACTACTGAAATGTTTAGCTCTTTTGGCCAAATATGATCTAAGACCATTTGTTTTCAGGAATCTACTAGGATCAAATCTATGCATCAGGCCGGGCACAGTATCTCACGCCTATAATCCCAGCACTTTGGGAGGCTGAGGTGGGTGGATCACCTGAGGATAGGAGTTCAAGAGCAGCCTGGCCAACCTGGTTAAAACCAGTCTCTAGTAAAAATATACACATTAGCTGGGTGGGGTGGTGTGTACCTGTACTCTCAGCTACTCGGGAGACTGAAACAGGATAATTGCTTGAACCCAGGAGGGGGAGGTTACAGTGAGCCGAGATGACACTACTGCACTCCAGCCTAGGTGACAGAATATGACTGTCTCAAAAAGAAATAACTTAAAAACAAAGCTAAGCATCAGCATCATTGGTATAAACCTTCAAGATTGAAATGCACCCTAATAGAATATACTCCATAGTACCCAAGAATGATTCTGTTTTATCCTGCCTCTCGGCTGACCTTCAGTTCATTTACATGTTTTTGGTAAAAAGTGATAAAGAAATAAATACCTCTAAATATATATTTTAGAATAATAATGTTTAAACTGCATCAAAAATTTGGGAGACTTATGTGTAATTACAAAGTCTAACCAAGGTATGAGCTATACATGACATACATCAGCATGATGTTGAATAATATTTCAAACCACAGACCACATCCTTTTCATTGGGGAGTGATGAAATCAATTTAGTGAATCACTATCAATACTTTTTAAAAAATAAGGCCTGGTGCGGTGGCTCACACCTATAATCCCAGCACTTTGGGAAGCCAAGGTGGACGGATCACCTGAGGTCAGGGGTTCGAGACCAGTCTGGCCAACATGGTGAAACCCTATCTCTATTAAAAATACAAAAACATTTGCCGGGGCGCGGTGGCTCGTGCCTGTAATCCTAGCACTTTGGGAGGCTGAGGTGGGTGGATCATCTGAGGTCAGAAGTTCAAGACCAGCCTGGCCATCATGGTGAAACTCCATCTTTGTATATAAAAATTAAAAAAAAAAAAAAAATTAGCCAGGTATGGTGGTGCACGCCTGTAATCCCAGGTACTTGGGAGGCTGAGGCAGGAAAATCATTTGAACCTGGGAGGCCAAGTTTGCAGTGAGCTGAGATTGCTGCACTCCCACCTAGGAAACAGACTAAGACTCCATTTTAAAAAGAAAAGAAAAAAATAAAAATAAAAGGCTAGTCTTGGTGGCTCACATCTGTAATCCCAGCACTTTGGGAGGCCAAGGCAGGCAGATCATGATGTCAGGAGTTCGAGACCAACCTGACCAACATGGAGAAACCCTGTCTCTACTAAAAATACAAAAATTAACCGAGTGTGGTGGCGCATGCCTGTAATCCCAGCTACTCAGGAGGCTGAGGCAGGAGAATCACTTGAACCCAGGAGGCAGGTGTTGCAGTGAGCTGAGATTGTGCGACTGCACTCCAGCCTGAGTGAAAGAGCAGACTCCACCTAAAAAAAAAAAATGCAATAGAAAATTACATAATTAAACTTTTAATTTAGTTTTGGCTGGGCACAGTGGCTCATGCATGTATTCCTGGGCATTTTGGGAGGCCAAGGCAGGTGGATCACCTGAGGTCAGGAGTTCAAGACCAGGTTGGCTAACATGGTGAAACCCCGTCTCTACTAAAAATACAAAAATCAAAAATTAGCCAGGTGTGGTAGTGGGCACCTGTAATCCCAGTTAGGAGACTGAGGCAGGAGAATCACTTGAACCCGAAAGGTAAGGGTTGTAGTGAGCCAGAGTCACGATACTGCACTCCAGTTTGGGTGACAGAGCAAGACTCTGTTTCAAAAAAATTTTTTTTTAGTTTTATATATGCACATGTATTTGCACTGTCACAGTGTGTATTGAAAGCCACTAATATAAGACAGTGTGCTAGCCAGCAACAGCCTTTTAGTTGATAACCCTGAGAGGTTCTCCAGATGAAGAAGCAGTAAAAGCAAAATGGAGCTCGTCAGCCACATTGAATGAAATAAAATGAGTCCATCACTAAAATTCCAAGCATAATTCTCTCAGAATTTGGTCAGAACAACATGTGGCAGTGCCGGTAGATAAAGAACATACTGAGAACGGTATATCCTGAGTACAGCAGACTTCATATTCAGCAATTCCCATATTGGAAAAGGTGGAAAATAAAGCAACTAACTGCTAGATGATAATCAGAATTATGTTGCTTGTTTCATGACCAAGTATTCAGTTCTCAGCAACTATTTATAGTTTTTATAGTAATGCAAAATATTTGACACAACCAACTTTTTAAAAAAACTTACTGGAAAACATCTCCTTTTCCTTTATTTCTTTTTCCTTTTCCTATTTTTTTTTTTTTTTTTTTAGACAGAGTCTCACTCTGTCGCCCAGGCTGGAGTGCAGTGGCACAATCTCGGCTCACTGCAACGTCCGCCTCCCAGGTTCAAGCGATTCTCCTGCCCCAGCTTCACAAGTAGCTGGGATTACAGGCGTGCCCCACCATGCCTGGCTAATTTTTTTTGTAGTTTTAGTAGAGACGGGGTTTCACCATGTTGGCCAGGCTGGTCTTGAACTCCTGACTTCAGGTGATCCAACCGCCTCGGCCTTCCAGAGTGCTGGGATTACAAGCGTGACCCACCACGATGGGCCCCTATATGTCTTACAAAAATTTCTATCTTAAAAAAAATTTTTTTTTCTGCCAGGCGTGGTGGCTCATGCCTATAATCCCAGCGCTTTGGGAGTCTGAGGCGGGCGGATCATGAGGTCAGGCATTAAACACCAGCCCGACCAACATGGTGAAACCCCATCTCTATTTAAAAAAAACAAAAATTAGCTGGGTGTGGTGGTACATGCTTGTAATCCCAACTACTCAGGAGGCTGAAGCAGGAGAATCGCTTGAACACAAGAGGCAGAGGTTGCAGTGAGCTAAGATAACATCACTGCACTCCAGTCTGGTTGACAGAGTGAGACTCCACCTCAAAAAAAAAAAAAAAAAAAAAAAAAATTATTATATAGATTGGGTTTCACTGTGTTGCCCAGGCTAGTCTGAAACTCCTGGCCTCAAGTGATCTTCCCACCTTGGCCTCACAAAATGTTAGGATTACAGGCATGAGCTACCACCCCTGGCTGAAAATTTTCATCTTAAGCATTTTAAATTGCCTGCTACTTTTTCAGGAACCTAATTATTGTTTAAACAAATACATGAGTCAGTGATCAATAAATGACTATTTGACATTGCTCAATGAGAAACAGTAGTCCAAACCATGCACCTTTTTTCAAAAAGTGAATTCAGTTTTTTTATTATTGTTTTTTTTTTTTTTTTTTTTTTTTTTTGAGACGGAGTTTCGCTCTTGTTACCCAGAGGCTGGAGTGCAATGGCGCGATCTCGGCTCACTGCAACCTCTGCCTCCTGGGTTCAGGCAATTCTCCTGCCCCAGCCTCCTGAGTAGCTGGGATTACAGGCACGCACCACCATGCCCAGCTAATTTTTTGTATTTTTAGTAGAGACGGGGTTTCACCATGTTGACCAGGATGGTCTCGATCTCTTGACCTCGTGATCCACCTGCCTCGGCCTCCCAAAGTGCTGGGATTACAGGCGTGAGCCACCGCGCCCGGCCTATTATTGTTTTATTGTAGCTAAAAGAAATCCATATTTTTTTTCACTGTATCTCACAATTGTGAATTAAACATGTATATAGCTGCACATTTAGGTATTTCTTATCGTGGGGCTTATTGTTGATAAAACACAGAAGGCCGGGTGCGGTGGGTCACACCTGTAATCCCAGCACTTTGGGAGGCTGAGGGGGGTGGATCACGAGGTCAGGAGATCGAGACCATCCTGGCCAACATAGTGAAACCCAGTCTCTACTAAAAATACAAAAATTAGCTGAGCATGGTGGCGTGCGCGCCTGTGTTCCCAGCTACTTGGGAGGCTGAGGCGGAAGAATCGCTTGAACCCGGGAGGCGGAGATTGCAGTGAGCCCAGACCGTGCCATTGCACTCCAGCCTGGGTAACGAGCAAAACTCCATCTAAAAACAAACAAACAAAAAACACAGAACCCTCTTATCTAGATAAGCAAACTGAGGGGCTGGTTGGCCCAAGGTCTTGCAACTTATGTATTAACCTTCAGAGTGATCAAAGACATATAATTAGCCTTTATCTTTATGAAGTTATTTATCTAGACAACGTATTCTTTAAAAAGAACAACTATAAAATCATTGCAAAAAAAAAAAGTAAATGTAAAAGTTACTTATTACACTTGTTTAGTTATGGTCCCTTAATGGTATTTGAACCACAAACATTTTTATATGTATTAATTGAATAAAGGAATTATGATTTAGATCTTTTTTGTAGTGCCTCATGTGTAACTGTGGCCTAATGAGACTAGTTTCATTAGTACAGTACCAGGCACATAGTAGGCTATCAAACTGTTTATGGAATGAATCCATCAGAAAATATAAAATTAAATCTCAGACTTCATATTTAAGCCATTTTCCTGAATTTGTGGCCTATTTCTTTCAAGTTGTATCAGTTGTTATTTTAAAAATATGACTTTCATTCATTGTTTGTCAAGATGGGTATCTCACTATATTGCCCAGGCTGGTCTGGAACTCCTGGGTTCAGGCGATCCTCCCACCTTGGCCTCTCAAAGTGCTGAGATTATAGGCATGAGCCACTGCACCCAGCCTAGGTTGAGATTTTGTACTTTTGTTTAGTTCACTGAATTTTTCTGAAACCTTTTTGACAAATGTTTCCAGTAGTTAGTTTATAAACCAATGTATCAGCTGTTCTAAATTAAAAATTAAGATTATCAATTTGCTTAGTTTTTGCTGCACCTGTCCTATGGGTAGTGCCATTTCTCTCCCTTCACTACCCCCTTAGCCAGAAAGAATTTCCAGCTCACTAGAACAGATTGCCATCCCTCCCACAAATAAGCAAAGCCTTACACATTTGGCAGTACTGAAAAGGCTCCCTTCAAAAAGCTGAGTTAGAAGCTTCCCCCAGAACTCCTATGAGTTGGTGTGCTTATTCCAACAGCCCCTTCATCATTGACTTCATTAAACCCAGTCCTAGTTTGATAGGAAGAAATGGAGAGAGCCATCCTTTCAGAGACTTTAGCGATGGCTTTATCAGAGCACTCATTTATTTTAATCAGCATGCAGAGTAGGGCTCATCTGGGTAGCCTGTGCCCAGGTGGTGGGTGAGTAGATTCACCCCTCATTTGGCTGCTGCTGCTGTGCCCTGTGTTCTTCAGAAGTCGTTTCTCCACTGAGGCTGCCAACATGGAAGCTCTGACTGAGCACTGGGGACTGAATCCACCTGGAATGAGATGGTTTGCTTAAATCCATTTGTAAATGATAAAGTGCTTTACAAATGTTAGACATTATTACTGGTCTCTATGGGAGGGTGTCACTCTTTAGTACCTCTGTACCTTACCTTGGTAATGTAGATCTTTATATGCATCTCTCAAATACTTTGTGCTTCATTTTTATGAAGAGTGACACCACCTGCTCTCATTACCTTTATCAGCCCATTTAGCACACTCTCTCTATAAAAGTATTTTTGTGTAAGATATTTTCACTGATACAAGTTTCTGTGGCTTAAAAAGAAATTTTGACAATATCCCTTCAAATGCCAAAACTCTTTCAAAAGAGGCTAAATCCATCTTTTGTTCCTCCCAAGATGTATATGAAAATTTATTCCTCCCCAAGAGTATTTTACCTCTGCTTTTACTTCATGCGTTGCTGTTTGTTCCTGGGGGTGGAGGAAAGAGCGCAATAAAGTTGTGCATAGTTAATGCCATCAGTGTAGCAGATGCACGTGCACACACATGAACACACACAACTCTTTTCTTTGCTAGCAGCTAAGAGTAGTAAAGGCTGAGGGGTGTCGTGTTATTCACCTTCAAATAGAGTGACAGATGACACGTTGTTTTGTCATTCCACACTGTAGTAAAAAGCCATCATTAAAATCACCTTCTGAGGACAAATTTTTGAAAGATTACAAATCTGTAATGGCCTTCACAGTTTTTATATACCAAGCAAATTAAGTTATAAAGCAACATTTTTCAAGTGAATTAAAATGCAACTATACTACTTTATTACATCAACTCATATTATGCTGACTTTAGCTTTAAGTGAGCCATGTTAGTTTATAGTTTACATTTTCTTCTAAAGATTTACTTGTATTTTAATTTACGATAGGCACATCTTTGCTCAAATTATCATGGTCTGGCGTAGTAGTCAAACATCTGCGATGCTGTTGAGTCTATTCCACCTGTCATTCAATTGCTAACTGACAGTACTCCTAAATCCCATTTATTGAGAAAGGTATGACTTGTCTACACAGAATGCTTACCACCACTCACTGATCCTATTTTTGCTAGTCAAAAAACAGTTGAGTGATATATTCCACAAATCAATTTGTGGACACAACTTAGCTTGAGGTCTCCCCCCAACAACACTCTCCACAAGGAAATAGGTTTATTGTTTTATTTAATTATAAAAGCAATACATAAGAAGAGGGAGATGGTGTAATACATTGTATATGTAAGCCATTATAAACTTAGCAATTATAAATTTAAGCAGAAAGTTTGAATAAAACAATTTTTTAATTAAAAATCATCCAGAATCTATCACTTACACATCATCATCATTATTATTTTGTTGTCTCCTGTCAGACTTTTTCTCCTGTGCATATAAACACATAGATTGACCTCATTTTTTTGTTTTTAAAATACCTATCATACTACTTCTGTTTTGTAAACAGCCTTTTTTCCTTAAGAATATGTTAGACGGGGCCGGGCGTGGTGGCTCAAGCCTGTAATTCCAGCACTTTGGGAGGCCGAGGCGGGTGGATCACAAGGTCAAGAGATCGAGACCATCCTGGTCAACATGGTGAAACCTCGTCTCTACTAAAAATACAAAAAAATTAGCTGGGCATGGTGGCGCGTGTCAGTAGTCCCAGCCACTCAGGAGGCTGAGGCAGGAGAATTACCTGAACTCAGGAGGCGGAGGCTGCAGTGAGCCGAGATCGCGCCATTGCACTCCAGCCTGGGTAACAAGAGCGAAACTCCGTCTCAAAAAAAAAAAAAAAAAGAATATGTTAGACGTCTTTGGACAGCAGTGCGAGGATTTTTTCTGGTCAGTGTTTCTCTCTTACCATCCTGTACTCCTCTCAAATTCTGTTTTTTACAATGGGAATTTATTATAGCTCAGGGCATCGTCATCACAAAGTCCCTTGTGAGAGTATTCATCATTTTGGTTTTTCAGTGTAAAAAATCATTGAATTGTAGTTACCCTTGCCAAAAGATAAAAAATGAAGCAATTACATATTCCCCCAAGATGGCTGAAATTTGTCCTGTAAATTAACCATTTAAGAAATTCGTCACAAAGGTCAATTATGTCAGATCTGTAATTTTGTTAAGGTTCAGATACACCTGGATACTATCTATTCCTTAACTTTAGTGAGGTGGTGGTTATTGAAATGGGAGTGATCAGCAGTTTGCTTGAGAATAGCAACTAGACATGCACTGTCCCTTTACTGTCCTATGCTGCAGCACTCTCCGCAGAAGCCAAAACAGGGGAGGTGGCAGGAGAAGCCAGTTCATAACACTGACGTTGGGAATGGTTGCCACCTTGGGTTCGCCAGAATATAAGGCATTATTCAGAAGACTGAAGGATACTGTATGGCATTGCTGTAGAGTCACATTTCAACATATGACCCAAACTGAAGAGAAGAGCGTTTTTTTTTTATTTGCATGTGTAGGTAAGCAATGCTGCTATTCTTGCAGTCACCAGCAATGCAGAAAGTTATCCGCTGTTTAATTGCTCTGCAGATGGCTAAAGTAAATTATTTAACATTGATGCTGACTGTTGCATAATCTAAAACAATGTTTCAGGATACAGCAAGTCAGTGTTTCAGAGGCCTCTGTTTTTGGTTAAACAGGTCTTTGCATGTGCTCTGGGTTGGGTTTTGTTGTTGAACTAAAACCTACTTTCTTCCAAAATATTTAGGCACACAATTTTAAAAACGCTGTAATCTTGATGTCCGTACTATGCCTTTCAACTACCCAAGACTTGTACTGAATATAGCATAATACAGCAGTATAAAAGAAGAATAAATTAACACTTACTGAAACTTATGTTCCAGATTCTCTTCTAAATGCTCTATGTATTTACTCTTTAGAGATACTCACAATATGGCCAACTTAGTACCATTATTTGTTTGATGCAACTTGGCAGTTAAGCCTGATATCGTTCAGAATCCAGTATGTATAAATCTTTTCCAAGCATTAGAGCGCTTCAAGAATCAGAGCTCAGCAGTGTTGCCTTAATTGACTGAAGTAGGACTTCTTTGTCAGCTGATGGGGTGGTCTAACAGTCATAATGGTTGTGAAAAATGGGAATTGTACTATAATTCTAGGTATCGAAACCAAGGGGAATTTGGTACAAAAAGTTTCACAAAGAAATTAGCCAGTAAAATTCAGTTAGAGGGAAAGTTCATGTGAAGACAACAGACAAAAATGAATAGATGAGCAAAGATGTTCCATCAGAATTTACAGAAAGCACTTTTCAAGTTTACATGCCTAATTATAAATACTAAGACTTGCATTGCTAAAAGCTTAGAATTGTGGGGCTGGAGGAGACCTTAAGGAATCATCTTTTCCAACTCCCTTTATTGCAATTCATTGCATTGAGTTGAAGAAAATCAAAGCTCAGAAAAATTGATTTGCCCAAATCTCACAATCAAATTATTAGTAGACCTAGGAATAGAATCTAGATTCTCTGGCTGCCAGTATTCTGCTATGTTTTGTTTTGTTTTTTATAGTTCTCTAATCTGTTGAGCTTCCAACGGTAGCTCACATGGAGTGTCTTTTAACTCCCCACCCCCCAATAGAAAGTGTTTGCTTGCCCCATGGGCCTAAGGAACAAAAGTCCTGGAATCTTTGTCAAGAATGCACTTATCTAGAGCACCAGGCCTCTGGATTCTCCTTTGGCTGCCATTATCTCTTCCAGCACTTTGAGTTGCCTGAACATGCATTCCTCAAGAGTCTGAGGCGGGAAAATGTTATTAACCAAGTCTTTTTTCTTTTCTTTTCTTTTTTCTTTTTCTTTTTTTTTGGGGGGGCGGTGAGGGGGATGCAGTTTTACTCTTGTTACCCAGGCTGGAGTGCAATGGCACAATCTCGGCTTACTGCAACCTCCGCCTCCTGGGCTCAAGCGATTCTCCTGCCTCAGCCTCCCAAGTAGCTGGGATTACAGGCATGTGCCACCACACCTGGCTAATTTTGCATTTTTAGTAGAGATGGGATTTCTCCATGTTGGTCAGGCTGGTCTTGAACTCCCAACCTCAGGTGATCAGCCTGCCCTGGCCTCCCAAAGTGTTGGGATTACAGGCATGAGCCACTGTGCTTGGCCTAACCAAGTGTTTTCTAAATGTAAGTATAGCAGTATTTAAACAGGTGAATTATCTGGGGTAGTAAGCAAAAAAAAAGGTCACATTATTAAATGAGCCTACTAAATTGTGAGTGGCTGGTAGCCTTGTGTTCTTTCTAGAAATATTTGCAGTTTTAAAGAAAGGCGATACTTAAACACATCTTTCTTTGGTATAATTTTAAAAATAAACATTTCAGGCAATGAAAAGAGATTGATACGTTCACTGGGTAAGTCACCCTTATCTGGAACATTTCAACTTCCCTGGGCTTTTCTTGCTTTTTATAGTCTATTCCCTTCCTCGACTTTTTAACTCAAAGAAGTCTAAAGCTTTTTCCTTAATGGTTGTCATTGGCTAGGAAGGTGTGTTGAGTTCAAGTGAATATAACCATTTGTCAGTACAGGTCATTTATGAATTATGAACTTAAAAGGACAGGTTTGCTCAATGAGAAAAAGAGAGAACAAAATGTTCTTGTTACTTCTGCCTGTTCTGGAATTTCAGGGAAGTAAAGGAACACTCTGGTTATCCACAGCCAGATCCACTGTTAAAAGTTCATGCCATCATTTTGACATTTAGTGTTAGACTTTCTCTTTGTAAATCCCTCTTCACATTACCAGTACTGGTCTCAGAGCTCAAACTGTTTCAAAACCATAACATTTCTTAGTGAGTGATTGATCTGTATTATGTGTCCAGCCATCAGGGGGATCTTGGGATGTTGCTTGTGTAAACTGTAATCCAATCTGATGCTGTGCGTTTAGTTACAGTCTTTCATAGACCTATTGGCGATACTCAGTCCTCCTGGATTTGGGAATAGGGCTTATCTGATACCTTCAGGGGAAAAAAAATCCATTCATTTTTCTCTCTTCTCCACTTAAATAACTCAACTTATGTGGTAACACTGTAGGATCATTGTCCTTCCAGGTCCTCTGTAGCTCATACTGCTACAATATTTCTTAAGTATTTGGTTACCTAAAGGACAATACGATTAAAAAAAAAAAAAACAGACTTTGTATAGGTCTTACAAATTAACCCATCTGCAAAGAGCTAGGAAAAAAATATGCCTTTAATCCACAAAAATTTCATATCAGCAATTCTGTGTATGTTATGTAGTATAAGTGTAAATATAAATTTGGAGATAAATGCTCATGTGTTAAAATGTTAAAGCAAGTGTTTCTACAAATTAATATAATTTGCCTCTAAGAAAATGTTTATTAAACCCAGGGTACCTGAGATTGAAGTATCTTGTTGTTTAGGTCTGTATTCTTTGGCTTAATAATGTCTTCAGTTACAAGAATGATAAAAGCTGAAACAAAATCCTTTAATTCAATCAGAACGGAGCTGAATTTTCGGAAGCAAAGAGTGGAAATCTGATACAGGACTGCATAACATAGGAAGTTAAATATACAAGATATTAAGACGTGTAAGAAGCGGATGGGGTTGCCTTGAGGAATTCTTACTTGAAATGGCTGCATTGAACATTATCATAAATACCACTATTTTATCCTCTCAAATTAAGATGCTTTATGCAAACTACTCTAAATTGTACAGTAGTTCCAAAGAGACCATTTACTGTTTTCTGCTTGTTTTACATCCTGGAACAAGTTCAAAGCTTTTGATTTCACTTGATTTCAAAAAAAAAAAAAAGCCTGAGCCTTGAAAAATAATACAGGTTTGATTAATATGATTTCAGTATTGCAGTTCTGTAAAAATGTTCAGTGTTTATGGTACATTTGACCAAGGGGCCCCACAGTAAATATATTCACAGTGCATTTTAAGTGCAACAGAATGAACATATTTAAAAGGTTAGCTATTCTTTTGCTTTTGCTTTTTCTTTTTTTTTTCTTTTTTTTCTTTTTTCTTTTTTTGCTTTTTTGTAGTAAGTATAAAAGTTAGCATTGTAATTGCTCCCAGAATGGGAGTACTGAAAAAATATCCACCTGACAGAAATAAACATGCAGAAAATAAATTGAGTTAAGATTTCATTAGTTATCTGAAATGTAAGCTTATGTTCAAAATGGCTATTACTTGATTTTCATGTATATTAGTCAAATGCTATGCTTATAAGATTTTTTTTTTGGCTTGAATTATGACTGAAAAAATGTGGGTTTTAATATCCAGGTGGGCAATGCCGTTTGCTGAGATCTTTGCGCATAGCATCATTTTTTTCTGTCAAGCACAGATTCTGCCTTGCCATTGAGCCTTCTAAAGCATTCTGAGGTAACAGTGGAGATATATTTTAAAAATTTTTTTCTTCTTCTCGCTATTTAGGTTGTGGAACTTTTAGCAAGTGCTCTTATGGACTTGGTACAAGGAGTATATCATGAAAATTCTACTTCAGCAAAGGTAATGGATTTCAGAGACATAAAATGTTACGTTATAAACCCTCATGGTAAAACTAGAATAACAAAAATGTCATTCTTGTTTTGTGTTTAAATTGTACGTGGCTTTTTTTTTTTTTTTTTTTTTTTTTAAGATTAGTGTTTTGGCTACAAATTCATGGCCACACGCTTAGTACATAGCAGATTTAGCCAATTAAAACAACCTCTTATCCTCTGGCTGGATTCACAGTCTGTTCAATCTGCAGCAGCCCAGTAGACACTGGGATGCTTGTGGCTGGCAGGTAGCAGTGTCACAGGCAGGTAGGCTGAAGGAGCAGCTTGTGCTGAAGCTGCTGGGCCCAGCCTTTCCCCAGAGGAAGGGTCCTTCCATGTCACAGAGGAATGGACCTTGATCCCAAGAAGATGTCTGTTGGAGAGGTGGGGTGGGGGTATCTTTTATATATAAGATCCAGAATTTACTACATTATTAGATTCTTTATGATAAGAAGTGGGATGATTGCACAATTGGATTATTTTGATTAATTTTATAGGTCTAGAATTAAGATTTTTTTGACTCATTTAGCAGGACATCTTAAGAAAGATTTTATTTCCTTAAAATGCAGTTATTTCATTTTGGTAGGATATTAGATGTGAAGTAATTGCTTCATTGACCACTACCATCATTTAACATGGTAGATACTATTATATAATAGCTCCTATCTTAGCGTTTCATTATTCTAACTTCTTTAGCTTCTGTATTAGCAAAATTTCACTCACTGCAAATTAGAAAAGGTATGCACGTATGCACATCTTAAGCCTTTTGACGTTTTCATTTGAAAAAAGAAAGATAAATTTTACTAGAAGTGAAACATAGGGCATGAGCAGCTTGGATAAGAAATTTGAAATTTAAAAGTATAACCCAGGGACCCTGGGTGGCTCAGAGACTAGTTATAGTATATGAAGAACTGTACTTTGGACATCTGCTAACATTTGGTTCTAGTAGCCACAGTTCCTACTAGGCACATCTAACCTCACACAAACAGCATATTGGTATGCAGGGACCTCACAGGATGGATAACCACAGTGGACATTTCAAAGACATGCAAGTTCACTACTATGAATGAAGGTTAATATCTGATTGTAAAATGGGTGACTACTGGTCTAGTTACACCTGTAGAAAGTCACCTTGTATAGATAGTATGATGAAGATGACAAGAGCTAAGCAAATAACCCTGTAGTGATTTGCCTGTGTTTCTTCATTTAATCGTCACAGAAATCCTGAAAGATACATAGTACTGCTAACCCAGTTTTACAGATATGAACACTGAGGTTGAGAAAAGATTAAATAATTTTCCCAGTGTCATACAACTTATTAGATTTGAACTCAAGAGCCCAGACTCTGAACCTCTTACTCTACTGTCTCTGTGAAACTGGAAAAGTTCCTCTGTCCCTGTCACAGGGCATGCGGCTCACTTCTTCAGTGCCCCGCTGCTCAAACCTCTAGGGGAACATACAGATAGGCAGGTTGTGGGGCTCTGACTCCATGGCAGTGTCTAGGGGTGAATGTTTACAGCTCCTGAAACCCCAGTGGGTATATGTTACAGGGTGCCCTTTTAATTTAGCCATGTGATAGGCGGCTTGTGTTAGTCCATAACCCACTTCCTTATCACAAGAACAGAGAGATTGCTGTATCCTGGGGTTCCCTTGGTGTACCAGAAAAATTGGATCACACAGCCAGGCACTGTGGCTCACACCTGTAATCCCAGCACTTCGGGAGGCCAAGGCAACAGATCACATGATCAGGAGTTTGAGACCACCCTGACCAACTTAGTAAAACCCAGTCTCTATTAAAAATACAAAAATTAGCCAGTCACGGTTGTGCATGCCTGTACTTCCAAGTACTCGGGAGGCTAAGGCAGGAGAATCACTTGAACCCAGGAGGTGGAGGTTGCAGTGAGCTGGGATAGCGCCACCGCACTGCAGCCTGGGCAACAAGAGTGAAACTGCCTCTCAAAAAAAAAAAAAAAAAAGAATTGGATCACATGTGGGCTTGGAGAATGAGTGCAAGGTTTTATTCAGTAGAAGTAGCTCTCAGCAGATGGGGGAGCCAGAAGGGAGATGGTTTTCCCCTGGGGTTGGGCCACTCAGCAGCCTGGGCTCCCCTACTGCCCCAGCCAAATTCCATGTGGTTCTGCCAGTGGATGGCCTGCCTTCCTGCCGACGTCTGTGGGTATGCTCTTGGGCCAGCGTGCTCCACTCCACGTCCTCTCGCGTCCAGCCACTTGTCTTCTTCCACCAACGTGTTCCTCTCGCCGTCCAGCAGCTTCCATCTTCTTTCACAAATCCTCTCCTCTCCAGGTTCAGCCGCTTGTGTGTCTGTCCACTAGGGTCTAGGGTTTTTATAAGCCCAGGATGGGGGCGTGGCAGGCCAGAGTGGTCTTGGAAAATGTAACATTTGGACATAAAAGGAGGAGCACCTGTCCTCCCCTAGGTGTGTGGGAGTGGAGCCCTAGCCAGGGACCTGCCTTTCTCTACCCAGCACTTCCCCATCCCCCCTCCCATATCATCTGTACTTTAGTGAAACCTGATTTGATAGCATCTGCCTGCCATACCTGAGATCTCACTATGTGATAATTATAGTGACTAGTTCTGGCTGTTGAGACATTGTTTTCCCTTGGGATATTTCCCGGGTGTTCAACTTAGTTCCATATAAGATATTTATATTTTACAATTAAATATGTTAATTTTTACATGAAAGTGTTATTGTTGGTTTTAAGGTTCTTAATTGATCTACGCTTACCATTTGTCCACTATAATTAGCTCAGTTCATTAATAATTTTGTGACCATGTATTAAGTACTTTTGTGTCAGGCAGACCTAACAGCAACAACAATCAATGATTAGATAGCCCTTTACAGTTTGCTTATACTTTCTTTGTACACAGTCACCTATGAAAAGGGTGACATTTTTGGTATTCCCATTTATAGAGGAAAAGCTTGAAATTCAAACAAAACAAATGGCAAGAAAAGTATAGTGTCTGAAAATTGTTTGTTAATATGTTTCACAGTTCAAAATGAACCCAGGTTTTTTTTGTTTGTTTGTTTGTCTTTTTTTTGCGACGATGTTTCTCCATGTTGGCCAGGCTGGTCTCGAACTCCTGACCTCATGATCCACTCGCCTTGGCCTCCCAAAGAGCTGGGATTACAGGTATGAGCCACCAAGCCCAGCCATGAACCCAGTTTTTTCTTGATTCTAAGTCTCATCCTTTTTCTAATATTTTCAATGTGTTTCTTCCTGAAAAAGAGAAAAGAAGCAACAAAGTATTTGAAGGGCTGTTGATTGTACTTGAACCACCACTTAGCAATCACCAATTGCTGACTTTATTTAAATACAGTGATTCAGAGGAATGCTAACCTTCATTAGCTACATTTTACTAAAGACACTCCATAGCAATGCTTCATTCATCTGTCCTCTTTCCCTGCCACTTCCTCATAGCCCTTTTATAAGCAGTTAAGGCTTGCGTGGTGGCTCACACCTGTAATTTCAGTACTTTGGGAGGCCAAGGCAGGAGGATCATGAGGTCAGGAGTTGAGACCAGCCTGACCAAAATGGTGAAACTCTGTCTCTACTAAAAATACAAAAATTAGCTGGGCATGGTGGTGCGCACCTGTAATCCCAGTTACTCAGGAGGCTGAGGTAGGAGAATCGCTTGAACCCGGGAGGCAGAGGTTGCAGTGAGCAGAGATTGTGCCACTGCACTCCAGCCTGGGCAACAGAGCAAGACTCCATCTCAAAAATTAATTAATTAATTAAGCAGTTAAATTTCTGAAAATAGCCAAACCATTTAAAGAGCCATTCATTTTAAATAATGGAAACAAGATGGCATGGTGGCTTAAGCCTATAATCCCAGCACTTTGGGAGTCTGAGGTAGGAGGATCCCTTGGGGCCAGGAGTTCAAGACTAGCCTGGGCAACATATGAAGACCCCATCTTTACAAAAAATAAAACAATTAGCTGGGTATGGTGGCCCCTGCTTGCTCAGGATGCTGAGGTGAGGCAGGAGGATCACTGGAACCCAGGAGTTTGAGATTACTATAAGCTGTGGTAGCACCACTATTCTCCAGCCCGGGTGACAGAGCAAGACCCTGTCTCTTAAAAAATAATAATTTTTTTTAAAAGAATGGAAACAAAAATGCATAAGTTGAACTGCAGTAGTGGGAGTGCTTCTTGACGCCTCCATTTGTCCCTCAGGTGCAATTTAGGTTAACCACAGCAGCCCAAGAAGTACCTCAGATGCAAGAGAGAGAGCACTGCCCCCACATGGAGTGCTGTCAAGGTTTTCATGTTCTGGCAGGGCTGGGAAGCAGCCATGAGTGGAGGTGGTGTGGGAAGAGAGGCCACCTCTTCGGATCTCTGTTGCACAACCTCCGTAGCCTTGGGCCAATTTAGTACACAAAAGAATTGCTTTGTGATTTCAAAGAAGCTGCAAACTATTTCATCTCTCTAGGGATAAGAGGATACAATAGCAGTCTGTTTTCTATATGGCAGCTTAATGCAGTGGTGGAGATCCTGGATAGCAGGAAAATAGCTTTTTGTTAAGTAGCATATATGTGACTTAGATAGATGCATAACAACAAATGGAGGGAAATTGGGACTGGATACATTAGAAGTCACCTTCTCCAAAAGAAGTTTGTAATCCTAGCTGCTGGGGAGGTTGAGGCAGGAGAATCACTTGAACCTGGGAGGCAGAGGTTGCAATGAGCCATGTCACACCACTGCACTCCATCCTGGACAACAGAGCAAGACTCTGTCTCAAAAAAAAAAAAAGGGAAAGTACATGTTTATTAAATAAAAATTGAAAACAAAAAAAGGTCGAGGAAAATAAAAATTATTTTATAAAACCATCCTGCAGAAATGAATCATGATTGTATTTTCATATATTTTGTTCTAGATTTTATTCTGTATTTCTTCCAATTTTGAGTTATTATTGCATATAACACTTTGCATATTGATTTACTTTCCAGTATAATCATTTTTGTCGGCCGAGCGCGGTGGCTCACGCCTGTAATCCCAGCACTTTGAGAGGCTGAGACAGGCAAATCACGAGGTTAGGAGATCAAGACCATCCTGGCCAACATGGTGAAACCCTGTCTCTACTAAAAATACCAAAAGAAATTAGCTGGGCATGGTGATGCATGCCTGTAAGCCTAGTTACTCAGGAGGCTAAGGCAGGAGAATCGCTTGAACCAGGGAGTTGGAGGTTGCAGTGAGCTGAGATTGCACCACTGCACTCCAGCCTGGCAACAGAGTGAGACTACATCTCAAAAAAAATATTTTATTTTAGTCATTAAAAGTCTTAAAAAATATAATTTCAGCAGGCCGGGCACAGTGGCTCACGCCTGTAATCCCAGCATTTTGAGAGGCCAAGGCAGGCATATCACGAGGTTAGGAGATTGAGACCCATTCTGGGTAACATGGTTAAAACCTATCTCTACTAAAAATACAAAAAATTCCCCGGGTGTGATGGCACGTACCTGTAGTCCCAGCTACTCAGGAGGCTGAGGCAGGAGAATCATTTGAACCTCGGAGGCAGAGGTTGCAGTGAGCCCACATCACACCACTGCACTCCAACCTGGGCAACAAAGCAAGACTCCATCTCAAATATATATATATAAAATATATATACACACACACATATATATAATTTTATTGATTGTTTAATAGTTCTTCACATTGTTACACTGTAATTTACTGAACCATTTCACAATTTGGGGGTGTTTACTTTGTTTCCAATTTTTTGTGTTTTTCTTTTTTTTTTTTTTTTTTTTTTAGCGAACAGCTCCTTGCTATAGGTTTTGCTTTTTTGAGACGGAGTCTCTGTCACCCAGGTTAGAGTGCAGTGGCACAATCTTGGCTCACTGCAACCTCTGCCGCCTGGGTTCAAGAGATTCTTCTGCCACAGCCTTGTGAGTAGCTGAGATTAAAGGTGTGCACCACCATGCCCAGCTATGTTTTTATTTTTAGTAGAGACGGGGTTTCACCATGTTGGCCAGGCTGGTCTCGAACTCTAATTCCTAACTTCAAATGAGCCTCCCACCTCAACCTCCCAATTGCTGGGATTACAGGCATGAGCCACCATGCCCGGTCTGGTTCCAATTTTCTTTACTAAATTAAACAATATTGTGATAGCACCTTAGTGTATATAACTTTGCTCAACTTCATACTATTTGCTGAAAACAAAAAACAAACCAAAAAAAAAAAAAAAAAAAAAAAAAACCACAAGCCAGGTGCAGTGGCTCACCTCTGTAATCCCAGCACTTTGGGAGGCCAAGGCAGGCATATCACAAGGTCAGGAGTTCAAGACCAGCCTGGCCAACATGGCGAAACCCCATCTTTACTAAAAATACAAAAATTAGCTGGGCATGGTGGCAGGTGCCTGTAATCTCAGCTACTGGAGAGGCTGAGGCAGAAGAATCGTTTGAACCTCTGCTCACAGGCAGAGGTTGCAGTGAGCTGAGATCGCACCATTGCACTCCAGCCTGGGTGACAGGGTGAGACTCCATCTCAAAAAAATCCTGAAAGTGAGATTCTTGAATCAAGAAGTAAGAATATTTTCAGTGTATCTCTGCAGAAAAGGACTACCGGAAAACCTGCTTATAAGGTTGATCATTGGCTCGCATCGAAGATACTGGATTTTGGGAGTGTTCCTACCATTCTCCAAATGATAAGAATGGCTCATAGTGGCTAAAACTGTTTCTACAAACAATATGGTTTATACTGAATACCTGCTTTCCTTCTAGGAGTCTGGAATTTTGCTACATGCTAGGCAGAAAATGCCTACCTACATGACCAGCCCCAATAAAAACCCTGACCACTAAGTCAGTCTCCAATAAATTTCCATGGTAGACAATATTTTGTATATGTTATCACAATTCATTCTTGGAGGAATTAAGCACACTTTGCGTGACTCCACTGAGAAGGGATCCTTGGATGTTTACACCTGGTTTCTTCCAGACTTCATCATCCTATGGGGCTTTTTCTTTTTCTTTCTTTCTTTTTTCTTTTCTGAGATGGAGTCTCACTCTGTCACTCAGGCTGTAGTGCAGTAGCATGATCTTGGATCACTGCAACCTCTGCCTCCCGGGTTCAAGCAGTTCTCTGCCTCAGCCTCCCAAGTAGCTGGGATTACAGGTGTCTGCCACCACACCCAGCTAATTTTTGTATTTTAGTAGAGACTGGGTTTCACCATCTTGGCCAGGCTGGTCTTGAACTCCTGAGCCTTGTGATTCACCTGCCTTGGCCTCCCAAAGTGCTGAGATTACAGGTGTGAGCCACCTCGCCCAGCTGGGGCTTTTTCTTTTTAGTGGTTTTGCTTTGTATCCTTTCACTGTAAAAGGGTTGTTACTGTGAATTGGACTATATGCTGAGTAACATGAGTCATCCTAACAAATCATCAAACCTGGGGGTGGTCTTGGGGACCCCGAACACACTCATTTTTCTGATTGTTTATTGTTTATTTTCCACCCACTCCTGATCCTTCCTGAGGAATTTAATCAAAGTCCTCTACAAAAGCAGTGTCTCTGACTCATTGTGATGTTGAGATGGGGAACAGGACACTTCTTTCCTGTCTCTAGAGGTTCAGTTCTTATTGGCTTGGCCTCAGTCTCAAGAAAGTGAGAGGGTTTTAAAAGAGAATCCAATTGTCTTGGGAAATAACTGATTTTAACAAGTCACTTAAGTTCCAAAGATCCAGACTATTTTTTTCAAGCACAGATCATATTAATACTTTCAGTATCAGTCAGTGGATTATAATGATGAATATCGTTATGTTTTTGTGGGGCAAGATAATTCTGGCCATTTCTTTTCTTTTCTTTTTTTTTTTTTTTTTTTTAGAGCTGGAGTCTTGCTCTGTAACCCAGGCTGGAGTGCAGTGGCACGATCTCAGCTCACTGCAACCTCCGCCTCCTAGCTTGAAGTGATTCACCTGCCTCAGCTTCCCACATAGCTGGAACTACAGGCATGTGTCACCATGCCTGGATAATTTTTGTATTTTTTATTAGAGATGAGGTTTCAGTGTATGTTGGCCAGGCTGGTGTCAAACTCCTGACCTCAGGTGACTTGCCCACCTCGGCCTCCCGAAGTGCTGGGATTACAGGTGTAAGCCACCATGCCTGGCCTATTTGCTTTTCTTTATGCTTATATTCCTTTTGCTCACAGGCAGCTTTCAAGTAAAGTATAAAAATAAGAGGCCAGGGCCAGACACAGTGGCTCATGCCTGTAATCCCCACTTTGGGAGGCTGAGGCAAGAGGATTCCACCTGAGGTCGGGAGTTTGAAACCAGCCTGGCCAACAAACATGGTAAAACTCCATCTCTACTAAAAATACAAAAGTATCTGGGCATGGTGGCAGGTGCCTGTAATCCCAGCTACTTGGGAGACAGAGGTTATAGTGACCCAAGATCATGCCGTTGCACTACAGCCTCAGCAACAAAAGTGGAACTCTGTCTCAAAAATAAATAAATAATAAATAAAAATAAGAGGCCAGGAGTAGTGGCTGATGTCTGTAATCCTAGCAATTTGGGAGAACAAGGTTGGGCAATCACTTGAGCCGAGGATTTTGAGACCAGCTTGAGCAACATGGCAAGAACCCATCTCTACAAAAATTAAAACATTAGCCAGACATAGTGCTATGCCGGTAGTCCCAGCTACTCGGGAGGCTGAGGTAGAAAGATTGCTTGAGGCTGCAGTGAGCCATGTATGTGCCACTACACTCCAGCCTGGATAACAGAATGAGAATCTGGGTAACAGAATGAGACCCTATCTCAAAAAAAAAAAAAAAAAAAAAAAATTTAGTCCACTAGGAAGTTAAGGATTGTCTTCTACCTACAAAGCCCTGTGCTGCCATATAAAATATAGTAAAAAGATGAGCCAAACGAGTTTTCCTCATTAAGAAAAATAATAGGAGGGTAATGTGAATGAGAAGTCACATCTAGTTGGGGAAATCAGAAAAGGCATCAAAAAGAATGTTATATTTGAGATAGACATTAAAGATTGAGAAGCATCCCAGGCAGAGGAAATAGTATGATGAATGCAAAGAAAGAAAGCTTTTTTTTTTTTTTTTTTGAGATGGAGTTTTGCTCTTGTTGCCCAGGATGGAGTGCAATGGTGCGATCTCGGCTTACCACAGCCTCCACCTTCTGGGTTCAAGCAGTTCGCTGGGATTATAGGCATGCACCACCACGCCTGGCTGGCTAATTTTGTATTTTTAATAGAGACAGGGTTTTTCCATATTGGTCAGGCTGGTCTTGAACTCCCAACCTCAGGTAATCCACCTGCCTCAGCCTCCCAAAGTGCTGGGATTACACGCATAAGCCACCTCTCCAGGCCAAGAAAGCATATTTGAGATCCAGGCTTCTTTCACATAGGATGTAAAGGACTAATGAAAAGTAATATTGCAAAAGCCAGTGTTTATAACACATGGTAGAAGATCTGTAATGCCAGAATGTATTAGTTTCTTTTTCCTAAATTTTTTTTTTGAGAAGGAGTCTTGCTCTCTCACCCAGGCCAGAGTGCAATGGCGTCTAGGTTCAATGGCGTCTAGGCTCATGCAATGGTATTCTAGGCTCACTGCAACCTCCCCCTCCCAGGTTCAAGTAATTTTCCTGCCTCAGCCTCCAGAGTAGCTGGGATTACAGGCACCTGCCACCACACCCAGCTACTTTTTGTAGTTTTAGTAGAGACCGTGTTAGCCAGGCTGGTCTCCAACTCCTAATCTCCTGATCCTCCCACCTCAGCCTCCCAAAGTTCTGGGATTACAGGCATGAGCCACCATGCCCGGCCAGTAGTGAACTCTTTTAGCTTTTGTGTGTCAGAAATGTATATTCACTGGTATAGAGTTCTAGGTTGACAATTTAGTTTTCCTTCAGCATTTTTAAAGATGTTGCTCCATTGTTTTCTTGCTTTCATTATTTTCAACAGGAAAGTTACTGCCATCTTTATCTTTGTTCCTGTCATCATAAATAGATTATCATATGCTTTCATGTTCTTTTTTTTGTGTTTCTTCTGCTTGGAATTCATTGGGCTTCTTGGTTCTGTGAGTTGATTGCTTTCATAAAACTTGGCGGAAAAGTTATTATTTCTTCAATTTTTTTTTTCTGGCTTTTCTTTTCTCCTCTTTTAGAGGGGCCCCAATCACATAATAGGCTGCTTTAACTTGTCCCAGAGTCACTGATTCTTCTTCTTTTTTAATATTTGTGATTCATTTTGGATAATTTCAGTTGGCGTGCATTCAAGCAGACCAGTTTATATGTTCTGTGTTTCTACTTAATATGCTCTGTGTTTCTTCTACTTCCTTGTCCATATGGAATATAGTTATAAGAACTGTTTTAATATCCCTCTCTACTAATTATATCATCTGTGTGATTTCCTGGGTTGGTTTCAATTGACTGATTTTTTTTTTTTTCTCATTAGGGGTTGTATTTCCCTGCTTTTTTGCAACTTGGTTATTTTTGGTTGGGTGCCAGACATTGTGAAATTTCTTTGATGGATTCTAGATAGTTTTGTATCACTATAAATATTCTTGAGCTTTCTTCTTGAATGTGGTTACTGAAAACAGTTTGATTGTTTCGGGTGTAACTTTTGTTACTTTTAAGCTTTATTAGGCACGACTGGAATAACATTTAGTCTAAGGCTAATTTTTTTTTTTTTTTTTTTTTTGAGACGGAGTTTCACTCATGTTACCCAGGCTGGAGTGCAATGGCGTGATCTCGGCTCACCGCAACCTCCGCCTCCTGGGTTCAGGCAATTCTCCTGCCTCAGCCTCCTGAGTAGCTGGGATTACAGGCACGCACCACCATGCCCAGCTAATTTTTTGTAGTTTTAGTAGAGACGGGGTTTCACCATGTTGACCAGGATGGTCTCGATCTCTTGACCTCGTGATCCACCCGCCTCGGCCTCCCAAAGTGCTGGGATTACAGGCTTGAGCCACCGCGCCCGGCCAAGGCTAATTTCTTTCACTATTAAAGCAAGACTTTTCTGAGTACTTTACTGATGCCCTGTGAAGTTTGAATTTTTTCCACTCTGACTTGTGGAACAGGAACAGGAATTATTCCCAGCCCTGTGTGAGCTCTAGGGATTATTTCTGCTGTTCTTTTGGGTGATTCTTTCCCGGACTTTAGTAATTTATTTGTACTATGTACTGGTAATGCTCAGCTAGACTTTAGGGAGGATCTGTGTATATCTTCAGAGATCTCTCTGCAGCTCTCTCTTCTTGTGTACTCTGTTCTATGGACCTTAGCCCCTAACTAACCCTTTTAGCCTCTCTAGACACCCAGGTTCAGCATCTCAACTCAAAGGTACTGTTAGTTTCCTCTGCATCCTGGCATTCTCTCCAGGCAGAAGCTGGAACAATTATGAAACTCATTTATTTCCCATTTCTCGGGTGTCACTGTCTTTTGTTTCCTGATTTCAAAGGGCTTATAACTTTTGTTTCATATATTTTCTTCAGTTTTTAGCTCTTTCAAACAAGAAAGAAAACCTAATCCCTTTTGCTCTATCTTGGCTGGAAGTGCTAATTTTCAGGACTTTTAAAATTTTATGTTATAAAAATAACAAATATAACATTTCCCTCCTATGAATTTTATGGTGCTGTTGCATTGCTGGTACCATAAGTGCTTGTTTAGTATGTCTATTGGGTACATTGGCCGTGGTAATAAGAAATCAAAAATGACACCAATGTTTTGCATCCAATTGACCAGAAAAGATGATGATATAGTTGCCAGCCAAAGAGGATTGGTTTTAGAGAAAGCAGATAAATTTAGTTGAGGTCGAATTAATGTTGAGGTGCTGGCAAACTCTCCAGATGAAAGAGTAAAGAGCTCCAGAAAGGTGATTTGGGAATTCATCTTTGTAGACTGATAGGCAAAAGAGTTTAGGTAGACCCCCCCGCAAAAAAAAAAAAAAAAAAACTGTTTAGTAAGATAAAAATGGAGAATGGAGAATATGGAAGGGAAGTTGGAGTGATTATCTATCAGGCTTTGCTGTAATTGCACTTTGACACTGTTTCTTCCCAACTAACACCAAAAGAAAAAATATATTATGTTCTGCATTATTTAATTACTAATGTTTTTCATTATTTAATTACTAATGCTACAGATAACTTCATTTTATTTTTCTGTTTTTTAAAGACCTCCCTATATTGCCCAGGCTGGTCTTGAACTCCTAGCCTCGAGCAATCCTCTTGTCTCAACCACCCAAGTAACTGGGACTACAGGCATGTGCTACCATGCTAGGCTCTGGAAATTCTAGATTAATTGTTTCTCATTGGAGTCTTTTTTTTTTTTACATTTATATTTATTAATTTAGAGACAAGGTCTCACTCTGTCACCCAGGCTAGAGTGCAGTAATGTAATCATAGCTCACTGCAGCCTCAAACTCCTGGGCTTAAGCAATCCTCCCATCTCAGTCTCCCAAAAAGCTAGGGCTACAGTTGTGCACCACCATGCCTGACTAATGTTTAAAATTTTTTGTAGAGGCAGTGTCTCCCTTTGTTACCTAGGCTGGTCTGGAACTCCTGGCCTCAAGCGATCCTCCTGCCTCAGCCTCCCAAAGCACTGAGATTACAGGTGTGAGCCACCACTCCTGGCCTCTCACTGGATTCTAGTTACATTGTTTGTTATCATGAATCCTGTAGTACCCATAGAGCTATATTAGGCAGTTTTGGTGAAGTGTATATTAGTAATCTTGTATTGATTTTCTGCTGTGTGAAGAAGAGCGTACTGAGTACTCCTGGAACATTCAAAACAAAGCAATAAAGAACACAGACCTGCCCTCAAGGATCTGATGATGCTTACAGGTTAGAGGAAGTACATGCATATGAAGCTGCCGGAGAGCAATTTCCCATAAGCCCACATGTAAAAATGTATGAAACAGATGATATATGTAGGAGAAAGTGCAGCATTAAGAAGTCACAATGTGGCCAGGCGCGGTGGCTCACTCCTGTAAACCTAGCACTTTGGGAGGTCGAGGTGGGTGGATCACCTGAGGTCAGGAGTTCAAGACCAGCCTGGCCATGATGGTGAAACCCCATCTTTAAAAAAATAATAATTAAAAAAAAAAAAAAAGAATTCACAATGTGGCCGGGTGCAGTGGCTCATGCCTGTAATCTCAGCACTTTGGGAGGCCAAGGCGGGTGGATCACCTTAGGTCGGGAGTTTGAGATCAGGCTGACCAACGTGGAGAAACCCATCTCTACTAAAAATACAAAACTAGTGGTGCATGCCTGTAATCCTAGCTACTAGTAAGGTTGAGGCAGGAGAATTGCTTGAACCCAGGAAGCGGAGGTTGCGGTGAGCCGAGATTGTACCATTGCACTCTAGCCTGGGCCACAAGAGCAAAACTCCGTCTCAAAAAAAAAAGGGAATTGACAGTGTTTCAGAGGGAGCTTCTTGGAAGATGTAATTTTAAAGCTGAGTCCTAGAAGATACAGTAGAAATGAATCAATAGAAACTATTGGGCCAAGCACAGTGGCTCATGCCTGTAATCCCAGCACTTCAGGAGGCCAAGACAGGAAGATTGCTTGAGCCCAGGAGTTTGAGACCAGTCTGGGCAACATGTTAAGACTCTGTCTGTACAAAAAATAAATAAAAATTAGCCAGATATGGTGGTGCATACCTGTGGCTCCTTGGGAGGCTGAGGCAAGAAGGATCACTTGAACCCAGGGAGTTGACACTGCAGTGAGTAGAGATCACACCACTGCACTTCAGCCTGGGCAACAGAGCAAGACCCTGTCTCAAAAAGAAAGAAAGAAACTATTGAAGTGTGTTGGGATCAGGAAATTGTCATCCAGCATGAGCTGGGAAGTCAGATTTGTTTATTTATTCATTTAATGTGTCTTTTGAGCATCTGGTGTGCAGCAGGCACTGGAGATACAAGTGCTCTGTGAATAAGACATCTTTGCCCCCATAGGGCTCACATCTCAGTGAAGAGACCAACTATAAATAAGAAATCACATGAATAGATGAACAAGAGAAATAACTGGAAGCAATAACTGTATAGGAAAGAACCAAATAGGAAGAAATGATAGTGAAGGCTTGAAGGAGTTACTTTAGAGTGGATGTTCATGGAAGGCCTGTCTTAGGAAATAACATTTAAGCCGAGACCTGAATGACAAAAAGCAGCCAACTATGTTGGGGGAAAAAAACATTCCAGGAAGAGGGAGAAACTCTGGCAAAGGCCTGAGGGAGGAATTGCCTTAATCTGTCCATGGAATAGAAAGAAGGGCCACCCAGGTGGAGCATGGTGTATGAATAGTAGAAGAGCTTCTGGAGAGGCTGAAGTGGGAGAATCACTTGAGCCAGGAGTTTCAGGCTGCAGTAGTTCAATTTCAGAGGGGCAGACAGGTGTTATGAAAATATATGTAATATAAACCTGAAAATGCTTTGGACACAGGTTCAGCTAAACCTAACCAAGGCAAGAAACCTATCATTCTGTTTTAGTTATTACCGTGTTTTTGTTATTATCTAGTTACTACTCTAGGATTACTCATTCAATTTGAAATAGTATGCAGTAGCAAATAACCATAAGGTCTTATGCAATAAGATCTTTGATAAAGATTGTTGTAGAAGCTATGAGTAGGATAAATTGTAAGCCAAAGAAATTAGAAGCAGAGAGACCAGCTGGAAGACTGTTGAAATAAAAGCAGGTGTGAGGCAACAGACAAGATTGTTGGCAGTGGAAACAAGCGTAGGGCAAAGGCCCAGGAGTTCAGCAGGTATTTTATCTTTCCATTTATTAAGTGATTTACAATTTATGTCTCCTGTTTTATTACTCTCTTACTGTGTATTTTGTGGAACTGAGTCAACATCCATCATCTTTTAACTTGTTTTTTGTATATCACAGTCTTAATGCTAAGCCCCTCTAAAACAGCGTTTTCCCATAAAACTTACTGCATTGCACAAAAATATGGTTTTTAAAAGTAGTTGACAACAATTAGGAGTATAGAGTATTTGTACAGGTTCATTTCAGTCCCTTTGCAGAATATAGCATTTCTAGTCTGTCATGAGAGACCCCAAGCTAAAATAGCCCAGTATAGCCATTCCTGAATTCTTTTAAAAAAAATTTTTTTTTAACTTGAATGGAGATGGGCTCTTACCATCTTGCCCAGGCTGGTCTCAAACTCCTGGGTTCAAGGGATCCTCATGCCTTGGCCTCCCAGAGTGCTAGGATTATAGGCATGAACCACCATGCCCTGCCTCCTGAATTCTTAACCTACAGAAACTGTGAGAAAATAAATATTTATTGTTGTTGTAAACCACTGAATTTGGGGTAATTTGTTTCGCATCAGTAGATAACTTATGTACACATTCATGCCCTTTGCCATGTCACTGTAATGTCTAATCACTATGGGCAAGGGGTATTTATTTACCTGTCCTTTAACTCTGGGCTCACTTGTTTTGACCAGTATGAGGCTCTCTTGCACCTGTGTCATCACCATGAGAAAAACATGCCCTGGCTAGTCTACTGGTCCAGGAAGAATGAGAGACACTTGGAGCAGAGCCTCTTCAGCCAACCTAGAGATGTGCAGTGAGAGGCAGAGCTACCAGTCTAGATTAGCTGAATCCCAGCTGATCTAAAGACACATGAGCAATAATAAATGATTACTGTTTGAAGCCACTGAGTTTGAGGGTACCTTTATCAATAGTAAACTGGAGTCAGATGGATTAAGAGATTTGTGGGGAACTGGTGCTCTAGGCCAAGCCTGAGATTAGGGAGCTGGTTTGAAGAGTTTAACTGAAGGAAGCTTCTAGCCTGAGGACCTAAACCTACCCTCCAGGGCTAGGAATCATTTAGTAACTGGAATGTCAATCTTCCCCGGGCTGGAGAGGCAAAGGTTTGGTACTGGGGTTTTCAGGAAAGCCATGTCAGGGCTGTTCATGAAGCACCTACAGTGTTTTTGTTATTGTTGTTGTTGTTGTTGTTTTCAGTTTTGTAGTTTGTGGTGACTGAATTTGCAGGATCACCAAAAAGTCACTGCACAATCTTTACTCTTTTTTGCCAGCACCAACATCGACCTTTGCAGTCTCCCTGACTGACTTCATTCTGCTCTTGCTCAGCTTTTTTTTTTCTTGAGGTCTTTTTCTTCTCAGGCCATATCTTTCAAGTCCGTATCTGGCCTCACATTTCTTTGCATAATCCAGCAAGTCTTAAATCATGCCAAAGCCAGTTTTCTTGCCACCACTAATGTGAGTTCTGAATACAAATACAAATATAACATCCAGTGAGATTTTGTACATTTTGGTGAATTTTCCCCGAATTTCGGCCTTGGGTACTGTTGCCCTCCAAGGATGAAGGACATCAATGACCATTTGTTGTATTTCCACTGAAGTAGTGAGTCAGTTATTCATGAACTTCCTGGTACAGGTAGTTACCATATAATTCCTGATGTTAGTCGATGTTCCAGCAGCCAGAGAGGACTACAGTGTTTATATATAGACATTATTGTACATGTATGCACACAGAAGCACAGAATAATAGCGATGGAAGATCAGGAGCTTTGAGGCTGTTCCCATAAAAATGGATGAAGGTGGGCAGGGGAGATTGACTAGAAAGAGGGAATCAGTGAGTTTGAGTTCAAAGAAGCTAATAGACCCTACCAAAGTAGAAAGGGCCTTATAGTAAAAGTTTTATTTTGTAGATCAGAAATAGAAAAAGTATATTTTTTGTTGGAGTTAAAAATATCCCAAGTATATATACATGTAAAAGCTGTTTTTAAAAAGACATGCATATCCTAAGAGGTTTAAAAGTAAAACAATGAGCGGTGTATAAAAGTATTAAAATACTCTGAGGTGTATTTCATTGGTCAATTTTCCCACAGCCTTTCCCTCACATAGTACCCAAGGCATGTATTAATGAACTAATAAAACATGTCATATCATGTTTTATTGTTTGCTGGGCATCTGTTCAAGCTTCTTTCACTCACAATTAAAGACTTTGAAAATGCTTGGTGGTGATGATAATAAATACCTTTAATTTTACTAGCATCCTTTTTTATAAAGTAAGCACAGTCATAAATCATTTGTTGCAAATAAAAATATTGAGTTTATTCAGATTTAAAGACTGTTGAGAGTAGTTTATTTTGAGATGGAGTCTCCCTCTGTTACCCAGGCTGGACTATAACGGTACGATCTCCACTTACTGCATTCTCCTCCTCCTAGACTCAAGCAATTCTCGTGCCTCAGCCTCCTGAGTACCTGGGATTACAGGCATGCACTACCATGTCTGTGTAATTTTTCTATTTTCAGTAGAGATGAGGTTTCACTACATTGACCAGGTTGGTCTTGAACTCCTGACCTCAAGTGTTCCACCCACCTTGGCCTCCCATAGTGCTGGGATTACAGGCATAAGCAACCATGCCCGTCCTTAAGAGTGGTTTAAAATGGTTGTTTTAGTTACGAAATGTATCAAACATATAAAAATGTATATAGTAGATATCTACAGTTTAAATGATAAAAATAAAACAAGGCACCCACAACCATGCTTAAGAAATAGTACTGGCTGGGCACGATGGCACATGCCTATAATCCCAGTACTTTGGGAGGCCAAGGCAGGAAGATCACCTGAGATCAGGAGTTCAAGATCAGGCTGGCCAACATGACGAAACCCCATCTGTATTAAAATTGCAAAAATTAGCCGGGTATGGTGGTGGGTGCCTGTAATCCCAGCTAGTCAGGAGGCTAAGGCAGGAGAATCACTTGAACCTGGGAGGCAGAGGTTGCAGTATGCCAAAATCGTGCCATTGTACTCCAGCCTCGGCAACAGAGCAGAAAAAAAAAAAAAAGAAAAAGAAAAGAGATAGTACTATAGGCTAGGTGCAGTGGCTCATGCCTGTAATCCCAGCATTTTAGGAGGCTGAGGCAAGAAGATCACTTTAGCCTTGGAGTTCAAGACCAGCCTGGGCAGCATGGCAGAACCCCATCTCTACTAAAAATACAGAAATTGGCTAGGTATGGTGGCTGCACACGTGTAGTCCCAGCTACTTTGGAGGCTGAGGCAGGGGGATCACTTGAGCCCAGGAGGTAGAGGCTGCAGTGAGCCAAGACTGTGCCATTGCACTCCAGCCTGGGCAACAGAGTGAGACCCTGTCTCAAAAAAACAAAAATAGTACTACATATATACTTTTTTAATCTACAAAATGTTTTTATTTAAAGGAGGTTTAAAAGTCGCCAATAACCTCGTCTGTATAGTGGTGAGTATCCCTGCCTGTCTCGTGGGAGACCAGGGTTTGATTCCCTGACGGAAAGCAAAAAAAAATTTCTTTTTTTTTTTTGAGACAGAGTTTTGCTTTTGTTGTCCAGGCTGGAGTGCAGTGGCACGATCTCCCCTTATTGCAAACTCTGCTTCCCAGGTTCAAGAGATTTTCCTGCCTCAGCCTCCCGAGTACCTGGGATTATAGACACCTACCTCCATGCCCATCTAATGTTTTATATTTTTAGTAAATAGGCCAGGCGACTCATGCCTGTAATCCCAGCACTTTGGGAGGCTGAGACAGGCAGATCACAAGGTCAGGAGTTCAAGACCAGCCTGGCCAATATGGTGAAACCCCGTCTCTACTAAAAATACAAAAATTAGCCGGTCATGGTGACGGGCACTTGTAGTCTCAGCTACTTGGGAGGCTGAGGCAGGAGAATGGCATGAACCCAGGAGGTGGAGGTTGCAGTGAGCTGAGATCATGCCTCTACACTCCAGCCTGGGCGACAGAGCAAGAATCTGTCTCAATAAAATAAAGATAAATAAAAGCAAATGTATTGTGAAGTATACATGTTAGAAATCAAATATAGGAGTATTAGATTAAATATGTGAAGGTGGTAAAGTGAAGGTTGATATAGATACTGAGAAGGCAGATAAACTGTTGGTGACTAAGAAAGCTTAGTATGTATAATGGCCCTTTTGATTAAGTAGACCCTCAAATTTAGAGTGGGTCTAGGTGTTGAATATTTTTATTTGTTAAATGTCCTAATTGAATTTGAACACCATTTGGAGGCACTCTAGGTTACTTATAACTATCACAGCAAAATATCTTAAAAGGCAGTTTATTTGCCTGAGAGACGAAACATCACTATTAGGCATGTAAAGTGTTTAATAGAATACCATTCTGATCAAAGGACAAGAGTAAGACATTCAGAAAATGAAACCCAAGCCTTCAGTTACTATCTGTCTATAGGCTGGTGAGTCCCAATTTTTATCTCCATCCTGGGTCACTCCTGGGCTCTGGAGCTAAATATTTAACTGTTCTCTCAACACCTCCATTTGGAGTTCTCACAGGCATCTCAGACTCAGGACATCTAAGACCATATATATATTTCCCTTTAAAGCCATCCCATTGTTCTCTGTCTTCATAAAAAATATCACTATTCTTTCAGATTTTCAAGGCAAAAATTCGTGAGTCATCCTTAATACTTCTGCTCCTCACCAGGTTCAACCTGGTGCCTGCCTTACGCACCAGTCTCACCATCCACTAGAAGCATAACTGGAAGGGAGCAGAGGAGGAATTTCTCTTTGGAGCACCCTCTTTAAAAGTAGGCTGTGGGCCAGGCATGGTGGCTCACACCTGTAATCCCAGCACTTTGGGAGGATGAGGTAGGCAGATCACTTGAGGTGAGGAGTTCAAGACCAGCCTGGCCAACATGGTGAAACCCTGCCTCTACTAAAAATACAAAAATTAGCCGAGTGTGGTGGCACACACCTGTAATCCCAAGTACTCAGGAGGCTGAGGCACGAGAATCACTTGAATCTGGGAGGCAGAGGTTGCAGTGAGCCGAGATCGTGCCACTGCCCTCCAGCCTGGACAACAGAGTGAGACTCTGTTCTGCGCACCCCCCCCAAAAAGAGAAAGAGACTGTGATGGCTTAAAAAAAAAAAAAGTGTTGGTGACTCACTTTGGTGAGCATTTTGGGAAGCCCAGATGGGTGGATCACTTGAGCTCAGGAGACCAGCCTGGGCAACATAGCAAAACCCCATCTCTACAAAAAAATTAGCAGGGCATGATGGCACACATCTGTGGTCTCACCTATCTGGGGAGGCTGAGGTGGGAGGATTGCTTGAGCCTGGGAGATCAAGGCTGCCGTGAGCCAAGATCACACCACTGTACTCCAGCCTGGGTGACAGAGTGAGACTCTAAAAAATAATAATAATAATTTTTTAAAAGGCCAGAAATTATTTTACTTTCCTCCTGTTACCTCCTGTTCCTCATACTCCTTATACTCAGACCATAATGGGCTTGTGAACCCCTCAACCAATAGAGTCAGTAGAAGTGACACTGTGTGGCTTCTTAGGCTAGGTTATAAAGGGGTCTCTGAATGTTCACTGTCTTGGAACAGTCCTTCTCTATGCTTCTTCCCAGAACCCAGCCACCATGCTGTGAAAAGCCACGCAGAGACACCATGAGTAGGTGCTCCGGTTATCACTCCCAGTGGCCTAATTGACATGTGAGTGAATAAGCCATCTTTCTGGAAGTGGGTTCCCTAGAACTCAGCTGTTCATCCTTCAGGCAGTGGAATCATCCCCTGCCCTTTGAATCATTCCCAGCTTTTCTGGTCTTCCCAACTGAAGCCCCCAGACATCATGGAGCAGAGAGAAGCTGTCTTCAATGTGCCCCTTTGAAATTCCTGACCCACAGAATCTGTGGGCATAATAAAATGGTTTTTGTGTTATGACACTATGTTTTGGGGTAGTTTGTTATGCAGAAATAGATGACCAGAATATAGATATTTTCAATAAAATGTAAAGCAATATGTTAACATGATGGTTGTAAAGACTGGGCTATACTATTCCTCCAAACAGTATAAATATGCTTTCAAAACATCACAGATTTAATCCTAAACTCTATAGAAAAGGTAGTATTAGTTCAGTTTCAACTGCCACAAACAACAGAAATTTATTTTCTCACAGTTCTGGGGGCTAGAAGTGAGTCCAAGATGAAGATTCCAGCCAATTCAATTTCTAGTGAGAGCCCTCTTCCTGGCTTGCAAATAAATAGCCTTCTTGCTGTGTCCTCACATGGGAGAGAGACTGTGAGCAAGCTCTTTGGTGTCTAAAAATAATTAAGGGTGCTAGGTAAGTACAGTAATCCTATTGGATCAGGGGCCAATAGTTATGACTTCATCTAAACTTAATTACTTCTGTGCTCCAAACACAGCCACACTGGGGATTAGGGCTTCAACATATGAATTTTACCGGGACACATACATTCACCAGTTAATTAGGCAGGAGCAGTAACTTTTTCATGCCCCCCCCCCATCATCAGTGACCCAGGCTATAACCTGGCTTTACCACATGCCTGCTTACTCTGTGTTAGAACCTACCTGCCCCTTTTACATCATCCAAGATACCATCATCTCTTGCCTGAGCTACTCCAAGTAACCTACTCCTTCATCTCCCTGTATACACTCCTCTCATTCCTTAGTCTGTTCTCCCCACTATCAGGAATCTCAAAATGCTAGTCTGATGATGCTTTGCCTCCATTTCTACCCCCAGTGACATCCCATTACTCTTAGAAAAAAGTCCAAAATTGGCTGGGTGCAGTGGCTCATGCCTGTAACCCCAGCACTTTAGGAGGCCCAGGCAGGTGGATCACTTGAGGTCATGAGTTTGAGATCAGTCTGGCCAACATGGTGAAACCTGTCTCTACTAAAAATATAAATATTAACTGGGTGTGGTGGTGTATGCCTGTAATTTCCAGCTACCTAGGAGGCTGAGGCAGAAGAATCGCTTGAACCCAGGAAATGGAGGTTGCAGTGAACTAAGATTGCACCACTGTACTACAGCCTGGACAACGATGAGACTCCATCTCAAAAAAAAAAAAAAAAAGTCCAAAATCCTGAAAGTAATCCGGAAGGCACTTACCTACATAGCCTGACTCAGTCGGTACCTTGTACCTTTCTCACCCTTACTGACTGCATGTCAGCCTCAATAGCTGATCACAGATATCCTCCCCTGTATGGGCAATCCTTGCTGCCTGGAACACACTTTTCCACCTCCTTCACTACTTACCCCTTATTTATCTCTCCTATGTCAGCTCAAGTGTCGTGTCCTCAGGGAAGCCATCTCCAGAAACCCCAGTCCCAGCTAAGTTCTTTTATTCCATGTGGTCATAGAGGTATGTTCATTTTGCCCATCAGAAGTATCTCAGTTTGTAATTATATCTTTCTTTGTGTGATTATCCAACTGTTTGGCTTCCCCTTTAGACTGTAATAACTATGAGAGCAAGAACTCTCTGATTTTGCTCATTGGCATGAGTACTTGCCTTGTACATAGAAGCTACTCAGAGAATTTTTTATACTCAGTGAATCTTTAATAAATGAATAAATTAAGGAAGAACAAATGGCTAATCAATGAAATGTCTTCCCGAGTTTAAATGAAGTGTCACTTTTTATCTGAAAAGTAAAACAGTGATTCTACTTAATGGCAAGATAGTCGAAAACAATTTGAAAGAATGTTTTAAAAGATTTTTATATATTTAGATATGTTGACCCAATAATTCTTTTTTTTTTTTTTGAGACGGTGTTTCGCTCTTGTTACCCAGGGTGGAGTGCAATGGCGCCATCTTGGCTCACCGCAACCTCCGCCTCCTGGGTTCAGGCAATTCTCCTGCCTCAGCCTCCTGAGTAGCTGGGATTACAGGCACGCACCACCATGCCTAGCTAATTTTTTGTATTTTTAGTAGAGACAGGGTTTCACCATGTTGACCAGGATGGTCTCGATCTCTTGACCTCGTGATCCACCCGCCTCGGCCTCCCAAAGTGCTGGGATTATAGGCGTGAGCCACCGCGCCCGGCCGGGACCCAATAATTCTAATTACAGACTTCAATTTTGGTAGCCAGGCACCAAGATCACCACCAATTAGTCCCACCTCCTTGTACACCTTGTGCCAACACTTCCTACACTGCACTAGAGTTAATCTGTGTGGCCAGTCATATAGAGTAGAAGCAATGATATGTTACTTCCAAGATTAGCTTGGAAGATTAGCTCGGCACTTTGGGAGGCCAAGGCAGGTGGATCATGAGGTCAGAAGTTCAAGACCAGCCTGACCAACATGATGAAACTCCATCTCTACTAAAAAATACAAAAATTAGCCGGGCTGTAGCACATGCCTATAATCCCAGCTACTCAGGGGGCTGAGGCAGGAGAATCACTTGAACCCGGGAGGCTGAGCTTGCAGTGAACCGAGATCACATCACTGCACTCCAGCCTGGGTGACAGAGTAAGACTCTGTCTCAAAAAAAAAAAAAGAAAAGATAGTGAAGCTTCTTCCTTCCTTCTTGGGTGTGTTCTTACTCTCTTGGATCACTGGCTCTAGGAAACCCAGCTGCCATGGCACATGAGTGGCCTGTGTGGCAAGAACTAAAGCCTATTGCTAACAACCATTTAACTGAGGTTGGAGCAGATTCTCCAGCCCCTTCATATGACAACAGCATGACTGCAACCTCATGAGAAACCATGAGCCAGAACCAGCCAGCCGAGCCAGTCCTGGATTCCTGACCCTTAGCTGTGAAATAATAAATGTCAGTTGTTAAGATCCTAATTTGTTTTGCAGCAATAGATAACTAATATACCATCCTAAGGAAATCCTTACATGTTCTAGTAGTTGTTAATGTTGGCATATTTAGACTTCGTATAGTATAACCATGTTTCATCTTAGGAAGTAAATTCATTGGAATGCTTTCAGTAGCAAAAAATGGAAAACCCAATTAAATAGATGTAAAAGTGAAGATATATATTTTACTCTGACTGAACATGCAAAGGTAGTCAGGCATCAGGGATGGTTTAACATGACAACCCAGTGCCATCAAAGCCCTCCCTGTGCTCTGCCTTCCTTACTGTTGTCTTTATTATCAGCCTGGTGACAGTTTGGCTGCAGTAGCCCTCAGTATGTCCTATCAAGACAGGGCGACAGCTAGAGGAAACAACTCTCATTCTACATGGTTCTTTCCTAGGAACTCAGTAGTGGATTTCCCTCATATCTCTTAGGCTAGAATTGGATGATACATCCTTTCCTTTCTAATCTTGATCAAAATACATTCTTGAAATCCCCTTACCTTTTACCTTTTTTATTTTTTTTTTTTTTGAGACAGAGTCTTGCTCTGTTGCCTAGGTTGGAGTGCACTGGCACAACCTTGGCTCACTGCAACCTCTGTCTCCCAAGTTCAAGTGATTCTCCTGCCTCAGCCTCTTGAGTAGCTGGGATTACAGCTACTACTCAATTATTAATTGAGTAGCAGGCTAATTTTTTGTATTTTTGGTAGAAATAGGGTTTCACCATTTTGGCCAGGCTGGTCTTAAGCTCCTCACCTCATGTGATCCACCCACCTCAGCCTCCCAAAATGGTGGGATTACAGGCGTGAGCCACCACACCCAGCCCTCCTTACCGATTAAATGGGAATAATTATAATTAATATTTCTGAGGACCGTTACAATAAAGAACATAAAAGTATCATCACATAGCTCCAGGAGATATTAGATTCCATTCGTCTCCTTTTTTCTGATTCCCAAATGTGGAGATTTATTGAAATTTTTCTATACTTGACTTTAAAAAAATAAATAAGGTATGTAAACTTTTGGTTGTCTAGTTTCTCAGTATAATTGAAAGGCTAACTCAAAGCAAACATTTAACATGGTGAAATGGGGCGTTAGAGAGATCTGGTGTCTCATCCAACCCAAATTTAGGTTGTATTTATAAAGATAGTGGCCTAGAATATGAATCTGAAGTAGTAAGCATGAAAACAGGCAACATTTGCATACTTTTTTAAAAACTACTTTTAGCTTCACAGGTAGCTAGCTTCTTTGTTTACGTAACTCTTTTCTGATGATGTGAAAGGTAGCAGTTTGGCTTGGCAGGTTCTAACTGGGGCTTTGACACCTTCCTGGGCCAATTGGTTTGCCTCTGTTCTGTGACAACGGACCAGACCTTTAATCCTGAGCAGCCACTGTTATAAGTGCAGTTTGATCTCATGTAAGTAGATATGTACAAATAAATCACCACCATTAGAAAAGCAACTCAAAGCATCTCTCATGGAAGATAAAGTAGCAGAACAGCGTATGTCTGAGCAAAACCACCAGTACCACTATCTCAAGCAAGCATCTTGCAAGTTTCAAGTTTTTTCCCATGTTATTTGATCCAGCCTTACTTCAGCAAAAAGGTCATGTGACAGTGAGACCTACTTTTTTTTTTTTTGGGACGGAGTTTCGCTCTTGTTACCCAGGCTGGAGTGCAATGGCGCGATCTCAGCTCACCGCAACCTCCGCCTCCTGGGTTCAGGCAATTCTCCTGCCTCAGCCTCCTGAGTAGCTGGGATTACAGGCACGCGCCACCATGCCCAGCTAATTTTTTGCATTTTTAGTAGAGACGAGGTTTCACCGTGCTGACCAGGATGGTCTCGATCTCTTGACCTCGTGATCCACCCACCTCGGCCTCCCAAAGTGCTGGGATTACAGGCTTGAGCCACCGCGCCCGGCCCAAGACCTACATTATTAAAAAAAAATTAACATACTTCTGATAGTCATTTGACAAGTATCTTAACATCTATCACCTTTCTGGAAAAAAAAAAGGAAATCCCATCGAAAGTAAATATTCACTGAATGTATTCTCCTTTTCTGTATAATAAACCTTTAGTAAAAACTGCACATATGTAAGTTGATGCTATAGGTATATCTAAATCTCATTTACTCTGACTGCATGCATTCATTTCACAATTTTGTATATCTGGTATCTGAAGGTACTGGTTTGGATGTGATTATCATACCAGTTTCTTGATATTTTACAATTTATATTAACTTTTCCTTTATAATAGAGTATGCGCTCTTAGTATATATACGCAAGCTGATGGAAATGAATGGAGGGATTTTTTTTTCATTAGTAACCAAATTCGTAAAAGTTAGTAATGTTTAGGGAATAAAATTTCTGATTAACTTAGGAACAGTTAATTTGTGGTCCAATTAACTTATGGTAGTAGATTTCAGGGGACTATTAATTGTTTCTTGGTTATCTGAATTTTCTAATTTTTTTTTCAGTGATCATGTATTACTTGAATTATTTAAAATGTAGAAATGATGAATAATAAAAGGTCTTAATCACAATAAGAAGTATGTTATGAACCAAACTGAATCTTTGATTTTAGAGATCTTATAATTATTATGAAATAGAATTATCTATACATTCTACATATAGACACTTGTAACTATGTAGTTATATCTATATATTGATGTATATACATTCTATCCCTGGACTGTGAGTTTCTTGAGGACAGGCTATTTATTAATCTTCATATCTGTATTGCTTTGCAGAAAGCCTGAACCATGATAGAACCTTAATAAGTGGGTTTTTTTGCATGAATAAATGAGGATGACATGCAAACCACAGTTAATTGAGAGTCATATAAATTTTTTAAAATGTTAGACCAAGAAATATAAAATATTATGTTCATTAGCTTCTTTCTTAAGAGCTTTATTGAGGTATATTTTATGACATAAAATTCACCCATTTCAAGCCTACGATTCAATGATTTTTAGTAACTTTATCGAGTGATACAGTCATCACCATAAATCATTTTTAGAACATTTTCACACATACCCCTATAAGGTCCCTGATGCCCATTTACAGTTCCCACCCCCGGCCCCAGGCAATCACTAATCTACATTTCACATCAATGGAATTATATAAAATGTGTGGTCTCTTGCGTCTGGCTTCTTCCACTTAGCATAATGTTTTTGAAGTTCATCCATGGCATAGCATGAGTCAGTAGGTAGTTCCTTTCTCTGTATTGCTGAATAGTATGTCACTGTATGGCTATATCTACCCATTAGCTTTTGAAATTTAAAACACAACTACTTAATAATGCAACAGATAAACAGGTGCTAGTCATTTAACAAACATTTGTTGAAACCTGAATATGGCCTAAGTGATTAAAAAACATAAAAGTGACGAGGACCAGGTCTAACCTTGAAGGAAACAAATATGTAAGAAATCATACATTTCAGAGAAAATTAACTGCTGTGTCGTAATATAAATAAGATAATGTTAGTCTAAAGAGGAAAACATTTGTGGTATCAGTTGAGAGTGCTACTCAAAGAAGTGATATTTGGATTAGATTTAAAATTCATACAAGTAGGCTGGGCAGAGTGGCTCATGCCTGTAATCCCAGCACTTTGGGAGGCCAAGGCAGGTGGATCACCTGAGGTCAGGTGTTTGAGACCACCCTGACCAAAATAGCAAAACTCATCTCTACTAAAAATACAAAAATTAGTCAGGCGTAGTGATGCACATCTGTAGTCCCAGCTACTCGGAAGGTTGAGGGAGGAAAATTGCTTGAACCTGGGAGGCGGCAGTTAGTGAGCCGAGATTGTGCCACTGCACTCCAGCGTGGGTAACAGAGTGAGACTCCATCTCAATCAGTCCATCAGTAAAATTCACACAAGTGGGAAAATATGTATTTTATTCAAGAAACAGCAAATTCCCCAGTGTGTTAAATGCAGGCCTCAAAGGGGATATTTTGTGTAGGAGATGGGACTAGAGGTATTGCTTAGTACTATAAAAGGGAATGCCTTGAATGCTATGTTATAGAATTTATCTTGATTTTATGCAGTAGAGAGGCATTAAAGGAGAATTTTTTTTTTTTTTTGAGACAGAGTTTTGTTCTCGTCACCCAGGCTGGAGTGCAATGGTGCAATGTCAGCTCACTGCAACCTCCACCTCCCGGGTTCAAGCGATTCCCCTGCCTCAGCCTCCTGAGTAGCTGGGATTATAGGCACCAGCCACCACGCCCAGCTAATTTTTGCTTTTTTTTTTTTTTTTTGGGATGGAGTTTTGCTCTTGTTACCCAGGCTGGAGTACAATGGCGCGATCTCGGCTCACCGCAACCTCCTCCTCCTGGGTTCAGGCAATTCTCCTGCCTCAGCCTCCTGAGTAGCTGGGATTACAGGCACGCACCACCATGCCCAGCTAAGTTTTTGTATTTTTAGTAGAGACGGGGTTTCACCGTGTTGATCAGGATGGTCTCGATCTCTTGACCTCGTGATCCACCCGCCTTGGCCTCCCAAAGTGCTGGGATTACAGGCTTGAGCCACCGCGCCCGGCCCAATTTTTGCATTTTTAGTAGAGACAGGGTTTCACCATGTTGGCCAGGCTCCTCTCAAACTCCTGACCTCAGGGATCCCCCCACCCTGCGCCCAACCTAAAGGATAATTATTTCAATTCTTTATTCTGACAAAGTTAGGAAGGATAGAGGAAGGTACAGAAGAGGGAGAGAGATACCAAAAGAGAGAAAAAAAATTAAAAAAATATTTATTGCCCACCTAAGGTACTATATTAGATGCTGATTCTGCAGCAGAGGCCAAACCAAGGCCTTGCTTTCGTGGAACTTATAGTTTAGTAAAAGAGACAATAAATCATTTAACAAGTAAGTATGTCAGTGGTTCAGTAATATCAAGGAAGAAAGGTTTAAAGCAAGCTAAGGAGATAGGAAATGATGGAGAAGGGAGGTAGACTATTAAAGATGAGTTGAAGTTTGAGCAGAGACTCAAAAGCAATGAGAAATGTAGCCATGCAAACATCTAGAGAGTATCTGCAGAACAGCAAGTGCAGAGGCCTCAAGGAGGAGATGCCTAGAGTGTTTGAAACACCTGGAGGCCATTGTAGTTCTGGTTTATGTTTTTAAAGGGTCACTCTGGCAGCCGGGTGAACAATAGACTGTAACCTTTGTCAAAGTCAAATAAAAACTATAGAGAACCAAATCTCTAAATTTAACATTTTGCTTGAGAGGAAAGAATTGCAATTCAGGGTGTACACACAGACCAAGTGGTCTTTAGTATGTCTGAAGAACAAAGAGAATGTTGGAGCTTTTATAAAAAGGAGAAATGTTACATATTGCTCTTTGAGAAAGTTCATGGGCACTAATAAGGTTCTAGGGGGCTGGCAGATTTTGATTAGTGAATGATAGTGGCGAGTAAAATTAGTCTTACAGTTGTCATTTCGGCAACTATTAGATAAAACTGGTTTCGATTCTAGAAGGCGGCTTAAGCAGCCAGGCTTGCAGAAACTTACAGTTTTGGAACTGTGTTAGGTGTTCTAAGTCCTTTTTCCTCCTGGGCCTTCTCAACTCTGTCTTAGTCAGGTGTGACAAGATTGACCCAGTTTCTGTGATCAACTTTCACACTTTGTACATATTTCATTTCACAAGTGTGTAGGTTTATCTGTAGGATTAACTCCTGGGCATGGGATTGCTGGGTCACAGGGCAATTTCACTTATAATTTTGATAGAGATCGTGGAATTTCCAGCTAGTTTCCACTTCCACCAGCCATATTTGAGAGGCCTATTTGGTCACAGCCTTACCATCACTAAGAGGGAAACTGGGAATGTTTTTTTATTTGTCAGAAGTCACTAAATCAAGCTGTTGATAGACTTGTATTCTTCCTGGAGTTCTGGGGGAAAATCCATTTCTTTGCCTTCTCTAATTTTCATGTTCATTCCTTGGCTCATGGCCCCATCTCTCATCTTCAAATTTCTGCCTCCTGTCATTAAATTACCTTTTATGACTCTGACTTTGACTCCCTCTTATAAGGACTCTTAAAGATTACATTAGGCCCATCCAATTAAACCAGATAATCCCCTCATTTCAAAATCCTGAATTTAATTACATCTGCAGAGTCTCTTTTGCCATGTAAGGTAACCATCACAGCTTCCAGGGAGGGATTAGGATATAGACATCTTTGTAGAAATGGTGAGCTTTGTTAGTCTACCACAATTTGCCATTTGTCTGTGATAGGAAATGTGAATTGTTTTCCTCATTGTTCTTTGTCTATTAACATTGCCTGTGGTTTTGTGGTTGTTTTGCTGTTTTTGCCATTTGGAATTTATCCTGGTAAATGGTATGCAATGTAGCTCAGACTTTATTTTTGCCAGATAGCTATTTATTTTATTTTTTCAGACTTTCAGCCTCTTTATTTATTTTTCCTTTTTTTTTTTTTTTTTTTTAATTTCAGGTTCAAGGCCTTTGAAATCAGCCCCTTTAAATTAGGTACTCTGAGAAGAGGTCAGAATGGCAGGCAGGGGATGGGGAAGATGGTGCCTCTTGAGCCCCACTCAGCAACTGGTTAGTCATCCTCTGGCAGGTGGATCTTGCTGTCCGGATAGCTATTTAATTGTACCAGCACCATTTACTGAAAAGTTCAACTTCTTACTAAAATATAGCAAATTCCTATATATAGTTTGGTTGCTTTCTGGACTTTCTATTTTGTTCCCTAGTCTATCTAAAAAGTACTTTTTTTTTAATTTCTGAGATTTTACAGTGTATTAGAGTATCTGGTAGGGCTTAGACAAAATTTGCTCTCCCTCTCCACCCCTCCCCCAGCACACATTCCTCTTCTTTTTCAAGATTTTCCTCTCTGCTCTCGTTGTTTATTTTTCCCATATGAACTTCAGTTTGCCTGGTGTCACAGGGAAAAGGTATTGTTAGTTTTATTGGAGTAGTTTCCGAGGCTGGATTCTTACTATCTTTCAACATGTTATGTCTTTATATTCATTCAAGTTACCGTTGTTCTTGCAGTAGTATTTTAACATTTTCTTAATTCAGTTTGGCACATTTCTAAGTTTATTCACAGTTTTTGTTTTTGTTTGTTTGTTTTGAGACGGAGTCTGGCTCTTTTATCCAGGCTAGAGTGCAGTGACACGATCTTAGCTTACTGCTTCCCTGGTTCAAGTGATCCTCCCATCTCAGCCTCTCAAGTAGCTGGTACCACAGGCTTACTTCACCATGCCCAGCTAGTTTTTGTATTTTTGGTAGGGACAGGCGGGGTTTCACCATGTTGGTCAGGCTGGTCTCAAACCCTTGACCTCAGGTGATCCACCCAACTCAGCCTCCCAAAGTGCTGGGATTACAGGCATGAGCCACCTCACCCAGCCTTATCCCTAGGCTTTTTTGTTTGTTTTTTGGGTGTTTGTTTCTTTTTTTTTTTTTTTTTTTTTGACAGGGTCTCCCTCTGTTGCCCAGGCAGGAGTGCAGTGGCATGCTCTCAGCTCAGTACAGCCTCTGCTTCCCAGGCTCACATAATTCTCCTGCCTTAGCTTCCCAAGTAGGTGGGACTACAGGTGCAAGACACCAAGCTTGACTGCTTTTTGTATTTTTGGTAGAGATAGGGTTTCATCATGTTGCTCAGGCTGGTCTCTAACTCCTAAACTCAAGTAATCTGCCTGCCTCTGCCTCCCAAAATGTTGGGATTACAGGCATGAGCCACTGTTCCCGGCCTTATTCACAGCTTTTCAATCTTTATTTTTGTATACATAATGGAAGAAAGACTCTATTGAAAACACTTTCTGATTAGTTTTTATATATGAAAGCTATTGTTAATACATTTATTATGTTAATTTTGAATTACTAATTTTAGATGCTGCTACATTACTGAATTATCTTCTTGTTTGTAGTAGTTTTTTAGTTGAGTCTCTTGGTTTTGCCAATATGCAGTTATAGAGTCTTCACTATAGTAAGAGTTAAACTCATCTTTTCTAATTTGTATACATCTAACTTTCTCTCGTCTCTTCTGTTACATTATAAATAGCAATGGTGGTGTGTGTCTGTCTTACTCCTCACATTAGTAACAAAGGCTCATGTTTCCCCATAAAATATTTGCTGACTTTTGGGCTGATACACACACACACACACACACACACACACACACACACACACACCGCTGTCATGTTAAAGAAATACACATCAGTTGCTATTTCTTTATTTCTTAGAGTCAGGGTTCTCAATGTGTCATCCAGGCTGGAGAGCAGTGGCATGATTATGGCCTACTGCAGCCTTGAACTGCTGGGTTCAAGTGATCCTCCCACCTCAGCCTCCTGAGTTGCTAGGATTACAGGTGTGAACCACTGCACCCAGCTGTTCCTATTTTATTTGGGACTTTTCTTCTTATCAAGAATAGGAATTGAATTTTGTCAAATACCTCTGTAGTATATATGGAGAGATAATATGGTTTTTCTTAGGTTTATTAATATATATTGTCACATTTTAAAATACATCTCTGATTTCTAAAATTAAATATGTTATAATTTATACCTAATATTTTATAAAGTACGTCTTACATTATGCACTGTTTCTCTCCTGTGTGGCTTTTTTGTCATTATTCAATGCTGTGTTTCATATTTGCAATCATTGCCATAAGTGCAATATTTTTTGTTGTTAAAAGACTATATATAATTAAGGTGATGCTGGGCACGGTGGCACATGCCTGTGGTCCCAGCTACTTGGAAGGCTGAGGTGGGATGATCGCTTGAGCTCAGTAGTTTGAGACCAGCCTGGGCAATAAGCAAGACCCCATCTCAAAAACATTGCATTAAATTAAGCTGATAATTTGATTTGACCATTGGGCTGAAGATTCCCCTCAACATGGCAAAAGAGGAGGGGGCTCTATTTCAACTGACCTTTTAGTGGCCACTGTTTTTTTCTTAATATTTTTTATTTTGTCTCCAAGCAGTGGTGAAAAGAAAGGATTATGGGATCGGGAGCAGGCCGAAAAGTGTTTGAGTTAATACTTCTGGATGGGTTCTAGTTAGTTTGATGTTTCAGAAAAATGCCATAAAATGGACATTGTTTTATATGTTTACTTCATCATTCCTGTTCTCAGAGCCCTGCTATCCAATGCTGAGCCCTTAAACTGTGGCTAGTGAGGTTTTGTAAGTGAATACACACTGATTTTGAAAACTTACTATAAAAAAAGAGTATAAAATAGCTCATTAATAATTTTTATATTGATTGTATGTGTAAAATGATAATACTTGGATATATTGGGATAGATAAAATATGTCATTAAGGTTAATTTCACCTGTTTCTTTCCCCTTTTTTGATGTAGCCACTAGAAAATTTTACATTGCACATGTGGTTCACATATTTCTGTTGGACAACATTGGTCTACAGGTAGTAGATGTGTATATATTTATTTATAAATTATATCCTCTTTTACACCTTGTTTCTTATGAGAATAAACTTTAATGAAGACTGTAGTAATCATTCTCCATTATAATAGATTATCTCTTCTCTGATTTTTCTTTTGCTTTTTTTGTTTTTTTGGGGTTTTTTTTGACACAGAGTCTTGCTCTTTCATCCAGGCTGGAGTGCAGTGGTGCAATCTCGGCTCACTGCAACCTTTCCCATCCCAGTTCAAGGGATTCTCAAGCCTCAGCCTCCCAAGTAGCTGGGATTACAGGCACCCACCACCATACCTGGCTGATTTTTATATTTTTAGTAGAGACGGGGTTTCACCATGTTGGCCAGGCTGGATTTGAAATCCTGACCTCGTGATCCACCCACCTTGGTCTCCCAAAGTGCTGGGATTACATGCATGAGCCACCACGCCCGGGCTTTTTCTTTTTTAGAGGCAGTATAGGCTGGGCTCAGTATTTCCAGCACTTTGGGAGGCTGAGGCAGGCAGATTACCTGAGACTAGGAATTCAAGACCAGCCTGGCCAACATGGTGAAAGTCTGTCTCTACTTAAAAAACGAAAATACAAAAATTAGCTGGGTGTTATGGCTCATGCCTGTAATCCTAACACTTCAGGCAGATCACTTGAACTCAGAAGTTCAAACCAGCCTGGGCAACATGGAGAAACTCTGTCTCTACAAAAAATACCAAAAATTAGCTGGGTATGGTGGTGCATGCCTGTGGTCCCAGCTACTTGGGAGGCTGAGATGGAAGGATTGCTTGAGCCCAGGAGGTCAAGGCTGTAGTAAGCTGTGATCACGCCACCACGCTTCAGCATGGGTGACAAAACAAGACCCTGTCTCAAAAAAAAAAAAAAAAGAGAGAGAGGAAGAAAAAGAGACAGACAGACAGGGTCTTGCTCTGTCACCCTGGCTATAGTGCAATAGCTTACTTATCACCTTGAACTCCTGGGCTCAAGTGATCTTCCTGCATCAGCCTCCTGAGTAGTCAGGACTACAGGGGCACACCACCTTGCCTGGCTAATTTTTTTTTTTTTTTTAAGCCTTGCTATGTTTCCCAGGCTGATCTTGAACTCCTAGCCTCAAGCAACCTCCTGCCTCAGACTCTCAACGTGCTTAGATTACAGACATGAGCCACCATGCCCAGCCTGATTTTTCTGTTTAATTATTTATAGGAAAGTATAGTTCATTCCATATGCCCTTGACATTTTCACAAAAGTTAAATGCAGTAGGCTTCTTGTGCTTAATACTGGCACTTAATAACTGATAAAAGGGAGTTAGTTTGAAGGTCTTTCTACTTTTCCCCTTACCCTGTAGGATATATTTTAACAGAAGTTTCCTACCTCAGAATAAAATTTGCTTTGACATTTCTTTAACTTTCCCCCTATTACCCTAAAAAAGCAGTTTCCCCACCACATTCTTTTTAGGGAGAGCTGAAGTTAGGCATCTTTTAGGTCTATCTTGTTCCAGTAGCCTGAGTGTTTTTGAATAGTTCATTTGTTAACTTTTCTATTCTTCAAAAACAGAAACAATTAAATTACTCCTAAAGTCTTTTTTATCTTGCCTTTTGTTACATTTTTAGGAAAATTATATCACAGATGATATTGGAATATCGACTTGGAAGGAGCAGACTTTTCTCTCCCATGGTGCCTTACTAGCAAAGAGCTGCCAAGCTGCAATGGAATTAGCAAAGCATGATGCTGAGGTTCAGAATATGGCATTTCAGTATGGGAAGCACATGGCCATGAGTCATAAGGTATTTGCACACCCTTTATCTTTTTTTGGTACTTAAATAGCTAAAACGATACACAAGAAACCTTTTGCCATTTAATAAGAAGCTTTCATATTTCAAAAAATGCTTATTACGTGGTTAAAATCTGTCAGTCCTGGATGATGATTGTTATGTAATGTAAACACTATAATTGGTAAGGATTATATAATTCTTACACAGTACTCTTTTATGTGATGTTTGTCTTTTCTTACCACCTGAAACGGTTCTTGAGAGAACTCTTACATATTATTAAATAACATATTTACAGACTGGAATATATTCACAGAATGGAAGAATATTTGTCATTTTTGTTACAGTTCCCTTATAGCTCTTTTTATTTTATTTTATTTTATTTTGAAACAGAGTCTTATTCTGTCACCCAGGCTGGATGGAGTGCAGTGGCTCAATCTCTGTTCACTGCAACCTCTGCCTCCCGGGTTCAAGTAATTCTCCTGCCTCAGCCTCCTGAGTAGCTGAGATTATAGGTGCACACCACCATACCTGGCTAATTTTTGTATTTTAGTAGAGAGGGGGATTTTACCTTGTTGGTCAGGCTGGTCTCAAACTCCTGACCTCATGATCTACCTGCCTTAGCTTCCCAAAGTGCTGGGATTACAGGCATGAGCCACTGCACCCAGCCCCCTTATAGCTTTTATATAAAGCATATTATGAAAAAAAAATTCAGAAATATACTGAATAAAATTGAAAGCTTTAATTCTAGTGACTAATTCTTTGAATGGGCATATGAAATCTAAAATGTCCCAAGATGAGTTGCTGTATTGTTGCCTCTGTCTATATATTATAATTTTAAAATTTCATTTAATATGTATTTTTCAGATGTTACTTAAATAGTTCATGGGGGGAACATATACATATATAATATCTCCAGATGAGCTTTTTGCATATTTTATTTAATCTTTGATTAGTTTATTAAGCAAGTCTATTTATTAAATCTTTATTTAAATCGTTAACTTAAAAAGTAAAATACAGCCAGGTGCGGTGGCCCACGCCTGTAATCTCAGCACTTCGGGAGGCTGAGCCAGGTAGATCACCTGAGGCCAGGAGTTCGTGACCAGCCTTGCCAACATGGTGAAACCCTATCTCTACTAAAAATACAAAAAATTAGCCAGGCGTGCTGGCAGCCACCTGCAATCCCAGCTACTCAGGGGCTGTGGCAGGTGAATCACTTGAACCTGGGAAGCAGAGGTTGCAGTGAGCTGAGATTATGCCACACCAACCTGGGCAACAAGAGTGAAAATCTATCTCCAAAAAGAAAGCTCACGCCTGTAATCCCAGCACTTTGGGAGGCCAAGGCGGGTGGATCACGAGGTCAAGAGATCGAGACCATCCTGGTCAACATGGTGAAACCCCGTCTCTACTAAAAATACAAAAAATTAGCTGGGCATGGTGGCGTGTGCCTGTAATCCCAGCTACTCAGGAGGCTGGGGCAGGAGAATTTGCCTGAACCCGGGAGGCGGAGGTTGCGGTGAGCCAAGATCGCGCCATTGCACTCCAGCCTGGGTAACAAGAGCGAAACTCTGTCTCAAAAAAAAAAAAAAAAGAATAATATAAAAAGTAAAATAAAGACTTCCCCCCATTAAACAAGGAATGTGTTAGGGAATAATTCTGGAAAATTTTACAGGTTATTGTTAATCATCTGAAATATCCTTTTTTTTTTTTTTTTTTTTTTTTTTTTTGAGTTTTTTTTTACCTCTGTTGCCCAGGCTGGTGTGCAGTGGCACAATCTCAACTCACTACAACCTCTGTCTCCTGGATTCAGGGCATTCTCCTGCCTCAACCTCCCGAGTAGCTGAGATTACAGGTCTATGCCACCACACCTGGCTAATTTCTATATTTGTAGTAGAGGTGGGGTTTCACCATTTTGACCAGGCTGGTCTTGAACTCCTGACCTCAGGTGATCCGCCCACCTTAGCCTCCCAAAGTATTGGGATTACAGGCATGAGCCACTGCACCCAGCCTGAAATATTCTTTTGTTTATTAAAGTATATCTAAAAAACTGCATTCCTTAAGCTTCGTATTTTACTGCATTAACTGGTACTTTCTGAGTATAAAACATATTAATGTGTATATATTTCATTAATTTACTCTTTTAACTGCTTCTTATAGATAAATTCTGATCTCCAGCCATTTACTAAAGAAAAGACCAGTGACTCCATGACTTTTAATCTAAACTCAGCTCCTGTAGTCTTACATCAGGAATTTCTTGGAAGAGATTTGTGGATTAAACAGATCAGAGAGGTAAAATGAAATTATTCCTGTTTTAGGTACCGTTAGTAATAAGTGGATTTTAGAACATAATTGATATTTCTTGGTGATATAAGGCTGTACATAAGCCTGAGGCATATTCATGTAACAAGTAAAATTCTTTGTAATCTTCATTTTTAAGAGGTAAAATATTGGAGATTGCAGTACTGAATTTTTTTTATTATCTGAGTTCTTAGAAAACTGCAACACAAAACTAGTGCCTGTGGTGAATGCTAATTAACTCAGATGACTTTTTTTCTAAAGACTTTTAAAAATTGGGCTACGGTAATAGCACCACCCTATAACTGACTGCAATTTCCCATCTGTGGACTCTCGCACAAGCTGCAGAATTCCAGGAGCTCCGTCTGTCAGCTCATTGGGTTATTTTAAAACAAACTTGGACCCTGAATACTTGTTCTGAGGCATTATCAAAGAAAAAAAAAATAAAAGCATGGCGAAGTGGGAGGGGTAAAGGGGCTTGAATTGGGTAAATTTCTCATTTTGGCAGATGAGAGGGAACTTTTTTGGTTTTCTTTTAATTCAGAAACTCTAGTGCAAAAAGTTCTTGCCTTTTTAGCCAATGCCTCATGGAATTTATTTAACTTTGTGACTGTAATTGGTTGGGTTAATCTGAGCTCTGGACAGAGAAACCAGGCACAGCTGAGGTTGGGGTAGCCACCATACTTAAAGGAGAGAGGACGGGTGGGCACAGTGGCTCATGCCTATAATCCCAGCACTTTGAGAGGCCAAGGCGAGAGGATCGCTTGAGCTCTTGAGTTCAAGACCAGCAACATAGTGAGACTTCATCTCTACAAAATTAAAGTTGTTAAAAATTTTTTTTGAAAAAAGCAGAGAGCCTAAGTGAGTATCTGCATTCTAAAAGATTTCTCCTCTCACAACCTTTATTGATTCTCAAAATGCTGGCAGCCAACTTAAAATTCCTCATATTCACCAAGTGGAAAACTGGAGGATTTCTTTCTGAAGAAACTGTCAAACTCAGGAGAAAAGCCCTGCAGATGTGGATACCTGGGGCCTCCTCAGTAAACATGCCACATCCCTGAGCAGTCGTCCTGCAGCGAGACCCACCACTTGACAAGCCTCAGAGGATCCAAGTGCCCAGAATATCTGCTGCCTCACTCTGAAGCAGAATAGGAAAAGAGGACCACTGGGTATTTGAGAAAAGCTGCTTCTACAAAACAGCAAATCAAAAACAAACTGATAAAAAGGGAACTTAGAGGAAACAGAGACAATGCAAGCAAAGGCAGACGTTTTTCAAAGCACTGTAATCAATATACTTGACAAGGAAGGATATTAAATCCATGGTATAATAAAAGATGACACATTGAAAAGGACAATTCAAGAATTAAAAATTAGAATTATAAAATATAAAAATATGATTGCAGAATTTTTCATCAGAAGCAGAATGGAAGATACAAATGAAAAAAATCTCTCGGAAAATTGGACAAAAATGATTTTTTAAAAAGAGAAAAAAAAAATAAACTAAGGACTCTTTCAGGATATCTTGTATCTATTAAGAGTCACAGGCCAGGCCAGGTGCGGTGGCTCACACCTGTAATCCCAACACTTTGGAAGGCCAAGGCAGACGGATTACCTGAGGTCAGGAGTTTGGCTAGCCTGGCTAACGTGGTGAAATCAGTCTCTACTAAAAATACAAAAATTAGCTGGGCATGGTGGTGCACACCTGTAATCCCAGCTACTCGGAAGGCTGAGGCAGGAGAATCACTTGAAGCCAGGAGGCAGAGGTTGCAGTGAGCCGTGATCACACCATTATACTCCAGCCTGGGTGACAAGAGCTAAACTCTGTCTCAAAACAAACAAAAAAAGTCACAGACCAGGTACGATGGCTCACACCTGTAATCCCAGTAATCCCAGCACTTTGAGAGGCCAAGGCAGGTGGATCACTTGAGGTCGGGAACTCAAGACCAGCCTGGCCAACATGGTAAAAAAAAGGTGCTGGGCAAGGTGGCTCATACCTGTGATCCCAGCACTTTGGAAGGACGAGGTGGGCAGATCACTTGAGGCCCAGAGTTCAAGACAAGTGTGGCCACTCTACTAAAATTACAAAAATTAGCCAGGTGTGGTGGCAGGCACCTGTAGTCCCAGCTTCTCAAGAGGCTGAGGCAGGAGACTCATTTGAACCCAGGAAGCAGAAGCTGCAGTGAGCTGAGATCACATCACTGCACTCCACCCTGGGTGACGGAGTAAGACTCCATCTCAAAAAAAAAAAAAAAGTCATAGAGAAAACTGAAAACAGAAGTAAGAAAATTAACGAATTTTTAAAAAGAAAAATTATGGCTGGGATTACAGTGGCTCCCGCCTGTAATCCCAGCACAACACTTTGGGAAGCTGACGTGAGCAGATCACTTGAGGTCAGGAGTTCCAGGCCAGCCTGACCAACATGGCGAAACCCCATCTCTATTAAAAATACAAAAATTGAGCCGGCTGCAGTGGCTCACACCTGTAATCCCAGCACTTTGGGAGGCTGAGGCAGGCAAATCAGTAGGTTAGGGGTTCGAGACCAGCCTGACCAACATGGTGAAACTCCGTCTCTACTTAAAAATAGAAAAATTAGCTGGGCATGGTGGTGCACACCTGTAATCCCAGCTGCTCAGGAGACTGAGGCAAGAGAATCGCTTGAACCTGGGAGGTGGAGGTTGCTGTGAGCCAAGAGTGCGCCATTGCACTCCAGCCTAAGCGACAGAGTGAGACTCCATCTCAAAAAAAAAAAAAGACAAAAATTTGCCGGGCGTGGTGGCTCATGCTTGTAATCCCAACACTTTAGGAGGCCAAGGTGGGCAGATCACAGGGTCAAGAGTTCGAGATCAGCCTGGCCAACATGGCAAAACCCCATCGCTACTAAAAAATACAAAAGTTAGCCGGGTGTGATAGTATGCACCTGTAATCCCAGCTCCTCAGGTGGCTGAGGTAGGAGAATCATTTGAGCCTGGAGGCAGAGGTTTCGGTGGACCAAGATCTTACCACTACACTCCAGCCTGGGCAACAGAGTGAGACTCTGTCTCCAAAACAAACAAACAAAAATTAGCCAGTGAGGTGGCCTGGGCCTGTAATCCCAGCTACTCAGGAGGCTGAGGCTGGAGAGTCACTTGAACCCTGGAGTCAGAGGTTGCAGTGAGCTTATCACACCACTGCACTGCAGCCTGGACAGCTGAGCGAGACTCCATCTCACCAAAAAAAAAAAAAAAAAAAAAAAACACTTTACTGAGTTTATTTGAATCTTCTAAAATAGTCTATATATAATAAATTATATATATAATAATCTAAATCATATATATTATATATATAATATATATAATATAATTTATATAATGTATATAATATATAATTTATATTATATATAATATATATATAAGATGATGATCTTGTCCTGTGAATGCTTTCTAGTCAGAGATAGGGAACACAATTCGCATAACACCTAGGAGGAACATTCCAGCTTAAATCTCAAGTAAGTTGCTTATTAATCCTGAAATTAGTTCTGTTTCCAAATTTTTCATGTTATTCGCCCTCCTGGATATCTTTGTGATCCTTTCCTTGCCTCCCCCACAGCCCTCTCCTTCAGTTTTGAATTTTATTGCAAGGTCCTTAAGGATAATAACAAATTCATCTTTGAATTACTCATAGTACCTGGCGCAGTGGCTTACTTGGAGTAATTACCCAATTAATATTTGTCAAAAAGTGAGTGTGGTGTGGTCTTGCAGGGTGAGATTGTTTGGTGGCAGCCCTGTTTTGTTAAATAGAGTTAAGTTGGTATAACAGAAATAGCTCACAGAGGACCAGGATTTGGAAGGTCTAGATCAAGACTGTCCAACCCTTGTGGGCCTCATGCAGCCCAAAACAGCTTTGAAAGTAGCCCAACACAAACTTGTAAACTTTTTTAAAACATTATGAGGGCTTCTCTGCAATTTTTTTTTAGGTCATCAGCTACCATTAGTGTTCATGTATCTTATGTGTGGCCTGAGACAATTCTTCCAGTGTGGCCAGGGAAGCCAGAAGATTAGACACTCCTGGTCTAGATTCTGATTTGGACTCTGCTAGCATCTATGTAAACTTAATCACATTCTCTCATATCCTCATTATTCTTTTCTATAAAATTGTAGCATTAAACTAGATCTTTTGCAAAGTCATTTTCAGCTCTCAAATAAATCTAAGAAATAGGTCTCTTTGACAAGAGATGCATTACAAGAAAAATATTTATCTCCATTAGAAACAGTCCGGGCATGGTGGCTCACGCCTGTAATCCAAGCTACTCTGGAGACTGAGACAGGAGAATCACTTGAGCCCAGGAGGCAGAGGTTGCAGTGAGCCAAGATCGCACCACTACACTCCAGCCTGGGCAACAGAGCAAGACTCTGTCTCAAAAAAAAAGAAAAAAAGAAAAGAAAGAAAGAAACATGCAAGTTGTTAACACTGAGAAATAGAAAAATCTTGCTCTCAATGATGGAAGTCACCTGCAATTTTTTATTACCACATTTAAAATTACTTATTTACAGGCCGGGCGCGGTGGCTCAAGCCTGTAATCCCAGCACTTTGGGAGGCCGAGGCGGGTGGATCACGAGGTCAAGAGATCGAGACCATCCTGGTCAACATGGTGAAACCCCGTCTCTACTAAAAATACAAAAAATTAGCTGGGCATGGTGGCGCGTGCCTGTAATCCCAGCTACTCAGGAGGCTGAGGCAGGAGAATTGCCTGAACCCAGGAGGCGGAGGTTGCGGTGAGCCAAGATCGCGCCATTGCACTCTACCCTGGGTAACATGAGTGAAACTCTGTCTCAAAAAAAAAAAAATTACTTATTTACTCTGCCAGGCAGGTTTATGTCTCATCTACCCTTGGAAAGAGTAAAAATTATTGATTAGACAAGGAAGTGAGGTGACACAGCCTCTGTGCCCATTCAGCACCATTGTGAAGCCAAGAGGAAGAGCACCTCTGGGATTTTCCGTATCAGGCTCTGCCATCTCTTCTCCAGCTCCTCCTTTCTCCTGAAAAATCTTAGGATTAGCTGGCCCTCTTTCATCACAACTACAGGCCTATGGATGCACGTGCACATGCACGTGCGCGCGCGCACACACACACGACCACATTCTTTCACAAAGGCAGTTAAGACCGGAAACAGCTGAAAAACATTTGCTGAGCATTTTCTCCATACTAAATTCTACAGATCTCTCCCTGCCTTAATTTTAAATTTAAATTTGTAGCTGGTGAAAAATAATGATCAGGAAAAAATACTGTTAGCGAATGGGTTATTCACCCTGGGGAGGTGCAGTCATTACTCAGTTATCATTTTGATTCCTAATAAAAGAAAGTAGAATCCTTCAGAGCACCACAGAGCTCTGACTCTCTTAGGGAGTCCAGGGGCTATTGCAGGTCAGCAAGCTTTATTTTTAATGATCCTTCTAGTTTTCTGCTGCCATTATAAGTCACCTGAAGAAATAAGAATTATGGTTATATTTTCTTGGCTATTCCTAATAGTACTGAAATGTCACTTGGGTTTGTGACATTCTGACACTGTCATAACCAGCCATAAAATACCTTAAGTGTACTACAAATTACCATTGCTAAGCTGTAACTCACTTGTCCTTAGATAGCCTACTATTACTCCTTATTCAGAAAGTAAAACAAAGACTTCTAGGCAAGACTGGTGTGCGTGAAAGTAACACATGCATATTCTTAAAAGAGAAAATGCACATTCAGATTCCTCATTAATACCACATGTGATACTCTTCTAGTTCTTTAAGACATTTTAGTGGTTTCAAAAGGAATAATATTAACATCATCCTCTATCATAGAAGGTATACAATATCGGCATTTGAAGGGACGGTATGTTTGACTACAAAGACTCTGAAATGACTCTAGATATCTCCTAAATTAAAATATCTCTTAAGGCTTTCTGTAGCGCTTAAGGAAACAAAGTGCTTGACTACAGGAGATACAATAATAAGTTGCCTAAAGGTTTTCTATGGCCTAGTAGAGAGGGAATAAGATAAACACTAATTCCTTATGTAATAAACATAAGGAATACTTATATATATATATATATATATATATATGTTTATTTCTTATATAATAAATATATAAACATAAGGAATACTGTAATTCATGCCACTTGGGGAGCACAGAGGAAAGAGAATTGATGTTCAGTTGGAAAAGTAAAGAAGGGGCTTATGGGCCGGGCGCCGTGGCTCAAGCCTGTAATCCCAGCACTTTGGGAGGCCGAGGCGGGTGGATCACGAGGTCAAGAGATCGAGACCATCCTGGTCAACACGGTGAAACCCCGTCTCTACTAAAACTACAAAAAATTAGCTGGGCATGGTGGCGCGTGCCTGTAATCCCAGCTACTCAGGAGGCTGAGGCAGGAGAATTGCCTGAACTCAGGAGGCGGAGGTTGCGGTGAGCCGAGATCGCGCCATTGCACTCCAGCCTGGGTAACAAGAGCGAAACTCCGTCTCAAAAAAAAAAAAAAAACAAAGAAGGGGCTTATGAAGTCAGTATTAATAATATGTGAGATAGACCTTAAAGAAGATTTGATAGCAAAGATGAGAAGTCAGGGCTTCCTAGGCAAAGGAAACCATGAAAAAGTGATACAGGTGCAGTCATGCAGTGTATTCAAAGAAAAAAAGTGTTTTAATTTGGATGGAATGTGAAAAACATAGGGCAGCATCAGGGACAGATGAAGAATTGCTCTGTTATTAAATAGTAATAACTATATTTAAAAGACTGGTTTATATAAAAATATGTACATGAATGTTCAGATCAGCATTATTCACAATATCCAAAAGGTAGAAATAATCTAATGTCCGTCAACTGATGAATGGATAAACAAAATGTGGTATATCCATACAATGGAGTATTACTCAACCATGAAAAGGAATGAGGTATTGATACATGCTGCAACATGCCTGGGCCTTTAAAACATAATAAGTGAAAGAAGCCAGATGCAAAAGGCCACGTATCATATGATTCCATTTATGTGAAACATCCAGGGTAGGCAAGTCATAGAGACAGAAAAAAGACTAGTGGTTGCCCAGGATTAGGAAAAGGGGAAGGGGGAGAGAGTAATGGATACAGGTTTCCTTCTGGGGTAATAAAAATTCAGAACTTGTTAGTGGTGATGATTGCATAGCATTGTGAATGTACCAAATGCCACTGAATTATACTTTTTTAAGTTATTAAAATGATTAATTTTATGTTATGAAAAATTTGCCTAAATTTTTTTAAAGACTTTGGGATGTTTGCCTATGGAAAATCAACTTGATGAAGAAGTCATGAAGCAGACATTGAAAGCTTTTGAGCCAGACATTGTCAAGGTCTGAACTGTGAGAGAGGTAAATCTGGCTCTAGTATATAGGATGAAAGGAACAAGGAGATAGTAAAGGCAAGGAGATCAGTTAAGAAGTTTTTGGAAGCCCATTGATAAGCACAAGAGAAAAGCCCAGTCAGAGTGTTGGCAATGAGAATGGGAAGATAAGGAGGTTAAGCGTAAAACTCATTTCAGAGAAAATGTGTAGGACTAGAAAACTGATCTGATAGGGAGAGGCTGGCAGGTGTGGACTCGGGAAGGGCAGTCAGAGGCTAAAACAAGGATTTTGGACTAGGATAACAGAAAAAATTAAACCATTAACAGAAATAGGAAAGTTAAGTGGAAAGACTGGTTCTTGACATGGTGAATTTGAAGTACACCATCAAGGTTGATGGCCGTTGCCTTGCGATCTTGCTGCTGGAGGAAGCAACTAATTTCTACTATTAGCCAGATTTCCTTACTCACGGCCTTTCTGAGATCCGAGTAAATTTCTTTTCCTGGTCAAACTGTGCGATTTAAAATGTCATGTTTCTTCCAAATTCCAAGAGAGCAGCATAGCAAGAAAAACAGGTTGCAAAGAAATAACAAGACCTCTGAGCAGAGGGAGATTTGTTATATAGATAATACAAGTGGTATCTCCTCACCTGTCTCTAATATATCTGGTATCTCCTTGCCTCTCTCCTTTTTAAAATTGGACGCCATAGCCTTCTACATCTGCTGTTGCTTCTCTTTCCTCAGTGAACCGAAGGAAGAAAATATGAGAAAATTAATTCCTTGGACATCCGCACCTGCCTCTAAAAGTCAATTTGTTTTCCCAGTTGAAAGAGATGGTAAAATCAGGTTCCCAAGCGAAGCAGTCCAGTTCTGAATGGTGTTAACTTCCTTGCACATGCCTTCTGTGCTCTCTTATTCCTAGAGAATGACCAAGATAGCAGAGAAAAGGCCTGCCCTCTTCCTTTATATTCTAGTATCTTTCCAGCTGTGTAACTGGAAAGCCCAGCAACACAAACCCTCCTTCTACCAAACCAATCTCAGTGGGCTGCTCTAACTTCAGGGCTAGCAGATGTAGTAGATTTCTGATTTGTCACCTTTCTTTCTGTTATTTCCATACACTGTACACTGCATTTTTTTGTAGAGACGGCCAGCCTGAACTGTATTTTAAATAACATTATAGGGCTGGGTGCGGAGGCGCATGCCTGTAATCCCAGCATTTTGGGAGGCGAGGAGTTCAAGACCAGCCTAGGAAACATAGCAAGATCCCATCACTGCTAAAAACTTTTTAAAGTAGCTAGGTATAATAGCATGTACCTGTATTCTCAGCTATTCAGGAGGCTGAGGCTAGAGAATCTCTTGAGCTCAGGAAGCCAGGGCTACAGTGAATCGTGATTGTGTCACTCCACTCTAGCCTGGGCAACAGATGGAGACCCTGTCAAACAAATGAATAATTCGCTATTATAATAAATGTCAGTCTTCTTAGGAACAAATGCTGAAGTATTTAGGGGTGAGCATCGTGATGTCTACAACTTACTCTCAAATAATAAATGGTCATGGAGAGAAAGAGAAAACAGAAGTGGTAAGGTGTTAGCAATTGGTGAATCTAAGTGGGGGGCAAATGAGTGTTCATTGTATTCTTTCGACTAAAAAGTTTGTGAGGAAGGTAGTTTTCCTTGAAAGTTTAAAAAAGAAAATCTTTTAAGATGACAGTTATTCTAAAATATAGCCTGTAACATTTGGGAAGAATAACCTGATAAGTAGAGATGATTAGTCTCTAGCAATTTCTGGACTCCCTACTGTGAAATATTAGTTTTCTGCTTTTAGAAAAAGGTGTCCCCATATCCAGCTTTCAAGTCCAGATAACAGTAGTTGGAAATTGGAAACAGTTCATTTATGTCATCCAATCCTTCTTTGTTACCTGACTTATAAAAAAAACGTTTGTTTCTTAAAGTAAAAGACCACATTGTACATCCATTACTTACCAACAGGGAATCTGTCTGCCTTTAGTCTACAGAGACTGATATATAAACCTTTGGAATTAATTCCTTTGTGCATCCTCTCAATCAGAGTGCTGGCTTTTTTTTTTTGCTTTTGTATGAAATATTGTTTTACAGTACTCACTATAGCTGTCTGAGGAGGCCTCCAGTGTCATGAGCACAGGCACACTATCTTGTCTGTTTTCACATTTTTAAAAGATAAAACAAGGTTCAAACCACACATTCCCTGTGAACTGCTAAAGATTGGGAAAAATTACTTTCTTTTCCCTTGACCTGGATTGACAAGAAGCACACCTACAGGAGGCAAAAAGATGAGTGAATCCCTTTTAAAGACCCCAGTAATGAAGCCCTCGGGGAATTGCTGTGTATGGTAGAATTTACAGTGGCTTCTGGGGATGAACAGTGTGGCAGGAAGAGGTTCAGGACTGCTGTCTGTTGAAATAGAGACTGCATGTATTTTATATCAGCCTATTTTGGGCCGCTGTGAGAAAGTTATTTTATAGTATCTTGCTCTGGCCGGCTGCGGTAACTCACGCCTATAATCCCAGAACTTTAGGAGGCCGAGGTGGGTGGATCACTTGAGGTCAAGAGTTCAAGACCGGCCGGGTGCAGTGGCTCAAGCCTGTAATCCCAGCACTTTGGGAGGCTGAGGCAGGTGGATCACGAGGTCAAGAGATCGAGACCATCCTGGTCAACATGGTGAAACCCCGTCTCTATTAAAAATACAAAAAATTAGCTGGGCATGGTGGTGCGTGCCTGTAATCCCAGCTACTCAGGAGGCTGAGGCAGGAGAATTGCCTGAACCCAGGAGGCGGAGGTTGCGGTGAGCCGAGATCGCGCCATTGCACTCCAGCCTGGGTAACATGAGTGAAACTCTCTCTCAAAAAAAAAAAAAAAAAAAAAAGAGTTCATGACCAGCCTAGCTAACATGGCAAAACTCCATCACTACTAAAAATACAAAATTTAGCCAGCCATGGTGGTGGGCACTTGTAATCCCAGCTACTAGGGAGGCTGAGGCAGGAGAATCGCTTGAACCCAGGAGACAGAGGTTGCAGTTAGCCGAAATCATGCCATTACACTCCAGCCTGGGCAACAGAGTGAGACTCCATATCAAAAAAAAAATAATAGTAATTATTATTACAGCTTGTTCTGCTAGAAATACACATGATAAGTGGCAGATGTTAGAACAAAAAGGGAAAAGTTACAGTACTCCATTCTCCTTGAGACTTAGGGACTTTACGTAGTTGTTCTCTTTTAGCCTTTGAAACCCTGATGCACATAGAAGCACAAATTGAAAAAGACTTTAGACATAGGCCAGACCAGTGATCCACAAACAAATCAAGAATCTGAGGGGTAGGCTATGGAAATCTGCATTTTTCACAAGCTACCCAGGTGATTCCAATACAGCCAGCCCAGCATTTGTGAAAGGCCAGCATTTGGGAACTTCTGGTTTGGTCTGGTGCTCTACAGATCAAGAAATAAAGGCCTATATGAAAATGTAAAAATTATTCAAGGTATTAACCAGCCAAGGACTAGAAACCATATTTTCTGGCTCCCAACATATCCATCTTCCCAGGTCACAATGCCTCTTGGAGTGTTCACAATTAAGATCTTAGACCTGCTGCTGTAATCAGTAGATAAGGCCTTTAAATTTTGAGGTATACATCTTGAAAATCTCTGTGGATATCTGTTAACTTCCATTCTAAGGTATTTTCCCTTACACGCACTGCTTTTAAGGTTGAAGCACTTAATTACACTAATTCTTCTCTATCTTAACCTTTTGTTGTTTAATTTTCATGAAATGAATGAATTTGTTTTCTACAGATGGAAGCTTAGATATCCTTCTTTAGTGTATTTATAAATAGAATGTGGGTGAGAAAATGAAAATATGCCATTGTTCAATATGGTTAAAAATTATGTGTAAGGCATCAGCTAAGGGCCCCACAATACCTACATACTAGCTCACAACCAAAACGTCCAGCTTTCCCAGAACTAGGAGTGAGTAAAATGCATTTTTCCTGTACATTTCCTAAATAAATAGTACATAACCAACACATACAAAGAAAAAGCTTCACCCATTTATTCATTCACTCAGACACTGATCTTGACTTGGGATACAGTGGTGAGCAAGAGAAAATTTCCCTGCTCTTGTGGTGCTTGGGAGATTGTAGGCAAAGCATAGCTAAGACAGTATTGTGTAGTCAGGTGCAGTGGCTCACACCTGTGATCCCAGCACTTTGGGAAGTCAAGGCAGGAGGATCACTTGCATCCATGAGTTTGAGACCAGTCTGAGCAACATAGTGAGACCCCGTCTCTATTGAAGATTAACCAGGTGCGGTGTTACATGCCTGTAGCCCCAGCTACTCAGGAAGCTGAGGCAGGAGGATTGCTTAAACCTGAGAGGTTGAGGCTGCCATGAACTGTGATTACAGCACTGCACTCAGCCTGGGTGACAGAGTAAGATCCTGTTTTATCAACCAATCAGTCAGTCAGTCAATCACACAATACTTTGTAACCCTCTAGAATATAAATTCCATGAGGGCAGATATTTTGATCTGTTTTGTTCATGCCTGTGTCTGTAGTGCCTAAACAGTACCTGGCTCATGAATGTTTGTTGAATGAGCAACCAAGAGGTGTAATAGAAGCTATAGCCCCTCCCAAATTAACTATTTTACAAAAAGAGTAAGAATAGTGTTTTTTTTTTTTTTTTTTTGAGATGGAGTTTCGCTCTTGTTACCCAGGCTGGAGTACAATGGCGCGATCTCGGCTCACCACAACCTCCGCCTCCCGGGTTCAGGCAATTCTCCTGCCCCAGCCTCCTGAGTCGCTGGGATTACAGGCACACGCCACCATGCCCAGCTAATTTTTTGTATTTTTAGTAGAGGCGGGGTTTCACCATGTTGACCAGGATGGTCTCGATCTCTTGAGCTCGTGATCCACCCGCCTCGGCCTCCCACAGTGCTGGGATTACAGGTTTGAGCCACCGCGCCCGGCCAAGAATAGTGTTTAATGAGAAATATTATTTATGTAGTAATCTAAATCATCATTTATTTATTTATTTATTTATTTATTTTTTTGAGACGGAGTCTCGCTCTTGTTACCCAGGCTGGAGTGCAATGGCGCAATCTCGGCTCCCCGCAACCTCTGTCTCCTGGGTTCAGGCAATTCTCCTGCCTCAGCCTCCTGAATAGCTGGGATTACAGGCACGTGCCACCATGCCCAGCTAATTTTTTGTATTTTTAGTAGAGACGGGGTTTCACCATGTTGACCAGGATGGTCTCGATCTCTTGACCTCGTGATCCACCCACCCCGGCCTCCCAAAGTGCTGGGATTACAGGCTTGAGCCACCGCGCCCGGCCTTTTATTTATTTATTTTTTGAGACAGGATCTCATTCTGTCACCCAGGCTGGAATGCAGTGGCGCAATCACAGCTCACTGCAGCCTTGACCTCCTGGACTCAATCAGTTCGCCCACCTCAGCCTCCTGAGTAGCTGGGACTACAGGTGTGCGCCATCATGCCTGGCTGGTTTTTGCTGTTGTGTTGTTGTTGTTATTTGTAGAGACAGGTTTCTCATCATGGTGCCCAAGCTGATCTCGAACTCTTGTGCTCAAGTGATCTGCCCAAAGTGCTGAGATTACAGGCATGAGCCACCATGCCTGGCCACTATATTTTTATAAGCTCTAAAGCTTTTTGTGCGAAAACGTCATATCAGAATGTCTATTGTCAGGTGTGTATTTGGCATATGTAGATATTGTACCCATATAACAGCTGGAAATTGTGTGTGTGTGTGTGTGTGTGTGTGTGTGTGTGTGTGTACACACATACATGTATTATATACCTATAAAAGTTTAAATATTTACCTAAAATAAATGATACTTTTATGTGCAAGCTAAAGTGATCAAGGGTAAAATGATTTCACAGAGCTTCGGGTGAGGTGTGTATCAAGGGTTGCATGTTCAGATTATAATGGCTGTGGTAATGGTGTTGTCATTTTATGTAGGCTTCTATTTGAGCAGATCTGGATTATATCCACAGAGTTTCTCTGCCATCATTCCCAATAATGTATTCCTATTGGGTGAAAGGGTAGTGGCCAAGCTAGGAAAACAAAGTAAAATGAGAGAGTTTGAGGTTTGAAAATAAGTTGTGGTTAAGCACAGGTACTTCAAAATACTAGAATTTTCTAAGGTGATTATTCTATAAACAAAATACGGGATGGTAAAAATTGTTTTATAGAAATTTGTGATAGGGCTATTCTAGATTTTCTTATCAGCAAAGAACATTATATTCACTCTCCTCTTTTTGTTTTTGTTTTTGTTTTTGTTTAGATGGAGTCTCACTCTGTCACCAGGCTGGAGTGCAGTGGTGCGATCTCAGCTTACTGCATCCTCCGCCTCCGGGGTTCAAGTGATTCTCCTGCCTCAGCCTCCGAAGTAGCTGGGACTACAGGCACACACCACCACTCCCAGCTAATTTTTGTATTTTTAGTAGAGACGGGGGTTCACCATGTTGGCCAGGATAGTCTCGATCTCTTGACCTCATGATCCGCATGCCTTGGCCTCCCAAAGTGCTGGCATTACAGGCGTGAGCCACCACGCCCGGCCATATTTGCTCTTCTTACATGAAGAAGCTGCTATTGAATCTTTTTGAGACAAACTGGGAGGTGGCTCAATGCATCCAAAAGGAAATTTCACCCCTAAGTCATTGTCAATCAGTTTCTCCATAGTTTGCCTTTCAGTCTTCAAGTACAAAAGTTCAGCTTTTTAACTTTCAACAAGCACTACTTTCAACACTCTTAAGCACTGCATGTTAATCACTAAACAATGAAAATATTGAGAGACCATGAAGAGGAGATAGTTAGAAGAGAGGCAACATTGACAGTGAGGAAATGACACATGTGCTCAGCGTTAAGTTGTTTTGACCGCAGGAACGATTCTCTGGGACTCCCAGTTTGTGCATCTGTGAGTGGAAGAAAACACACTTAAAAGTGTTTTATACAGTCTTTCAACAGCAGTCAACACAGGAGACTTCTGTGACCCAACATGCGAAAATTTCTCCCCATCAACAAGCAAGCAGTCAGTTCAGCAACCTGACACCAGCTGAATGTCTCTAACTTCTATTCTGATGCTTTTTTTTCTTTTGATCTCATACCAGTTAGTTTTTTTTTTTGTTTTTTTTTTTTTTTTTTTTTTTTTGAGATGAGGATCTCATTTTTTTGCCTAGGCTGGAGTGGAGTGATATTCACAGGCACAATCATAGCTCACTGCAGCCTCTAACTCCTGACCTTAAGCAATCTTCCTATCTCAGTAGCTGGGACAACAAGCATGCCTCATATTTTGGCACTATCCACCTGGAGATAGTGTCAGATCCCGCAGGTTGAGGGCTCCCAAGTAGCTGGGACAACAGGCATGCCCCATATTTTGACACTATCTACCTGGAGATAGCATCAAATCCCACAGGTTGAGGGCTCAAGACTGCAACCCCCTTGCCCCACTCCCACCTTCAGATGCCTGTCACAAGCTCCAAGTTGTTTACCTGTGCTTCTGATTGACTGGCTATAAACTGAGTATCCCTCAACCACTTGCTTTGGTTCAATTGATTTGCTAGAGCAGCTGTCAGAACTCAGAGAAGCACTTACTTTATTTTTCCTAGCTATGTGAATTTTGGAACAGAAACACTTAGCAGTTTATTTAAAGAATATTACAGCCGGGCGCGGTGGCTCAAGCCTGTAATCCCAGCACTTTGGGAGGCCAAGGCGGGTGGATCACAAGGTCAAGAGATCGAGACCATCCTGGTCAACATGGTGAAACCCCGTCTCTGCTAAAACTACAAAAAATTACCTGGGCGTGGTGGTGCGTGCCTGTAATCCCAGCTACTCAGGAGGCTGAGGCAGGAGAATTGCCTGAACCCAGGAGGCGGAGGTTGCGGTGAGCCGAGATGGCGCCATTGCACTCCAGCCTGGGTAACAAGAGCGAAACTCCGTCTCAAAAAAAAAAAAAAGAATATTACAAAGGATACAGATGAGAAGATACATAAATCAAGACATGTGGGAAGGGGCGTGGAGTTTCCATTTCCTCTCCAGTACATCACCATATAGAAAATTCTGTGTGTTCAGCTCCCCAGAAGGTCTCCAAATTCTATCTTTTTGGGTTTTTATGGAAGCTTCATTACATAGGTATGATTGATTAAGCCATTGGTCACTGGGGATCAACTTAACCTTCAACCCCTCTCCCCTCCCCAGAAATTTGGGGGTGGGCTGAAAGCCCTAGCCTTCTAATCCTGCCTTGGTCTTTGCCATGACCAGTCCCCATCCTGAAGTCAGGAGCTGCCAGCCATCAGTCAGCTCGTTAACATACAAAAAGGCATCACTTGGCGAGTTTCTGAAGATTTTAGGAGTTGTAGGTCAGAAAACTGGACTATGACCAAATACATATTTCAGAATATTCTAGTGTCATTTGAAAAGTGCTGCACCTGAGCAATCCATAGTAGTCAGCAAGAGACAAGGAAAAGGATGGATAATGGAAAAGGTAGAAAACTTGTGACCACAGGAGCAGCCTCAATGTCAGATGTCCGTTAACCTAAATGAATTCAAGAGTCAGCTGCAAGTTTGAGAACTGAAAGACTAAGCATGTTGTGAAAGTGCTGAAATTTTGATCACAGGCCATCTGTGGATTTTCATAAGATCAAGGCCAGCCCATATTTGGACAATATCAAAGTGAGCAGCTAAGTCATAAATGAGCTACACAGATGTGTTCAGGGCTTCCCTCCCAATTCCGCAGATGTTACTATGGTGGGAGAGGGATTTTCAGTGTAAATAAAACTATTTAGGGAAAAGATGCTCATAAACAGACAAATAAATATAAAATATCTAAGCAGAGAGACTAATAGTTTAGTTTTAAAATTTCTTGAAGAACTCACTCATATTCCTTTTGGTACAATGCATCTCAGTCCTAAGTTCAGACTCTTCTTAGTTCACTGAAAATCCTAGAACACTAAAAACTTTCAAGAGCAGACTGAAGACCTTATTCCTTTTCATAGTATATTGGTTGCAGAGGTCTTTTGTTTCACTGAAAATGTTTAATTACAATTTTAGAGTGGGTTGTGATGGTGCCAACAGCTATGTGTGAACAGTGTCTTATAAGTTTCTTACTATGAAAATAAGAAAAACAAGGGACAGGTGCAGTGGCTTATGCCTGCAATCCCAGCACTTTGGGAGGCTGAGATGGGTAGATTACATGAGGCCAGGAGTTTGAGACCAGCATGGCCAACATGGCAAAACCTTGTCTCTATTAAAAATACAAAAAGTAGCTGGGCGTGGAGGTGGGCACCTGTAGTCCCAGTTACTCAGGAGGCTGAGACAGGAGAATCACTTGAATCCGGGAGGCAGAGGCTTCAGTGGGCCGAGATCGCACCACTGGACTCCAGCCTGGGCGACGGAGTGAGACTCCGTCTCAAAAAAAAAAAAAAAATGCAGTCATCTTCAGATATATTTATAAAGGATTCTAAAGAAGCAAGAAGGGTCAGAACCAATTTCTTTTTTTTTTTTTTTTTTTGAGACAGGGTCTCGTTCTGTCACCCAGGTTGGAGTGCAGTGGTGCAGCTATGCCTCACTACAGCCTCAACCTCCCAGGCTCACGCAATCCTCCCACCTCAGCCTGCCAAGTAGCTAGGACTACAGGCACACACCACTACACCCAGGTAATTTTTTATTTTTTGTAGAGATGGAGTCTCACTATGTTGCCAGGACTGGTCTTGAACTCCTAAACTCAAGCGATCCTCTTGCCTCAGCCTCCCAAAGTGCTGGGATTATAAGTGTGAGCCACTGTGCCCAGCTCCAGGACCAGTATTCTAAACATTTCCTTTGAGTAATCTGCCTATGTTAATTACCTGTATCATGTAAATTTGGACTCAGGAACAAAATGGTCTCGGAGACCTAACCTGTTTGTAAGTTGGAGGGCTCTTGTTCTATGCAGAAGTGGCAGGAGAAATTTTATTCTGAAGTCTGCAAAACACAAACTGACTTGCCAGCAAAAACTAATCCTGGCTGTTATGTTAAGATTTTTTTTTTTTTTTTTTTTGAGACGGAGTTTCACTCATGTTACCCAGGCTGGAGTGCAATGGCGTGATCTCGGCTCACCGCAACCTCCGCCTCCTGGGTTCAGGCAATTCTCCTGCCTCAGCCTCCTGAGTAGCTGGGATTACAGGCACGCACCACCATGCCCAGCTAATTTTTTGTATTTTTAGTAGAGACGGGGTTTCATCATGTTGACCAGGATGGTCTCGATCTCTTGACCTAGTGATCTACCCTCCTCAGCCTCCCACAGTGCTGGGATTACAGGCTTGAGCCACCGCGCCCGGCCAAGATTTTTTTTTTTTTAGATGGAGCCTTGCTCTGTTGCTCATGCTGGAGTGTAGTGGCATCATCTGGGCCCACTACTGTCTCTACCCCCTGGGTTCAACGATTTTCCTGCCTCAGCCTCCTGAGTAGCTGGGATTACAGGTTCACACCACCACACCGGCTAATTTTTATATTTTTTAGTAGAAACAGGGTTTCGCCATGTTGGCCAGGCTGTCTCAAACTCCTGACCTCAGGTAATCTGTCTGCCTTGGCCTTCCAAAGTGCTGGGATTACAGGCATGAACCACTGCACCCGGCCAAATTTATACCATTACTAAGAGTGGAACAGCCTGACATTTTGTACCTTCTGAATTGATGGAGTAATATTTCCATATCACGTATTTTGCCAAAAATGTTTAACCTAAATCTTAGCAAGCTTTTCTAGACCTAACTTCCAGCTTACAAGCAAAACAGAAACAAGTTACATGATGCAATGAGGAAAGAAGGAAAAGGGATTTTATAAAATAGCTATCCTTGTCTTTGCAAAAAGTTAATGGTTTTTATGAAAAGAAGTTAATGGCTTTTATTTTCATTCCATGAAAAGTGGGGAGAGACTAGTCTAGGTTTAAAAGGCAAAAAAAGAAGAAATGATAGTAATAAATATAAGGTAACAAAAGAGACATACAAACCAGAATGCAATGTGTGAATCTTGATTAATTCTGGTTTGGGGGAAAAAGCTATAAAATATATTCTTGGAACAGTTGGAGAAATTTGAATATAGATTTGTGGTATATGACATGGCATTATTGTGAGTTCATTAATTTTGATCGTGACCATGGGGTGATGTATGAGATGCCCTGTGTGTATAAGATACTTGCTGAAGCATGCAACATGAAGTCGTGATGCCCACTCCTGCCAGGTACAGCTAGAGTGTATATGTGTGCTCATTGAACTGTTCATTTAACTTTTCTATTTGCTTGAAATGTACATGTATTATAAAGGGAAAGAGGGACAGAGAAGCTGAGTTCTTTCTATTCTTTGAGAAGCAAAAATTATAGAAGCACTAAACTTTTAGAGCAGTAACAAATCAATTTCCCCCTCTTCTTTTGCAGGCCCAAGAAAAAGGAAGACTGGACTATGGGAAGGTAGGCAGACTTTATAAGTACTGCACCTTTTACACATTTCAATTTGGTGTTTCGCTTTGTTTATTTATTTATTTTTTTTTTTTTTTGAGACGGAGTTTCACTCATGTTACTCAGACTGGAGTGCAATGGCGCGATCTCGGCTCCCCGCAACCTCCGCCTCCTGGGTTCAGGCAATTCTCCTGCCTCAGCCTCCTGAGTAGCTGGGATTACAGGCATGCACCACCATGCCCAGCTAATTTTTTGTATTTTTAGTAGAGACGGGGTTTCACCATGTTGACCAGGATGATCTCGATCTCTTGACCTCGTGATCCACCGGCCTCGGCCTCCCAAAGTGCTGGGATTACAGGCGTGAGCCACCGCGCCCGGCTGTTTATATTTTAAAGGTCAAAAGAGAATTATCACCTTGAGAGCTGAGGGACACTTTCTGTTAAGTATAGGCAATAGCAGGTGTAATAAGGTTCAGTTAACAAGAATTCTATTTATTATTGAGTATCTGTTTCATCCCAGACATTATATTAGATATTGAGAATACAGCGGTGAACTAGACGAAATCTTTCAGAATATTTGCAATTCTAGTGGGGGAAATTGATAATTAAATAAATAACATAATGTCAAGTGTCCGTAAGTATGATGAGGAAAAATAAACAGTAAAATCACTAGCCATTGTTGGAAAGATGCCTATGGCCTGTGGATGGAAGACAACCTTTAGGACCATCAGGTAATACCTAGAAAGCACCTTACATGGCAGACTTGTCTCCCAAAGGCAGTTCTCACATCACCTGTGGAACTTTCGGGAACACTTGTGCCTAGATACCACTGCATCAGACCTTCTTTCACCAAGATCAGAATCCCCTGATGGGGGGGCGGTACAGGGGCAAGCTGGAGTGGTTTGTCATCTGCACAGATAATTCTGACACACAGCCCTGGTTAAAAACTGTTGTGAGAGGTCAGATTTCAGTGCATCAGCACAGGTCTAGGAACACACTTGGGTCACGTTCTGCTTTCCCCTCAGGAACAAATGGAGCATTTAACAGGTGTATGGCAGGTGTACAGCTGCATGGCTAAAAGAACATGTCAACCATCTCATTTATGCAACGATCAGGAATATCCAGGGTGTGAGCACATCTGCACTCTAAAGACAGGGAAGAAGAAACACGACCCAGAAGGGCTATGCTTGCCGTGGGACAACCAAAATCCTCGAGGGCCTCTCCAGAGCTGACCTGGAACCTCGCACTCTCCTGGCAGCCTGGTGGGGCACACCCATGGCCCCCTGCCTTTATTCTCTTTTCCTTGCCAAAAATAAAGTCTTTCTATTTTTTTTTTTTTTTTTTTTTTTTTGAGGATGGGAGTTTAACTCACTTTACCCAGGCTGGAGTGCAATGGCGCGATCTCGGCCCACCGCAACCTCCACCTCCTGGGTTCAGGCAATTCTCCTGCCTCAGCCTCCTGAGTAGCTGGGATTACAGGCACGTGCCACCATGTCCACCTAATTTTTTGTATTTTTAGTAGAGACGGGGTTTCACCATGTTGACCAGGATGGTCTCCATCTCTTGACCTCGTGATCCACCTGCCTCGGCCTCCCAAAGTGCTGGGATTACAGGCTTGAGCCACTGCGCCCGGCCCTCTTTTTTTTTTTTTAACAATTAAAAAATAGATTTACTTTGAAGCACTGGGTTTTTTTGGTTTTTGTTTTTGTTTTCTTCTGAGACGGAGTGTCACTCTTGTTGCCCAGGCTGGAGTGCAATAGCGTGATCTTGGCTCACTGCAACCTCCACCCCCCGGGTTCAAGCAGTTCTCCTGCCTCAGCCTCCCAGAAGCGGTGATTATAGGTGCCTGCCACCATGTCCAGCTAATTTTTTGTATTTTTAGTAGAGATGGAGTTTCAGCATGTTGGCTCTGCCAGTCTCAAACTCCTGACCTCAGGTGATCCACCCGCCTCGGCCTCCCAAAGTGCTGGGATTACAGGCATCAGTCACCACGCCCAGCGTAAAGCCCTGGTTCTTCTACCCAGGAACATATGTCAGAATTACCTGTGGAGGTTTTAAAAATTCCCTAAGTTCAGGTCTCCCTCTTGGAGAAGGCTGCAAAGTGGGTCAGGACCCGAGTATTTCTAAAAAGCTTTTCAAGTAGCTCTGGTGTTTCCTTCTGCTTGAATCACAGACTCTAGGTTGACTGGGGTACTTTGGTTTTTGGGTTTTTGGGGCCACTTTTGGGGAGAGTGGGAAGCTTTTCTCACAGATTTACTAGGAGCAGCAAAGAACTTGGTCTCTGGCTTTTTTGGAGTCTGTCTCAAGTCTTTTGTCCCCAGTGAAGGATTTTTTTCCTTCACTGCCTCTTCTTTGATTTTTGGCTTTTTCCCTGAGCCTTTCCCTAGGGTCTCAGACTCTGCAGATTTTGGGGTGTCAGAGGCTGTCAAGTCTTTTCTCTTCCTCCCACAAGGAGTGTTAGACAGTCTCTCCTTTTATCTGCCTCACATACTTTTGCCTCCTTCAAGATAAACTAGATAATAGGAGCACCTCGAAACCGAGGGCTTCCATGTGTGTCACTCTGTCTTAGATGTGTACTTGAGCCTCATCATACACCCAAACGCAGGCTGTGGACTTACCCTGTTGGGTCTCCCCCAGGCATAAGAACCCAGTGCATCTTAAACTAAACTAAACTTCTTTTCTGACACCTCTGACCTTTCTGTTGCTGCTGTTTAATGACTTTATTTTTTACAGCAGTTTTAGGTTGACAGCAGGAGTGAGTGAAAAGTGTGGAGTTCCTGTAGCCCCTGACCCCACACACATGCCACCTCCCTCACTGTCAGCATCCCACACCAGAGACAATTAATGAGTCTGAGGCCAGGTGCGGTGGCTCATTCCTCTAATCCCAGCACATTTGGGAGGCTTAGGTGGGAGGATCACTTGAGCCAGGAGTTCAAAACCAACCTGGATAAAACAACGAAACCCCGTCTGTACACAACAATGTAAAAATTAACTGGGTGTGGTGTTGCATTCCTGTAGTTGTAGCTACCTGGGAGGCTGAGGTGGGAGGATTGCTTGAGCCTGGGAGCAGAGGTTTCAGTGAGTCAAGATCATGCCACTGCACTCCAGCCTGGGTGACAGAGTGAGACCCTGTCACCAGGAAAAAAAAAAAGAGTCTACATTGATGCATCATTATCACCCAGAGTCCGTAGATTTCATTAGGAAGGTTACAGTCCTTGGTGCTGGACCTCTGAGCCTTTTTTTAGCTCAGAGGTTAGCACTATCATCCCACCAGTCAACCCTGTGAGAAACTTACCACGTGAGAAGCTGCTCCTACACCCCACCCTGTGTTCCATGACCAAGTCATACCAGTTTTATAGCCTACGGTGTCTTGACTCCAGCTCCTCCTATTGGTCTCTTTTCCATTGCTCATGCTCATAGTCTCTTCATCTGAACCACTGAAAAACCTACTGCTCAGTCTCCCCTGCCTCTCTTTTGCCCCCACAGATCTGTGACCAGCCAGAGTGACTGTCTAAACCACCAATCTGACAGTTTCCCTCTCCAGCTTAAACCCCTTCATTGCTCCATGTTGTCTAACCGGCACATTCAGAGCTTGCTGGGTTGGCATATATAGGGTTGTGTGATCTCTCCCCTAAAGAGACCCTCCAGCTTCATCTCCCACGGTCCTGCAGCAGCACCAAGTTTCATAAAGCATACTGCTTCTGTTGTCTGCACCTTCACTCATGTGGTCCCCTCTGCTTTGAATGCCCTGCCCTCTTTATCTATCTCCCTCTGCTCATCCTATGAACCTTAATTTAGGATTATCTCCTATAGGAAGTCCTCTGTGGTTCCCTGAGCTGGATTAGGTGCTTTCCTCAGTTCCTCAATACACTATGCATTTCTCAGTCACTGCTCTTACTGTGTTATATTGTCATGATCCATTTATGATACAGATCCTAGACTGTGAGCTCTTAGAGGGCAGAGACAGTATCTTTCTTCTCTTTGTATATCTGGTACCCAACACAGGACTTGGCACTTAGTATGTGTTGAGTGAATGAGCAAGTAAGCGAGTGAACAGAGGCCGTGAGTAAGAAAACAGAAAACACGTGCAGTAAGTGGGGGAGAAGCAAGCTGCTGCTACAGGAAAAAATCAGGCATAGGGCATTGGGTCTCAAGGCAGAGAGGAAAGGAAAGAGTTTAACACAGTTTGCAGATATCAGCGGAGTTAAGAAGATTGCTTAGGAAGGTTGTAGTAAACTAGTTTGAAGATAAAGACTGGGATTTTTACTATGGTAGTGACAGAAAGCTGACATATGAATAAAAAAGGTAAGGAAAAAGTGACAGTTGAACATTGGTTGATGCTTATTTTGTTTTATAATTTTTTTTTTAGAGATGGGGTCTCACTCTGTCACCCAGGCTGGAGTATAGTGGCACAATCATAGCTTACTGCAGCCTCCCACTTATGGGCTCAAAGGATCCTCCTCCCTCAGACTCCTGAGTAACTGGGACTACAGACATGTGTCACCACACCCAGCTATTTTTTTCTTTCTTTTCTTTACCCAGACTGGTGATGCTTTTTTTATGACTCAAAGAATGCCTCTAGGCTGGGCGTGGTATCTCACGTCTGTAATCCCAGCACCTTGGGAGGCCGAGGAGGTGGATCACAAGGTCAGGAGTTCGAGACCAGCCTGGCCAAAATGTTGAAACCCCGTCTCTACTAAAAATACAAAAATTAGCTGGGCGTGGTGGCACATGCCTGTAATCCCAGCTACTCAGGAGGCTGAGGCAGGAGAATCGTTTGAACCTGGGAGGCTGAGGTTGCAGTGAGCTGAGATCGCGCCATTGCACTCCAGCCTGGATGACAGAGTGAGACTCTGTCTCAAAAAAAAAAAAAAAAAAAAAGAATGCCTCTAGGGTTTCTTATCACAGAAGCACTTGACAATGGAAGAGATTTCCGTTGAAAAATGGAAAAGAAAAAAATATGATGCACAGATAAGAGCACCCCTGGACCAAGCAATGGCTTGGCCACCAACTCACTGCAAAATCTGGTAACAGTCACTGTGTTAGTCTGTTCTTGCAGTACAATAAAGAAACACCTGACTGGGGCTAGGCACAGTGGCTCACGCCTGTAATCTCAGCACTTTGGGAGGCCAAGGTGGGCAGATTACCTGAAGTCAGGAGTTCGAGACCAGCCCGGTCAACATGGTAACACCCTGTCTCTACTAAAAGTACAAAAAAATTAGCCAGACATGATGGCACACGCCTGTAATCCCAGCTACTCGGAAGGCAGAGGCAGAAGAATTGCTTGAACCCCAGAGACATAGGTTGCAATGAGCCAAGATTATGCCATTGCACTCCAGCCAGGGCAACACAGCAAGACTCCATCTTAAAAAAAAAAAAAAAAAAAAAGAAATACCTGGCTGGGTATAGTGGCTCACACCTGTAATCCCAACAATTTGGGAAGCCGAGGCAGGAGCATTTGAGTTCAGGAGTTCAAGACTAGTGTGGGCAATATGACAAAATCCTGTCTGTACAAAAAAATACAAAAATTAGCTAGATACGGTGGTGCACACCAATAGTCCCATCTACTCAGGAGGCTGAAGTGGGAGGATTACTTGAGCCTGAAAGGCAGAGGTTGCAGTCAGCTGAAATTGTGTCACTACACTCCCTACTAAAAATATAAAAAAATTAGCTAGGCATGGTGGTGCATACCTGTGGTCCTAGCTACTCAGGAGGCTGAGGTGGGGGATCACCTGACCCCAAGAAGTAGAGGCTGCAGTGAGCTGTGATCACACCACTGTACTCCAGCCTGGGCAATGGGAGTGAGACCCTGCCTCAAAAAAAAAAAAATAGAAAAGAGGTTTAATTGGCTTATGGTTCTGCAGGCATATGAGAAGCATAGTGCTGACATTTGCTTCTGGTGAGGCTTCAGGAGCTTAGAATCATGACACGTGGCAAAGGTATTAGAAGTGCCACACACTTAAACAACCAGATCTCGCATGAACTCAACTGAGTGAGAACTCACTCGTCACCAAGGGCATGGCACTAAGCCATTCATGAGGCATCAAACCCCATGACCCAAACACCTGCCACCAGACCCACCTCCAGCAATGGAGGTCACATTTCAACATGAGATTTGAAGCAGACAAAACATCCAAACCAAATTGTTCACTTAATCTCTTTGGTCTTTCCTTAGTTTCCTCAGTACAAAATGAGCAATTTAGAGCAGTGCTCTTCTATTCCCTTAGGCTCATTCTAAATTTGGGAGGAGACATTCTTATCTTGAGGTCCATACTCACTCCTTCACCCAACCAACA
>NW_022436946.1:42442317-42468190 GCF_009761245.1 Sapajus apella
ATTGAGACGGAGTTTCACTCATGTTACCCAGGCTGGAGTGCAATGGCGTGATCTCGGCTCACTGCAACCTCCGCCTCCTGGGTTCAGGCAATTCTCCTGCCTCAGCCTCCTGAGTAGCTGGGATTACAGGCACGCACCACCATGCCCAGCTAATGTTTTTGTATTTTTAGTAGAGACGGGGTTTCACCATGTTGACCAGGATGGTCTCGATCTCTTGACCTCGTGATCCACCCGCCTCGGCCTCCCAAAGTGCTGGGATTACAGGCTTGAGCCACCGCGCCTGGCCTATTTAATATATTTTTTAATTATTTTGTGTTTTTTTTAGACAGGATCTCACTGTGTCACCCAGGTTGGAGTGTAGTGGCGCGATCTCGGCTCACTGCAACTTCCACTTCCTGTGGTCAAGTAATTCTCCAGCCTCAGCCTCCTGAGTAGCTGGAACTACAGATGTGAGCCACCAATGCCTGGCTAATTTTTGTATTTTTTGTACATTTTTGTATTTTTTGTACAGACAGGATTTCACCACATTGCCCAGGCTGATCTCGAACTCCTAAGCTCAAAGCAACCTGCCTGCCTCAGCCTTCCAAAGTGCTGGGATTACAGGCATGAGCCACCGCACCCAGCCTTTATCTGATGTTTAATGTATTTGAAGCACAATGCTAGTGCCCAGACAACTACCATGAACATGACTGCCAGAGTTTGCCATCACAAGCTCCCTTGACTCTAGCTTCCCTATCTAAAGTAGCCACTCCACCTTTGCTGTTTTTTTCTCCTTAACATTGATCATAACATAAAATTATCTTCATTTTTTATTTAAATGTGTGTTTATTTCTTCTTCCACTAGCATGTAAAAGATCTAAAGGCAGGGACTTTGGTGGCCTTGTTCGTGGTTGCATCACCCTCCCTAGCACAGGCTTCCACAGGAGTGCTTGACAACTACGTGTGCATGAGTGTTACATTCGTGCTATGTTAAGAGACATACAGGAGGTTAGGAGAGGTCTGGAATTGAGGACCGTAGACTCAAATTAGCCATTTTAAGAGTATATTGACTGTGTAATACATTCCATCCCAAAGTTGCCTAAGGTTGCCTTCTCAGGTGCCCAGTGATAATATTTCTCATGCCGGTAAATAGAAACCCACCCCTCCTTGAATATGTAGTGTTATTCTGATACTTAAAGGCATAACTTGATTGCGGTAATTAATCCAGACCTGTCATCCCTAACACAGACATAAACCAAAGCAGCATAGAGAAGACTGTATCTTTACCAAGTCTTGGGGAGATGTCTGTAGTAGTATCCCTTATGCAGTGTGTTATGGACTCTTGGTAATGCATCTCATGACTTCAGGTCTACTCCTCTCTGCTTTGTGTGGTCTGCTTTTTGTGGTCATGATGTTCAGGCTAATGTTGGCATCGTGCTTGGTGGCTTAGGGTTCCCCTGGTAGGCATTTTCTGTAAGATAGTATCTGAAAAACTCGGCAGCCATTTCAGGAGATTATTGTGAAATTCACTTCCTGCTGATAATTTCTTTATTTCCAAGTGATAAGTATTGTAAACTCAAAAGCCAAATTTTATCTGAAAAGTCAGATACCAAGAAAGCATGCAGCCATAAAAAGGAATGAGATCATGTTCTTTGCAGAGATATAGATGAAGCTGGAAGCCATCATCCTCAGCAAACACAGGAACAGAAAACCAAGCACCACGTGTTCTCACTCATAGGTGGGAGTTGAACAAAGAGAACACATGGACACAGGGAGGGGAACATCACACACCAGGGCCTGCTGGGAGTGGCGGGAGTGAAAGGAGGGAACTTAGAGGACCGGTCAGTACATGCAGCAAACCACCATGGCACATGTATACCTATGTAACAAACCTGCACATTCTGCACATGTATCCCAGAAAAAGTGAAATAAAATAATAAAAAAGAGAAAGCGTCCAAACAAACTGTATATAATTATTTTGGTCATGCACTCTGCGGCTTTATATCCCATCATTCCATTTTGTCGGTTTCAGATGATGAGGAAGTAGGGGAGAGTGTGGAAGAGGTAATCATTTCAAAATCATTCTCAGCTGGACCTTCAAAATGTCTGTCACATTCAGCAAAATAGTGGTCTGTACACAGGTACTCAGATAGAAATTGAACTACTTTTTAATTGAGTTCCTGTTGTGATAGAGCCTGGATATGAATGCTTTACGCTGCCGTAGTACCTTTCATCCTAAGATATCAAAGCACTTGACAACTCTTAATTCATTAAATCTCTCCCTGTCTCTTAAAGTAGTTAACACAGATTGGAAGTCACTATCCTCATTGCTGAAACTCACCCACCTGGGTAGTGGGCAAAGATGGAAGCTATTTAACTGTGTAAGACAGTCCTACCTTAGTAGCTTTTAAGATGGAAAAACAAGGAATATCTTACCTAGCTAAAATTGCAGAAGTTGTATTAGATGGAATGTAATTACCAGAAGTGAAGTGTGACCAGGAAGCTAACACTTTTGCTCCAGTGCATAGTGCGGTGGGGACCTTAATTACAGTGACTGTCCTGCAGCCCTGGGTAGGCATCTCTCAGACCGCTCCAGCTCCTTAGGCTTCTGACCTCAAGGTTCGGCAGAGCCGCTTCAGCTCAGTGCTAGAGGGAAGAGTGCCACCTACTGAATTGCAGGAATTCCTGGAGATGTGTTGGGACTGGTGGAGAAGCCTCTCGGACCACATTCACGTTTGGTTTGCTATGGTAACTAATATATATGTCTAAAAGAAAACGAATATGTTGACTACTCTTGCTTAGAAAAACATCGACAAACGTCTGTGTATTTTCCCCAGCTGGAGCTGAGCGTATGCCTGTAGTTTAGCCTACTGCTACTTGAAATAAGCATGCTGCTAAAAGACTGAGGCAGATGGTATTTTTACCACTTCAGGCAAAACATGGCACCTATGGTTCGACTTTCTACAATTTTAATTTTTTAACATTTTCAAAATGGCTTGTTTTAAATATCTCCATCACAGAGACAGATTTTTTCCCAGTTTCTTTTTAATAATTGCTTCAGATATACAGATATGAATAACCATCACTTGGTCAAAACCAGACTGTGCAGCATTGTAGAGTCTGCCTTCTGTTCATTCTTTCACAAGTGCCTAGGACTGTGCCGCAAATGAGCTTTGACATTTGTGCTAATTTTGACACAGAGACACTAAATGGTTTATAATAGCTTGCATGATATTTATGTCTAGCCATTTCTCTTTTTGTTGTTCTTTGTTTAGAGATGAGGTCTCACTGTGTTTCCCAGGCTAGAGTGGCTATTCAAAGCCTGTTACAGTACTGTACATCCTCCAACTCCTGGGCTCAAGAGATCCTCCCATCTCCGCCTCCCAAGTAGCTGCGACTACAGGTGCACTGTCTCTACACTGGTCTTTCTCTAGGCTTTATTGTGCATTTCATATCATTTGTCCCATGACTCGGCACAGAAAAGTGAGGTTTTTTGCTGTTAATTGTTTTTTTAATGTCCTCTTATGAGGATCATTCTAAGCACAGAGAAATAATCGCTCATGGTCAAGCACTGGGTAAAAGAAGATCTTCCAGATATTCTTTAGGCATCCAGTTCTCAGTCAAATGTAAGAGATTTTTTATAAGGATGGGGTTTTGACTTCATCCTCTCTAGTGGAATTTGCTCAGGTTTCCAGAGTGGCACTTTCTGGCTCTATCCTCCCATGCCTCTCAGGCATCAGTGTTTAGCAGCTGCTGCTCTCCTCTGTCCTCCTCACCCCCAGAAGTCCTTGCACATTTGTTTTATTATAAAATGCATTTGCATAGGGCACACATTAAAATTCTCTTCCCACCAGCAAACAGTAATGTCCATAGACATTTACATTTGCATGATCACATATTATTACTTCCCTTTAAAAAGAAAAAAGTCTTTCTTTTCATGTCATGATTCTCCCAAGGTTTACCCTTTTAGTTATTTCTTCTTCTTACACATAGATGCTTCAGTCTTTTTTCTACATATTGAGTCCAGAATTTTCTTTTTTGAACCTTGAATATAGAAATTTTTTGTAAATATTATTATTCTATCTTTACTGACAAAGCCAGACTCCTTTATTCGTTTATTTATTTATTTATTTATTTATTTTTGGCAGTCAATTTTTGCTGCTAGTTCCTTCCCATGACCCTAGCAATCTGGCTCTGAGAATTTTTCACATTAACACATTTAGAAAACAGATGTTGCTGTATTTTCTCTTCCCTGTACCCCTTTCTTGGACAGATGCTGCATCTCCCACCCTGGGACTTTACATTAGCTCTTTTTTGGTGAAATACTTCATGCAGCATCACTGAATGCACCAAATCTCTCATTTTCTCTAGCCCCACAAACATGTGGGGTTTTTTGTTTTGATTTTTTGTTTGTTTGTTTTTTGAGACATGGTTTAGCTCTTGTCTCCCAGGCTGGAGTGCAATGGTGTGATCTTGGCTCACTGCAACATCCGCCTTCCAGATTCAAGTGATTCTCGTACCACAGCCTCCAGAGTAGCTGGGATTACAGGCGCCCACCACCACGCCTGGCTATTTTTAATATTTTTTGTAGAAATGGAGTTTTACCATGTTGGCTAGGCTGGTCTCGAACTCCTGACCTCAGGTGATCCACCCACCTCAGCCTCCCAAAGAACTGGGATTACAGGTGTGAACCACAGTGCCAAGCCAAAGATGTTTTAACAGTTAGGATTTCTGTTTTAGTGATAACTATGAAGACTGTGGAGCCATTGGATTGCCCTCTCCTATCTTGTTCCATAAAGGACTTGTGATATAATTAGACAAGATGTTTATAGTATAATTTAAAGAAAAAGTCCAAATCAAAATACCATGATGATATGGGTGCAACTATGCAACTATGCAACTTTCTTTTTTTTGAGACAGTCTTGTTCTGTCACCCAGGCTGGAGTGCAGTGGCACGATCATGGCTCACTGCAGTGTTGACCTCCCAGGTTCAAGTGATCCTCTCACCTCAGCTTCCAAGTAGCAGAGACTACAGGCGCGTGCCACCACTCCCAGCTAATTCTTTTGTAGAGAAGAGGTCTCACTATTTAACCTGGGTTGGTCTCAAACTCCCGGGCTTAAGTGATCTTCCCACCTTGGCCTCCCAAAGCGCTGGGATTACAAGCGTGAGCCACCATGACCAGCCCCCATCCAAAAATTTTAAATCCCCCACTCCTCATTTTCTTAAAACCAGATTAAACCAGTTATCTTTCTCTTGGCAATTACATTTCAGACAATTGTTTTTCTTTGCAGCAATAGTGAGTAGATACTCTTTAATCTGTTTTCAAAACAATTAGTTTGTCAGTTTTTGCAGCTACTGCCTTGATCTCATATCTCCTTCAAATTGCAATTATTAATGATAGAAAAATAATCATTGATCAGTTTCCGTCCATAGTAAAGCATAGAAGCTTTTGTACCATGTGGAACATTACATCAAAAATAAATTATAGGCCGGATGTGGTGGCTTATGCCTGTAATCCCAGCTCTTTGGAAGACCGAGGTGGGCAGATCACTTGAGGTCAGGAGTTTGAGACCAGCCTGGCCAAAAGGCCAAAACCCCCATCTCTACTACAAATACAAAAATTAGTCAGGTATGGTGGCACATGCCTGTAGTCCCAGCTCAGGAGGCTGAGGCAAGAGAATTGTCTGAACGCAGGAGGCAGAGGTCGCAGTGAGCACTGCAATCCAGCCCAGGAAATAGAGCAAGACTCCATCTCAAAGAAATAAATTATAATCACACATGCAACTGTTAGTATCTTAAACCAGAGTTGTGCCTTATTATTGGCCTAGGTCTTTTTGCAAAACATTTGCCCTCTGGACGTTATTAATTCCCATCATCAAGCTAGTATTTTTCCTCCCTAACTCTTTAAGTATGTTATTGTGCATTTGGCCCCAGTGACTATCATTTTACTTTGATTATCTGTTCCTCTAATTTCTTAATGTTATTTTAAAATTGTTCTCTGAGGTGTTAGCAATCCCACACACCTCAGTGGCATCAGCAGATTTCATGATCATAATCTCTATTCCCTTGTGGATCATGAATAAAATTATTAAATTATTTTAATGATAAGCATCTTTTTTTTTTTTTTTTTTTTTTTTTTTTTAAAGTCTCACTCTGTCACTCAGGCTGGAGTACAGTGGCACGATCTTGGCTCACTGCAAACTCTGCCTTCCGAGTTTAAGCAATTCTTCTGTGTTAGCCTCCCGAGTAGCTGCCACAGAAGCGTGCCACCATGCCCAGCTAAGTTTTTGTAATGTTAGTAGAGATGGGGTTTCACCATAATAGCCAGGATGGTCTCAGTCTCCTGACCTTCTGATCCGCCTGCCTTAGCCTTCCAAAGTGCTGGGATTACAGGCATGAGCCACTGTGCCCAGCTAATGATAAGCATCTTTATGATATCATATAGTGTATGTCACCCTCTCAGTTGTTAGCCCAAATACTTTAATACTTTTTTTTTTTTTTTTTTTTTAGGCAGAGTCTCGCTCTGTCACCTTGGCTAGAGTGCAGTGGTACAGTCTTGGCTCACTGCAATTTCTACCTCCTGGGTTCAAGCGATTCTCCTGCCTCAGCCTCCTGAGTAGCTTGGATTACAGGCATTCACCACCATGCCCAGCTAAGTTTTGTATTTTTAGTAGAGATGGGGTGTCACCACGTTGGTCAGGCTGGTCAGTCTTGAACTCCTGACCTCAGGTGATCCACCCACCTCAGCCTCCCAAAGTGCTGGGATTACAGTTGTGAGCCACTGTGCCCGATCATTTTCTTTTTTTGTTTTTGAAATGGAGTTTCACTCTTGGCACCAAGGCTGGAGTGCAATGGTGTGATCTCAACTCACTGAAACCTCTGCCACCTGGGTTCAAGCGATTCTCCTACCTCAGCCTCCCAACTAGCTGGAATAGAGGCATCCACTCCACACCAGGCTTTTTGTATTTTAGTAGAGATGGGGTTTCACCGTGTTGTCCAGGCTGATCTCAAACTCCTGACCTCAGGTGATCCACCCGCTTCAGCCTCCCAAAGTTCTGGCATTATAGGTGTGAGCCACTGCACCTGGCCCCAAATACTATTGATACTAATTTAGTATAGGCAATTATAAATCTCTTTTACTTTTCTTCAGATTCTGTATTCCTAGTTTATTGATGTTTGGTTTAAAATGTTATACATGAAATTTTTAATTATTTAGCTTATAACAATAACATTTAGTGGGGCAGTCTCTCCACTCTTATATTTACCATTTTGTACTACTGACCCCTACACATTACATGTCTACATAATATCTAATATTTATCAGGAAGCTAAGTCAGGCTGAGATTGTTGATGAAGACCAGTTCTTGATGGTAAGCCTGGAATGGTGTCTGAGTTTGCTCACCATTGCACCATGAAGGCCTACTACAGAACTTGGTGCAGGATGGGTACCCAATAAATATTCGTTCACTGACTGTTGAATGAATGCATGATGACCCAAGATATGGCACATGTTTGTGCCTAACCTCTGTTCTTCTAATTCATAAGGCATATTTAATTCCACCTTTGTTCCTCTTATTTCACCCTAACTATATTTTTAATCAACTGGTTACATCCTCAGTGCCCCACACCCCCTGGGTTGAGGCAAAGATTCAATTGGGGTAATCTTTTGAGTCTTAGTCTGGAAAGCTAACTAGAAATGCCCTTCAGGCTGGCTCTGCGGGTGAATGCTCCTCACTGTGGGATAGCCAAATTCAATTATTGCTCCCAGTTTGTGGTGTCAGGAGCCACCTGTGCACAGGGAGAATCTGTATGTCTTTATGTCGAAATTAGAGCCCTCTGTCCCTATAGAAAAGCCTGTTTAACGTCCATTAAAACTGTTTTAAAGTGGATCTGAAGCTAATACTATCTCTTTCTTTGTCATAAAATATAGCGGAGAGGCATGGGTTTCCCAAAATTATGGTGTTTGAGCAAGAAGAAAGGAGAGGCACCTCTGTATAAATACTGAACATAGTTTTAGTAAGTTAGAAGACATCGTTACCTAGATTCATATTTCCACAGTCATGCACTAATCCTGCTGTTGGATTTTGTGTTGAATTAAGGATTTTTGTAATTTGAAGCTGTTTGAGCCATCACAAAGCTGTAGTTTATTCAGTTGCTACATCTGAAGCTATTCCTCCATGTTCTGTGCAGTGTCTCAAAGCACTGCTCAGCCTCCCCACTTACCACATCAGACAGAGTATTGATCCCTGATAATGTACTTAACCATCTTTCCTGAAATAACAACGTGGCTATGTCCCCTCAGTTTTCAAACAAAATTACTTAAGTAACAGTAGAGATCATGGGACCTACAGCATAGCTCAGTGAAGTGTGAAATGTTACTAAGGATTGTAGGCGAGTAGATCCTGTCCTTCTGCCCTCTGTCCTTGACATTCTGTCTTAATGAAAGATCTTAACTAAGGCCAGGCACGGTGGCTCAACACCTGTAATCCCAGCACTTTGGGAGGCCTATGTGAACAAATTACAACGTCAGGAATTTGCGACCAGCCTAGCTAACTACTAAAAATACAAAAATTAGCTGGGTGTGATGGTGGGCACCTGTAATCCCAGCTATTCAGGAGGTTGAAGCAGGAAAATTGCTTGAACCTGGGAGGCAAAGGTTGCAGTGAGCTGAGTTCGTGCCACTGCACTCCAACCCAGGCAACGGTGTGAGACTCCATCCCTGCCCCCACCAAAAAAAAAAAAAAAAAGAAACAAAGATCTTAACTAGATCATCATAAAGCCAAAGCTATACCTCTGAAGATTGATTAATATGTAGCACAATGGTGCCCCCTGTGGAAAATCTCCCTATCCTAGATCTAAGAAGATTATGCTAACCTGTATCTTTGATTCCTAAGATTTGTGTGCAGCTATCAGAAAAATGTGTAGGCTCTTCTGTGTGCTGCACTTTCTTTAAGATGCATGCCATTGTATGCATGCTTTGCAGCATACACTGTTTAAGACTTACACTAAGCACCTTTATCAAATTCTCTCTCTGAATCCCCTCATTTTATCTTGGATAACTGTTTGGTTATCCGAGAGAAGAGCTTGGATAACCAAACAGTGTTCACACAGTAATTGTCTCAGAGTCAAGATTCTACTCAGATCTGCTGACTTTACAATGTGTATTCTTTTTTGTTGTTGTTGTTCTTTTTTAAGAGACAGGGGCCGGGCGCGGTGGCTCATGCCTGTAATCCCAGCACTTTGGGAGGCCGAGGCGGGTGGATCACGAGGTCAAGAGATCGAGACCATCCTGGTCAATATAGTGAAACCCCGTCTCTACTAAAAACTGCAAAAAATTAGCTGGGCATGGTGGCGTGTGCCTGTAATCCCAGCTACTCAGGAGGCTGAGGCAGGGGAATTGCCGGAACCCAGGAGGCAGAGGTTGAGGTGAGCCGAGATCGCGCCATTGCACTCCAGCCTGGGTAACTAGAGCAAAACTCCGTCCCAAAAAAAAAAAAAAAAAGAGAGACAGGGTTTTGCTGTGTTGGCCAGGCTGGCCTTGAACTCCTGGCCTTAACTGATCTGCCCACCTCTGCCCCCCAAAGTGCTAAGACTGCAGATGTGAGCCACTTTGCCCAGCACACAATGTGTATTTTCTACCACCATACTGCTTCTCAAGGTGCTTTAGACATACTACAAAAAGTTATTGTATTCAGGCTCTGGTCTTGCAGCATCCAGAAAACGATGTATATTAGTCTATAATCTAACATAGTTCTGGTCTCAGAAATGTGATTGTCTAATAAATGACTGTGCTAGGATTTATGTTTGCAGAGCCAGTGTAATAATTATTGTGACTTTAAGCTGATAACTATGCTTTACTTTAAAAAAAAAAAAGTTTTACAGATAATAACCATTTAAAACAAATTCTGATCATCATTCTCTTGAGAGAGGCACAATCTAAGTTAACAAATACACCTTCCATAACACCATAATATAGAGACCTCCTACCTTTGGAAGAGCTGTTAATCTTCCAGATATGATTGTACTTACATGGCACAGAATAAGTATACATTCTTCACCTCATACATTTGCCCCCAGACTGATGCAACCTACCTGGAAGATGTGGCTGAGTCCTACATTTATTTCATTAAATAAATAATGAAATATTTTATGAAATTATTGTGAAATATTTATGAATTATTGTGAAATGAAATATTTTATGAAATTTATTAAATTAAATAATGAAAATTTATTTCATTAATAAATGTAGATAGAATTTCTCTGTCATTTGAGATGCTTTCTGGTGAAATTATAAATGTGTTTTAAACTCATCTTACAGCAGGATGTATTTTAGGATACTAGCAATCTAGGATCACATGGATGATGATGGTGATAGTTTGGGGCAAATGGTCCCTAGGTATCTGCATCCAAATACTAAAGCAGGTGACAACTGGAACATGAGACGGATATAAGAAATTTATAAGTAAGATAGGAAATCAAGTAAAATCACAGAAACCTAAACTCACTCTTACATAGTTTATATATTCCTCAAATATCCCCAGGACTGTTTGATTCCTACATGATGTGAATTCTCTCGTCCCACAGTATTCTTTTTAATTAAATAACCAGCATAGTATTTGTCATGAGATTACAGAGCTTACTATTTATTGATTCACTCCTAAAAAAGCTACAGGCAAGAGTGGCTCATTGCTACAGTCTACAGCCTATGACATGTTTTGCTTGTTGAATTTCTATTACAGAGTTTGCTAAAAAGCTTTACAGTCCCAGTTTTGCTTTTTGAATTTCGAATGTGTAGAATTAAGTTCCTCTTTGGAATATGGTACTAAAATTAAAAATTAACTTTGAATCAGAATATGGATAAATCCATGATTATTTATAAATCACCAAATATTCCTTTGGAAGATACGATAACCAAGAAGCAGTGATTGCTTTTCCTGTGGAATTAATCCTAAATGTAATATAATTCCATATTTACTAACCTAAAATGCTAAACCTATCAAATGCTGATGAAAGTTTATAAATTAAGAATTACAGGTTGGGCATGGTGCCTCACACCTGTAATCCCAGCACTTTGGGAGGCCAAGGTGGGAGGATCACCTAAGGTCAGGGAGTCAAGACCAGCCTGGCCAACATGGCAAAACCCTGTCTCTACTAAAAATACAAAAATTAGCCAGGTGCAATGGCATGTACCTATAATCCCAGCTACTCGGGAGGCTGAGGCAAAAGAATCACTTGAACCCGAGAGGCAGAGTGCAATGAACAGATATCACGACACTGCACTCCAGCCTGGGTGACAAAGCCAGACTTTTTTGTCTCCAAAAACAAAAAAAGAATTACATAGCATGTCTCAGCAGATACATGTAAAGAAAATAGAAAAAAAGAATTACATTGTACATTTTGTCTCATTTAATTACATTTTGAGATCAGACATGTCTGCTCGTACCCTGAACTGCAATTTTTTTTTTTTTTTGAGACAGGGTCTCTATCATCCAAATTGACCTTTACTCCTTGAAGTAGCAAGCAGTACTTTGCCTCAGTTCTTCTCTGCCATAGTGTCAACAATTAGGTCAATTTTAAATGTACCAGTAAAATTATTTAAACTATAAATACCCGTAAGCCATATAAACATGTTTATATGATGTAGATCTATTTTATATCATGTAGATTTATCCCTACCATATGGTTTAGGGATATTTATACAAATACAGTAGTAGGGTTATGTCTGTTCGGTTATGATAATTTGTATGAAATGAGCTGTTGGGTTGTATTCAGCTCTTTGTGGATGTCAGGCCACAGCGTGAACTCACAAATGTACTTAGCAGAGAAGTTGAGCCTTGAAATAAGTCCTGAAGTCTCACTCCCAACAGGAGGATGCACACCGTCCAGACTAAGTGTAATAGCCATATAGTTTTTAAATTAGAAAACAGTAAAATTGTTAAATGTGGAGGAGAGGGCAAGAAAAACCATACCAACTATGCTTTTATAGAGTATGTGTGGGTGGGGGGAATAGATTATATTTTAAATTGTCAATATGATTTGGGAATTCATTTTTCAAAAACAGACATGTTTCAGCCAGGTGTGGTAGCTCACACCTGTAATCCCAGTACTTTGGGAGGAAGAGGCAGACAGATCGCCTGAGGTCAGGAGTTCGAGACCAGCCTTGCCAATGTGGTGAAACCCATCTCTACTAAAAATACAAAAATTAGCTGGGCGTGGTGACACTTGCCTGTAATACTAGGTACTTGGGAAGCCGAGGCAGGAGAATTACTTGAACCCGAGAGACAGAGGTTGCAGTGAGCTAAGATCATGCCATTGCACTCCCACCTGGGTTACAGAGTGAGACTCCATCTCAATCAATCAATCAGTCAGTAAATGCATGCATACATACATACATACATACATACAGTGGAAATAATCTGGGACAATATTTGGTACTGTTACTGCATGAAACCACAAATACCACTGCTGCAATCTATGCCTTTGGTTGATAATTTTAATAAAAATAAGTTTTTGTTAGTTAAGGATTTAAGTAAAAATATACAAGTTTTGTTTTGTGACTCAGTGGTGGATGTGATAATAACTCTCTTGCTCAGTGCCTTTAGGTTTAAAAAAAAAATAGTATGACCAGAAGAATATACTTAATCAATTGAGATATGCATGACCTTTTTCTTAGCAGAAAATGTGGAAATTTTCCACCTCCAATTTCTACTGACATTTGTTCTACAACCATATGGCATTTTTAGGTTGGTGGAAAATAGATACGTGTTGCAGTAGAGGCACATAATTAAACGATGGCTTCCGTTTTCTACAATCTCTGTAAATGTGGCTGTATCATAACCTCTCTGACTTGATGTATTTTTTTCTAATCTGTGATATGTATCTTTTAAAAATCTGTCCTTGTACATAGGCATGCAAAGGACATTAGCAATATAGGTATGTGTTGTACTCAAATGAAATTGTAGTGCTTTCTAGTTTTTAGGAATGTAAGAAAGGGACTGTAGCATATTGGTTAAGAACTAGAACTCTTTGAATCTTGACTCCAGCACTTATCTTCTGTGTTACTTTGGACAACTCGCTCTTACCTAAGTTTGTTCCTTTGTAAAATGAAAATAATAGCAGTGCCTACCTCGTAGGGCTGTTGTGAGGGCAGAAGATAGGTATGGGTATAGATACAGATAGAGCGAGAGAGATCTTAAAACAGTGCTAGTCTCACAGTCAGTACTATATAGGAGATTGTTGTCATTGCGGTTATTATTACTGCTTTTCTAATATTGGGAAACACCATTCTTACTGTATTTTTGCATATGAATTCTGTATCATTGAGAAATTCATTTAAAATTCTGTCTCTAGTTTCGTCAGATTAAAATGTTTAAGATCAGTGAATTTTTTTTCCTATAGACTCTTTTTTTTTGAAAAAGAGTTTCGTTCTCTTACCCAGGCTGGAGTGCAGCGGCATAATCTCAGCCCACTGCAACCTCCACATCCTGGGTTCAAGCAGTTCCCCTGTCTCAGACTCCCGAGTAGCTGGGACTACAGGGGTGTGCCACCACACCCAGCCAATTTTTTGTATTTTTAGTAGAGACCGGGTTTCACCATGTTAGACAGGTTAGACAGGGTTTCACCTGGGACCACCGCCACCATTGCCTTTTTTTTCTAGAGCCCACAAACCGTCTGTTTTTTGTATAATGCTTTTTGAAGTTTTGCCATAAATTCTCCATAAATTCACTGGTCTGTGTTTCAGAATGCTCCTTTGTCTTTTTTTTTTTTTTTAATTATTGTTTATGTATTTTGAGACAGAGTTTCACTCTTGTTGCCCTGGTTGAAGTGCAGTGGTGCAATCTCGACTCACTGCAACCTCCTCCTCTGGGGTTCAAGCAATTCTCCTGTCTCAGCTTCCCAAGTAGGTGGGATGACAGGCATGCACCACCATGCGTGGCTAATTTTGTATTTTTTTGGTAGAGACAGGGTTTCACCATGTTGGTCACGCTGATCTCAAACTCCTGACTTCCAGTGATCACCTGCCTTGGCCTACCAAAATGCCAGGATTACAGGTGTGAGCCACCATTCCCAGCCAGTCTTTTTTTTTTTTTTTGTCTTATGTTTGATGACATGAGTCAGTTGAATCTCCCATCTCTGAGATTCTTCACGGTCTTCAGTAGTGGGGAAGGACGTTATGTGCATTCCACGCCAGAACAGGACAGAAGTGGGGGATGCCTTTGTGAAAGTGTAAAGGTGCTCTAGGCTGGGGGCTGGGTATCCAGAGCAAGGAGAAGACGGAGAGGCCGAGGCAGAAGAGGAATGCCTGATAGTAGTGTCAGGCACAGTGAGCGAGAAAGGGCTCACTGGGGTGCTGCACAGTTACTTGTCTTAGAGTATTATATTATGTTTGAAATGGGAGCATGAGTAGTCTTAGAAAAGCAAGGACAATCAGAAGCTAAACAAAAGCCAAATTCCAGAGTGGTAGCGGCATCCAAGGGCTCCCTGATAACCGGAATGCACATTTGTCCTTACAGACCCTCTTCATGGAATTTATTTTAGTCTTACAATTTTTTTATTTAAGAGACAGGGTCTTGGCTGGGCACGGTAGCTCACACCTGTAACCCCAAGACTTTGGGAGACTGAGGCAGGCAGATCACTTGAGCCCAGGAGCTTGAGACCAGCCTGGGTAATAAGGTGAAACCCCATCTCTACAAAAAAATACAAAAATTAGCCAGGCATGGTGGCACTTGCCTGTAATCCCAGCTACTTGAGAGGCTGAGGCAGGAGAATCACTTGAACCTGGGAGGTGGAGGTTGCAGCGAGTCGAGATCCTGTCACTGCACTCCAGCCTGGGTGACAGAGCAAGACTCTGTCCCCCCTCCCCCCCCAAAAAAAAAAAGATCTCACTATGGGTCTTGCTATGTTGCTCAGGCTGGATTCCAACTCCTGGGCTCAAGCAGTCCTCCCACCTTGGCCTCCTGAGTAGCGCATGCTGCCACACCCTACGTCTTTCCCTAATTCTAATACCAAGATGGCATTCCTTTTTTTTTTTTTTTTTTTTTTTTTCCCTGTCCCCCAGGTTGGAGTGCAGTGGCATAATCTCAGCTTACTGCAAACTCCGCCTCCCAGGTTCAGGCGATTCTCCTGCCTCAGCCTCCCGAGTAGCTGGGACTGTAGGTGTGTACCATGACGCTAACTAATTTTTGAATTTTTAGTAGGGAAGGGTTTGTTTCACTATGTTGGCCGGGCTGGTCTTGAACTCCTAACCTCAAGTGATCTACCCGCCTCGACCTCCCAAAGTGCTGGGATTACAGATGTGAGCCACCACGCCTGGCTACTGTTTTTTTTTTTTTTTTTTTTTTTTTAATAAGATTTCTATCACCTTTACATCCGATTATGTTGTCATAACTAACCAAAAAGTGCTGCTTCTATCTTCTGATAAGCACAGCAAGAATTTGTCAGCTGTAGAATGTGAGCTTCAGCAGATGTTCAAAGGTTGAAGTCCCTTATCCCTACTACATCTTGCCTTAATGCCAGCTTCATCATCTCCATTAGGGAAGCCTGGGCTACTTCTCCCACCTGTTAGGAGGTCTGTGGTCTCTTCCCGTGACAGCATGGCTGCCATTTGTTTCCTTTTACCCTCGTCCATGTGTTTTCAACCATGAGAAAACTAGGATATTGCTTGTATTCCCTTACTCTCTATTATACTGTTTCTTCAGAACAAGATCTATTCCATGTTCCAGATGAGTTTTAGTATCTCTGTTCTTCCAAGATCAGATGAGATCAGGCACATTCTGGGTGGTATGGCCATAGACTAGCATCTCTGTTCTTTCTGAGCACTTTGCCTAGCTGGGTGAAATAAAACTTGGGGTTATCTCCAAATCTTTTTCAGTGCTGTAGAGTAAGAGCTCTGGATGTGCAGCAGTGAAACACAGGCTGTTCACAAATTCACTTTGGACTCTTTTTTTTTTTTTTTTTGAGACAGAGTTTCAATCATGTTACCCAGGCTGGAGTGCAATGGCACGATCTCAGCTCACCGCAACCTCCGCCTCCTGGGTTCAGGCAATTCTCCTGCCTCAGCCTCCTGAGTAGCTGGGATTACAGGCACACACCACCATGCCCAGCTAATTCTTTGTATTTTTAGTAGAGACGGGGTTTCACCATGTTGACCAGGATGGCCTCGATCTCTTGACCTCGTGATCCACCCGCCTCGGCCTCCCAAAGTGCTGGGATTACAGGCGTGAGCCACCGCGCCCGGCCTTTTTTTTTTTTTTTTTTTTTTAGATGGAGTCTCGGTCTGTTGCCCAGGGTGGAGTGCAGTGGCACAATCTCAGCTCACTGCAACCTCCACCTCCGGGTTCATGCAATTCCCCTGCCTCAGCCTCCCTAGTAGCTGGGGTTACAGGCGTGCACCACCACGCATGGCTAATTTTTTTGTGTGTTTTTAGTAGAGATGAGGTTTCACCATGTTGGCCAGGCTGGTCTTGAACACCTGATCTTGTGATCCACCTGCCTAAGCCCCCCAAAGGGCTGGGATTACAGGCATGAGCCACCACACCCAGCCTCCACTTTGGACTCTTGTCTGTATTGCTTAGCCTCTCTTATCCCAGTATCCTCTCCTGCTAAATAAGGTGAGAAGATAAGATTATGTTTGGGGTTTCTCTTAAGCCTTTTTAAAAAAAAAAAAAAAGAATGAAAGAAATGTTGTCTTGCTATGTTGCCCAGGCTGGTCTCAAAATCCTGGGCTCAAGCAATTCTCCTGCTTCAGCCTCCCAAAGTGCTGGGACTACAGGTGTGAGCCACCATTCCTGGCCTCTCCTAAGTCTTAAAGTCTTTCTCTAGTTTCCTTGAGCAGAAGTGGCTGCTGCCTCCACTTCTCCACCCCATGCCAGGGCTTTCTCTTTAATATTTTAAAAGAACTTTTAGAACTTTTGAACTAAATAGTTTTCTATTTAGTTTTTCTCTCAAGAGGGTTTTATATATAAGAGCAACATGTATCATTCAAAAGGTGTTTAATAAATGTTAAATAATAATGCACTTAATTTTAAGCACTTTGTATCCTCTTCTCTCTTTGTTAATATCTTTAATTGGATCCTCTAGCAGGGGATTTGGACTTAATTTATTTCAGGTGATACTGCACTTATACAATTATTTAGTTGACTTAATTAGAGATTTAATTATATTAGTGCCCTAAAGTGCTATATCAGAGAAATTAAACACTGACTGTTAATTCACTTTTCATATTTATTGTGCTGTGTATGACTACAGTGATCTTCAAGCCATAGGGCTTGAAGCTTTGGAAAGTTCTGTCTATGCACCAGCTTGGACTTTGCTCAGTTGAAGTGTAGATGAAGACAAGAGTGGAAATGCCTTTTTTAGGCTGAGTGCGGCGCCTCACTCTTGTAATCCCAACTCTTTGGGAGGCTGAGATGGGAAGATCCCTTGAGGCCAGGAATTTAAGACCAGCCTGGGCAACATGGTGAGACCACACCCCACCCTCAGGTCCATAAAATAAATAAATAGCCCTGTAACCCCATCACTTTGGGAGGCAGATGCGGGTGGAGGCACCTGAGGTTGGGAGTTTGAGACCAGCGTGACCAATGTGGAGAAACCCCATCTCTATTAAAGATACAAAATTAGCTGGGCGTGGTGGTGCATGCCTGTAATCCGAGCCACTCAGGAGGCTGAGGCAGGAGAATCGCTTGAACCCAGGAGATGGAGGTTGCAGTGAATTGAGATCATGCCATTGCACTCCAGCCTGGGCAACAAGAGGGAAACTCTTGTCTCTAAATAAATAAATAAGCAAGCCAGGCATGGCAGTGCATGCCTGTAGCCCTAGCTACTCAGAAGGCTGAGGTGGGAAGATTGCTTGAGGCTGGAATTTGAGACTATAGTGAGCTTTGATCACACCACTCCCCTCCAGCCTAGGTGATGGAGTGAGACCCTGTCTCAACAAAAAGAAATAACTTAAAAAATTGTGGTCTGGCCATTCGCGGTGGCTCATGTCTGTAATCCTAGCACTTTGGGAAGCTGAGGTGGGTGGATCACAACGTCAGAGTTCAAGATCAGCCTGACCAACATGGTAAAACCCTGTCTCTACTAAAAAAAAAATACAAAAATTAGCCAGGCATGGTGGCGAGCACCTGTAATCCCAGCCACTCAGGAGGCTGAAGCAGGAGAATCGCTTGAACCCAGGTGGTGGAGGTTGCAGTGAGCCGAGAGGGCACCACTACATTCCAGCCTGGGCAACAGAAGAGCAAGACTCTATCTCAAAAAAAAGTGCTCTTTTCTCTATGGCTATTAGAACCAAAGTCATCGCCAGGTGTGGTAGTTCACACTTGTTATCCCAGCACTTTAGGAGGCTGAGGCAGGAGGATCATTTGAGCCCAGGAGTTTAAGATCAGACTCTGGGTAACATGGCAAAACCCCATATCTACAAAAAACACAAAAATTCACCAGGCATGATGGCACATGTCTGTAGTCCCAACTACTCAGGAGGCTAAAGTGGGAGGATGGCTTGAGGCCAGGAGGTTGAGGCTACAGTGAACCATGATCTTGCCACTGCACTTCAGTTGCAGTGACAGAGTGAGACCGTGTCTCCAATAAAAAAGACTTATTTTTTAAAAAGAACAAAAAAGAACCAAGGTCATGGGTCCATTCCCTCACTGTTCTACTTAACCCTCTCTGTTCTACAGGCCTATGACTACTTCTTTAACAAGTGGTCCTGGGAGGCAGCAACTGTGTTCCTCTCTTTATTTCCAGCATATACAAAATGCCTAGGTTAGATAGGTGTCCAATAAATGCTTGTTGATTTCAATTTGATTGTTGCAAAGACAACCAGTTGAAAGTATGGAGGCCAGGCGCGGTGGCTCACCCCTATAATCCCAGCACTGTGGGAGGCCGAGGTGGAAGGATCGCTTGAGGTCAGGAGTTCGAGACCAGCCTGGCCAACATGATGAAAGCCCGTCTGTACTAAAAATACAAAAATTAGCCAGGCATCCTGGCACATGCCTGTAATCCCAGCTACCTGGGAGGCTGAGGCAAGAGAATCGCTTGAACCCAGGAGCCAGAGGTTGCAGTGAGCTGAGATTGTGCCACTACACTTCAGCATGGGTGTCAGAGTGCGCTGTCTCAGGAAAAAAAAAAGTATAAACCCAACACAACTGCCTTAAAATAACAGTGACTCAAAATACATGCCCCTGTGACAAAGTCCTCCCACATCTGTAATTATTGGAATGACCTAAGAAGCATTTTTTCAGCCCTCATGGAATCTATCTTCAGAGCTAGGGGCCCAGGCATCTGCCTTTTAAGTTTCCCCACACGAGTCTTACAGCCAGGCAAGTTTAGGAACCCCAGCTTAATGTATCTTTTGTCACATTTATTTAAAAAGAGTAAGATCGGCCAGGCACAGTGGCTCACACCTGTAATCCCAGCACTTTTGGAGGCCAAGGCAGGTGAATCACCTGAGGTCAAGAATTAGAGACAAGCCTGGCCAACGTGGCGAAACCTCATCTCTACTAAAAATATAAAAATTAGCCGGGCATGGTGGCATGCACCTGTAATCCCAGCTACCCAGGAGGCTGAGGCAGGAGAATTGCTGGAACCTGGGAGGCAGAGGTTGCAGTGAGCCAAGATTGAGCCACTGTACTTCAGCCTGGGTGACAGACCAAGATTTTGTCTCAAAAAAAAAAAAAAAAAGAATAAGATCATTCTTATCAAGATAGACCTATTGCGTATTCTAGTTTACAGTAAAAATGAGTGTCGTTTATGATTTATTGTTAGTTATAACTAAAGGATTTCCTTTGAGTCAATAGTTTATGTTTAGCTGGCAGGAATATTTACGGATGTCAGTGAGGAATAATACCTTTCATGAAGGATTAGATTACTGGTAAGTCATTACCGGTGGACATTTTACACATGGAAGCTATCAGGTTCCTTTGTATGCAAAGCTCTGTGAGCCCAACTCTGGAGATGAGTATTGACTAAAGTAAAATAGTTATTTGGTATGAGAAATTAAATCTTCTAGAACAATGTAACTTTCAGTGATGCCCTCCTGGTTGCTCTTCTGCCCTAATCTGAATTACCCCTTCATCATAGTATTAAATACCCTATTAGCTACCATCAGATACTCAGTTGAGCCTGGCTGAATAAAGTTCATAGAGGAACAAACTAAATGAAACAGTCAGGGGAATGTAGAATGTAAAGCATTCTGCAGTGCAGGCTGGTCTTTCAAAAGGACAATGTCATAGCGGAAAAAAGATTAAAGTCTCATAGCAAACAAATGTGACTTATGAGCGGGGATTTATCATAGTTTAAAAACATGGTGAGAAAAGTCATTTTGGAACCAATTGGAGAAATTTACACCTGGACTAAATATTAGATAATATTAGTGAATTATGAGGGTCAGCACAGTGACTCATCCCTGTAATCCCAGCACTTTGGGAGGCCGAGGTAGAAAGATCTGTTGAGGTCAGGAGTTTGAGACCAGCCTGGCCAACATGGTGAAACCCCAACTCTACTAAAAATATAAAAATTAGCCTAGTTTTGTGGCACACACCTATAATCCCAGCTACTAGGGAGGCTGAGGCAGGAGAATTGCTTGAACCCAGGAGGCGGAGGTGCAGTGAGCTGAGATTCACCACTGCACTCCAGCCTGGGCAGCAGAGTGAGACTCTGTCTCAAAAAAAAAAAAAAAAGGGAATTCTCAGCAAAAGAAAAACTTAAATTTTTAAAAATTGGTAACTTGAGGAATAAACAAAAAATAGAGAATTCTTTTTTTTTTTTTTTTTTTTTTTTTTTGAGACAGTCTCATTCACTCTATCACCCAGGCTGGAGTACAGTGGTATGATCTTGGCTTACTGCAACCTCCACCTCTTGTATTTAAGCAATTCTCCTGCCTCAGCCACCCGAGCAGCAGCTGGGATTACAGGTATGCACCATCACACCTGACTAATTTTTGTGATTTTAGTAGAGATGGGGTTTTACCATCTTGGCCAGGCTGGTCTCGAACTCCTGGCCTCAAATGATCCACTCCCATGGCCTCCCAAAGTGCTGGGATTACAGGCGTGAGCCACCGTACCCAGCCAGGAATTCTCTAATTAGTTTTTCTTGTTAGCTTTCCTAGCTGTGATGATGGTATTGTGATTTTGTAGGAGAATATTCTTAAGAGATGCATGTCCAAACAAGGGTGAGGCATCCTGCAGCCAGTGATGTGCCCAAACCACATCTTAACAACTCACAGCCTGTTATTAAATCTTCAAGAATTGTGTGACCGCACCACCCTTGGCAGCTTGAAATCAGCCATAATGGAAGTATTTATAACACAAAAATCTGCAAATGCAGGCTTTGACCGCCCCCTACTCCCCCTAAGAGAGCCAATTTACTAGCATACCACTACCTGTGGTTTACTTTTAAATGGATCAGAAAACACACACACAGACACGCATATAGATAGAACAAAAATGACAAAATACTAACAATTGTTGCATCTAGGTCGGCAATCTATGGTCATTCATAGCACTAGTCCTGGAGTCAACAGACTTTCTGTAAAGGCCAAACTGTAAATATTTTATGTTTTGCGGGCCATACAGCCTCTCTGGCAACTCTGCAGCTTTGCCTTTACAGCAGGCAGCCAAGGACAATGCGCATATGAATGGACGTGGTTATGCCCCAACACAGCTGATTGCTTCATACTGATCTGTTTTCATTCACTGGGCGCTCTGCACACTTTGGCCCCCTTCGTGCCTTTACTCAAGCAGTTTTCTTTCCCCACAATTTCCTTGCTACTCCCAAGCCCATATCTATTTATCAGCATTTACAAGACATCGACTGGCCAAGGTGTCACAAGCCTATTATCCCACTTGGGGAGACGAGAGGCAGGAGGATCACTTGAGACTAGGAGTTTAAAACCAGCTTGGGCAATGTAGTGAGACCCTGTCTCTACTAAAAAATTTTTTAATTAGCTGGGTGTGGTGGCAGGTCCCTGGAGTCCCGGGTCTTTGGGGGTTGAGATGGGAGGATTGGTTGTACACAGGAGGTAGAGGCTGCAGTGAGCCATGATCACACCACTGCACTCGGCTCTGGATGACAGAGCAAGGCCTTCTAGAATCTCTTTCAGTTAAAATTGATCTCTCATTTCTTTGAATAGCTATAGCCCTATATTTGTGCCCTGGTTTTGCTGCTTTTCACAGTTTACCCTTAATTAACTCTTCTTTTTTTTTTTTTTTTTTTGAGACAGAATCTCACTGTGACACCCAGGCTAAAGTACAATGGCATGATCTCAGCTCACTGCAACATCCACTTCCTGGGTTCAAGTGATTCTCCTGCCTCAGCCTTCCAAGTAGCTGGGACTACAGGGGCACACCACCATACCCGGCGAATTTTTGTATTTTTAGTAGAGATGGGGTTTTATCAAATTGACCAGGCTGGTCTCAAACTCCTGACGTTAAGTGATCCGCCCTCCTAGGCATCCCAAAGTGCTGGGATTACAGGAGTGAGCCCTCACACCTGGCCATCCCTTAATTAACTCTTGATCCACAAAGCAAAGAAGGCTTATTCTACTCTTTACATATAGTAAATACTCAATTAATACTCATAAACATCTAATCTAGTCATGCAGACACTTACATGCCTACAGGTACCAACCTAGAAGTCTAGTATAGGAGAAGAATGTTGGCCTCCCTAATTTAGATTTGGAGAAGAGAATGAAAAAATTGCTTGCTTTCTCTCTCTCTCTCTTTTCTTATTATTTCTTTTCTTTCTTCCTTTTTTCTCTTAAGACTGCTCTATCCAAGTCCAACTAGTTCGAGGTTATTGTATATCAAGCCAAAATAGACTTGATTATGGTGGGTGGGATGGCTTTCTTGGTAATGGCTAAGGGCTTGGTGAGGGGAAATTAAGTCATCTGAGCATCTGTTGTGATTTAGGCACTATCAAGCACTCTGTGCTGTCTTATGTAGTCTCCCCAAAAGTCCTGCAAGGGACTTATATTATCCCCATTTTTTTTCCTTTATTTTTTTTGAGACGGAGTTTCACTCATGTTACCCAGGCTGGAGTGCAATGGCGCGATCTCGGCTCACTGCAACCTCCGCCTCCTGGGTTCAGGCAATTCTGCCTCAGCCTCCTGAGTAGCTGGGATTACAGGCACGCGCCACCATGCCCAGCTAATTTTTTTTTGTATTTTTAGTAGAGACGGGGTTTCACCATGTTGACCAGGATGGTCTCGATCTCTTGACCTCGTGATCCACCCGCCTCGGCCTCCCAAAGTGCTGGGATTACAGGCTTGAGCCACCGCACCCGGCCTCCTTCTTTCCTTTGAGACGAAATCTCATTTCTGTCGCCCAGGCTGGAGTGCAATGGCATGATCTTGGCTCACTGCAACCTCCACCTCCAAGGTTCAAGTGATTCTCCTGCCTCAGCCAAGTAGCTGGGATTATAGGCACATGCTACCATGCCCGGCTAATTTTTTGTATTTGTAGTAGAGACTGGGTTTTACCATGTTAGCCAGGATGGTCTTGGTCTCCTGACTTCGTGATCTGCCTACCTTGGCCTCCCAAAGTGCTGGGATTACAGGCCTATCATCCCCATTTAGAACTGAAAACAGTTAAGGCCAGGCACAGTGGCTCACGCCTGTAATCCCAGCACTTTGGGAGGCCAAGGGGACGGATCACCTGAGGTCAGGAGTTCGAGACCAGCCTGGCCAATGTGGTGAAACTCCATCTTTACTAAAAATATAAAAATTAGCTGGGTGTGGCAGCAGGCACCTGTAATCCCAGCTACTGGGGAGGCTGAGACAGGAGAATTGCTTGAACCCGGGAGGTGGAAGTTGCAGTGAGTTGAGATTGAAGCATTGCTTTCCAGCCTGGCTGCAAAAGTAAATTTCCATCTCAAGAAAAAAAGAAAGAAAGAAAGAAAAAAAAAAGAAAACAGTTAAATGGTTTCCATAAGATTATAAAGCTAAAATGGGAGTTTGAATCTGGCTGCCTCTAATACTAGCACCATTTTAGTGCCTTTGTGCATTCAATGATTGGCAAGAGACCAAGGAAACCTAGGCTAGAACAGTTCCTAAAGGTTACATGCAGTGTGGAAATACCTGTGGAGTGCTGGGAATCTGATGGAGTTTAGTATTAAGTGTCACTGGACAAGGCATTAGAAAACATGGCTTCTGATTCTCCTGCCTGCCTCCATCTATGATCTTGAGTCACTGAGTTTCTCTGGACCTCTGTTCTCTTAACTATATAATTAGAGGAATAAATCAGCTTATTTATTCATGTTTCATGCATTATGCAGTAAGGAGCCTGAAGTCTTATAAAGCCATAGATAAGTGAATAGATAATTAAAATACAACACTAAGCCAGGCACATTGACTCACGCCTATAATCCCAGCACTTTGGGAGGCCGAGGCAGGCAGATCACGAAGTCAGGAGTTCAATACCAGCCTGACCAAGACGGTGAAATGCCATCTCTGCTAAAAATACAAACAAATTAGCCGGGCATGGTAGTGCCTATCTGTAGTTCCAGCTCCTCAGGAGGCTGAGGCAGGAGAATCGCTTGAACCCAGGAGGCAGAGTTTGCAGTGAGCTGAGATTGCGCCACTGTATTCCTGCCTGGGTGTCAGAGCGAGACTCTGTCTCAAAAAATAAAAAAAAAAAAAAATACACACACTAAAACAATACACTACCCCAGATGTGCACAGGATACTCCAGGTGCCCAGAGGAAGAGGGGCAGCTTGCTCCTAGTGCCATCATCCTAACTGAGTGCATTCTACTCAGGTGGAATTTGGGGAGCTTATTGGGGTGGGGGAGGACAGCCCCAGGGGGAGATGGTAGGTCAGGTTACCTCTGAGAACTGCAGTTGGTTCCCCTATGATTAAAGGGGAGAAAGTTTGAGAGGCTGAGGCACAAGGATCTCTTGAGCCTAGGAGTTTGAAATTAGCTTGGGCAATATAGCGAGACTTCGTCTCTACAAAAAAAAATTTTTGTTTTTGAGACAGAGTCTCGCTCTGTCGCCAGGCACCAGGCTGGAGTGCAGTGGCAGGATCTCGGCTCACTACAACCTCTGCCTCCCAGGTTCAAGCAATTCTCCTGCTTCAGCCTCCCAAGTAGCTGGGACTACAGGCGCACGCCACCACGCCCAGCTAATTTTTGTATTTTTAGTAGAGATGGGGTTTCACCATGTTGGCCAGGATGGTCTTAATCTCTTGACCTCATGATCTGCCTGCCTCAGCCTCCCAAAGTGCTGGGATTGCAGGCGTGAGCCACCACACCCGGCCCAAAAAATTTTAAAAGGTAACCAAGCATGGTCCCAGCATGGTGGCTCATTTCTGTAATCCCTGTACTTTGGGAGGCCAAGGAAGATGGAACACCTGAAGTCAGGAGTTTGAGACCAGCCTGGCCAACATAGTGAAACCCTGTCTCTACTAAAAATGCAAAAAATTCGCTGGGCGGCATGGTAGCATGCACCTATAATCCCAGCTACTTGGGAAGATAAGGCAGAAGAATTGCTTGAACCTGGGAGGTAGAGGTTGCAGTGAGCCGAGATCATGCCATTGCACTCCAGCCTGGGTGACAGAGCAACACTCCATCTCAAAAAAAAAAACAAGCATGGTACAGGTTGCCTGTCATCCCAGCTACCCAGGAGGCTGAGGTGAAAAGATAACTTGAGCCGGGCGCGGTGGCTCAAGCCTGTAATCCCAGCACTTTGGGAGGCCGAGGCGGGTGGATCACGAGGTCAAGAGATCGAGACCATCCTGGTCAACATGGTGAAACCCCGTCTCTACTAAAACTACAAAAAATTAGCTGGGCATGGTGGTGCGTGCCTGTAATCCCAGCTACTCAGGAGGCTGAGGCAGGAGAATTGCCTGAACCCAGGAGGCGGAGGTTGCGGTGAGCCGAGATCGTGCAATGGCACGATCTC